>NC_137774.1:62586057-62946993 GCF_963455305.1 Plecotus auritus
GAGAAAAACAGTTAGTTACCTACAAGGGAGCACCCATACGACTGTCAGCTGATTTCTCAACAGAAACTATGCAGGCCAGACGGGAGTGGCAAGAAATTTTCAATGTGATGAATAGCAAGAACCTACAACCAAGATTACTCTACCCAGCAAAGCTATCATTCAGAATTGAAGGGCAGATAAAGAGCTTCACAGATAAGAAAAAGCTAAAGGAGTTCATCACCACCAAACCAGTATTATATGAAATGCTGAAAGGTATTCTTAAAGAAGAGGAAGAAGAAAAAAGTAAAGAGAAAAATTATGAACAACAAATACATATCTATCAACAAGTGAACCTAAAAATCAAGTGAATTAAAAACCTGAGGAACAGAATAATCTGGTGAATATAATAGAATCAGGGGCATAGAAAGGGAGTGGACTGATAATTCTCAGGGGGAAAGGGGTGTGGGGGGTGTGGGGAGAGACTGGACAAAAATCATACACCTATGGATGAGGACAGTGCGGGGGAGGTAAGGGCAGAAGGTAATGTGGGAACCAGGTGGAGGGGAGCTATGGGGGGAAAAAGGAGAAACAATTGTAATAATCTGAATAAAGATTTATTAAAAAATAAAAATAAATAAACCAGAAACTAAGAAATAAAAGTAAATCCAGTATGTCCACCACGCTAGTCCTTCCCCATCTCTCCAAAGATAACCAGTCTTTTGAGTTTATTGTCTAACCTTCCACACATTGGGACTCAGCAAACTTTCTGTTAAGGTCCAGATCTTTTAGGTTTTGAGAGTCACAGGTCTCTGTACTAACTACTCAACTCTACCTTCACAGTAGGAGGCAGTCACAGACCATAGGTAAATGAAAGAGATGGTTGTGTCCCAATAAAACTTTATTTACAAAAACAGATGGCAGGCCAGATTTGGCTCATGAGCTGGAGTTTGCCAAACCCAACTTTACAGAAACATATAATGCATTTTAAAGTATTAAAAAAAAGATCCAGAACAGGGGATGGCACTGTGGTTTTGTACATGAAGTTGTACTAGAATACAGCCATACCCATTCATTTATGTGTCATCTACCTCTGCTCCCAGGATAGTAAGGCAGGTGCCACAAAGATCTCCACTAACCATGAGGCCCGAAAGCCAATAATTCTTACCATCTGGCCCTTTGCAGAAAAGGTTTTCCAAAACCTGATACAGAAAATATACCCTAGATTGTGTATGTTCAGCTGCTGGAGTGCTCCAGGGTTCAAAGCAGGCATATGGGACACACACATTTACTGGGGCAGATGTTGCCCTCCCATGTGGCGGCCCAGCCCCCTCTGTCTAGCCTTACTTGGCAAAGAGGGATTTCAGGGCTGTCAGCAGGCCGCAGGTCCCCAGGCCGTTGGTGAATCGGATACATCTGTCAACAGCTGCGGATGCCAGGCCAAAGAGCTTGCTCACAGAGTGGCTCAGCTCCTGCACACAATCAATGACTTCCCCATGCTCCTGGTCAGCAAATACAGACAAACACAAGCCACCTCAGACTTGAGAACAAATAAATAGACAACATTGAGACGGGTGCCTTTCAAGCCTCCTCATCCACGGTAACATCACTCAGCAGGGACATCACAAATGCAGTTCCTGCTGTGGCCGGTGTTGCTCAGTGGATAGAGCATCAGCCTGCAGACCGAAGGGTCCTGGGTTCGATTCCGATCAAGGGCATGTGCCTCAGCTGCAGGCTCCTCTCCGGCCCGGGCCCTGATCTGAGCTCCTGCAAGAGGCAACCAATCAATGTGTTTCTCTCACATCAATTATTTCTCTCTATCTTTCCCTCTCTCTTCCACTCTCTCTAGAAATCAATGAAAAAATATTGTCGGTTAAGAATTAAAAAAAAAGCCAAAACCGGTTTGGCTCAGTGGACAGAGCGTCAGCCTGCGGACTGAAAGGTCCCAGGTTCGATTCCGGTCAAGGGCATGTAACTTGGTTGCGGGCACATCCCCAGTAGGAGGTGTGCAAGAGGCAGCTGATCGATGTTTCTCTCTCATCGATGTTTCTGACTATCTATCACTCTTCCTTCCTCTCTGTAAAAAATCAATAAAATATATTTTTTTAAAAAAAAGAATTAAAAAAAAAAATGTAGTCCCCAACTAGGATAGCTCTTCACCAGCCTGAAGTGGAGGAGAGCAGTTTAAGTGGCCAGCGAGATCACAGAAATTAACTCCTGGCAGACAGGTGCAATTAAACCCTGACATTCATCCTTACATCTTCATCCCTTTCCCCTTTTCCTGTGATTAAAATGGCATCTTTCCCTCCTGTTCTCAAGCTAGGACTCAAATTCTCTGTATCAGACTCTCCAAAAAAATGCCAGGGAAAAGAAAACGCCTCCTTCATGGGCCAGCATGTCACTGAAGCAGAACACTTTCTGGGTACATCCCGGGAAAATGGCACAGTGGTGCAGGAGGCAGGTTTAACTACCATGAGATCTGTTCCTAAATGTCAAGTCACCTCACACCAATCTTAACACCTGCCCGAGACATGACCTTCCTTGTCCTCCAGTACCCCTAGAGCCCTGTCTGTAAGTGCCTGGCTGATGCGCCCCTTGCTCATCTGCCTCAAACAAAAGATGGCCAAATATTCAATTAACCCGGCCGGCGTGGCTCAGTGGTTGAGCATCAACCCATGAACCAGGAGACAATGATTTGATTCCCAGTCAGGGCACATGCCCAGGTTGTGGACTCAATCCCCAGTAGGGGGCATGCAGGAGGCAGTCAGTCAGTGATTCTCTCTCATCATTGATGTTTCTCTCTCTCTCCTTCTCCCTTCCTCTCTCTGAAATAAAAACTTTTTTTTAATTATTAAAGCCCTAGCCAGTTTGCTCAATGGTTAGAGTGTCAGCCCTCAGACTGAAGGGTCTCGGGTCTGATTCTGGTCAAGGGCACGAACTTGAGTTGCAGGTTTGATCCCTAGCCCTGTCAGGGTCTGTGTGGGAGGCAACCAATCAATGTGTCTTTCACATCAATGTTTCTCTCTCTCTGTCTCTCTTCCTCCCTTCCACTCTCTCTAAAAATCAATGGAGCCCTAGTCAGTTTGGCTCAGTGGATAGAGCATCGGCCTGCGGACTAAAGGGTCCCGGGTTCGATTCCAGTCAAGGGCACATGCCCGGGTTGCGGGCTCAGTACCCAGTGGGGGACGTGCAGGAGGCAGCCGATCAGTGATTCTCTCTCATCATTGATGTTTCTATCTCTTCCTTTCCTTTCCTCTCTGAAATCAATAAAAATATATTTTTTAAAAAACCAATGGAAAAAATAACCTCAGGGGAGGATAAACAACAACAAAAAGGAATTATTAAAAAATGTTTATCAAGGAGACAATCAACTTATCCCCACCAGATGGAAGCTTCCCATTTGGCTAAACTGTTATTGGAGATTTGAAGTAGAAAACTGGGAGTGCACATCTGTGGTCTCATCTTACATTTGGTTCCCAAGAGCCCACATGGCCCTTAAGGCTGGTTTTCTGTTCCACCTCCGTGCACACCTAAGGCCAGCTCACACCTTCTCCAGGGCATGCCATCCCCAACCCTTGCCTGGCAAACAGAATGAGCCAAGCGACCAGTGGAGGTGGGGACATTACCAGAGGCACCGCACTGATCTGGATGAGGAGGTTCTGGGTTTCCATCTCGCTGTACCTGAGTTGGTAGGGCTTGTACGGACTGTAAACAGCACCCACCAGCTCCATGATTTTCACCGGGTTGTGCTCATCTTCAGGGAATAAGAAGGGAGAGGCAATCATGAACACAGTCAGAAATCAGTCCTGGGAAACGACAGGGGACAACTACTGGGACTCTCCCGTTTCATCTCAGGGTAACTACTATGACAGTCACTAGCCTGCTTTTACTGTCCCTGGGAGCTGCAACATTCACAAATATCTTGATACATTTGAACTTGGTGTACTGTTTGTCTAAAAAGCACTATTAAAGCTCTCACCCCCTAACTCCAACAACCCATTGTGGTTAAGAATCCCTTCATATTGCAATTGAAAAGTAAAAAATTATTTAAAGTCAAAAAGAAAAGAAAAAGAACACCTTCAAATGATGCAGAGGCCCCGCAGGGGAGCACTCTCCCGGGCTTTACAGAACAGGTGCTCACACCAGGGATTCCCGAAATGCCCATCTTCAACACATAAAAATGTAAAACTTCTGTATCAAAAATTTAAATGACACAGCAATTCAACTTCTAAGGTGACCATTTACCCAGTGGCTTTGGCATCCATTGATAATCTCTGCCTGAATAGACTTTATCATTACTGACCATAAATGGATTTTTTTTCCTTTTTTTTTTTTTACTTAAATCCTCACCAAGGATGTTTTTATTGATTTTTAGGGAGGGGGGAAGAGAGGGAAGGAGATTAGGGAGAGGGGAGAGAGGGAGAGAGAAACATCAATGTAGAGAGAGACATCTTTCGGTTGCCTCCCACATGCACCCTGACTGGGGATTGAACTGCAACCTAGATGTGTGCCCTGACCAGGAACCGCACTGACAGCCTTTTGGTGCATGGGACAATACTCTAACCACCTGAGCCACCCAGCCAGGGCTCTTTCTCACTCTTTAATATGAACTCATGAATTCTTTTTTATTCATTGTGTTTTTAAGCCACTACTGTCATTATTCATTTTAATATTTAAATTATTTCAACTATGGTCAGTGGCTGCTCCTTCAAGTTAGCGCCTGTACCTTTTTGATATGTCCCTATCAGTCTGAGTTCTTTCTTGCTTTTTGACACAAAATGTTCCAAGAACCAATAAAAAGATATAGTAACTCATAGTTATAAAGTAGCCATTAAACATTTAATGACATAAGAAAATGCTCCTTATATTATTTTAAGCAAAAAAAAAGATAATATAAGATTATATACAAGTATTTAAAAATATATACACATATGCATGTGTGTGCATATAAAGTATTTACATGTATTTATGAAAAATGTGTCTTTATATTTGAATTACTGGGAGGCAATACAGAAGGTTGTAGTGACTCTCTCCGAGTGATAAGTTTACAGATCATTTTTATCCTCTTTATTTTTGTGTTTCCAAAGGACTTTTACATTTTAAAAAATACCTTTTTAAAACTCACTTTAGGAACCATTAGAGATCTTACCCACTATGGCTGACTACCAAAGCACTTCTCTCCTCATTCCTCTCTCTCTTCCTTCCTCTCTGCAACACTGTCCATGCCCAGGGAGGAAGGCCGCCTGCCCCTGGCGCACGTGCCCACCTCGGCTCCAGCAGGACGCATGGTCTCCACACCCACTCCGGCCACTTGGAAGGGCACCCCTGGTCCCCTGGAAGCTGCCACAGCCACCGTGCCTCTCCCACAACCAAGACCTGACCAGTGAGTGTGCCAATAACACCTATGAATCACCAGGAGCCTGAACAATAAACATACTCCCTGGAATGTCCAAGGCAATTATATGCCAGTGTAATTAAAGAGAATAACTATTAAAATAAGCTGAGCTGGTGACAGAGTAGCCACACAGCACAAGCAGCCTTTCCTGGAGCTATTTCCTGATCTGACAGCAGCATGCGTCACAATGTCTGTGGTACCTAAGAGTTGATGGTGCTTTAGGAACAGATGGAAACCGCTGGGGATGCACGGCACCATCAGCATCATGTGCCTGAACGAAGACAGGAAGTGCTCTGCTCTCAGATGGCAGCAGGGGATGCCCATTCTCCCTGTGGCCACCTTCAGTCCTGACACAGCATCCCTGCTCAAAACTTGTTGTCACAGCAAAGCTCCTCTGAAACCTAACTTTTAGGTTGAACTGACTGAGGTGATACGATTATTTAAAAGGATGAGGACACTGCCCCGGCCTGGGGCTCGGTTGGTTGGGCGTCATCCCGTACACCAAGGGGGTTGAGGGTTTGATTCCCGGTCAGGGAACATTCCTGGCTGCAGGTTCAATCCCGAGGGGGAAGGGGAGGCACGTGTGGGAAGCAACAGATCAATGTTTCTCGCTCATATCAATGTTTCTCTTTCTCTCTCCCTCCTCATTCCTCTCCCTTTTCCTTCCTCTCTAAAAATCAATGAGCATGTCCTTGGGTGAGGACTGAGGAAAAATAGTTTTAAATAAAGGAAGAGGACACTACCTTCCCAAAGGAACCTCTGCCAACTGGTGGCCACTACGTCCACCTGCCCTCTTTCACCGCCTGAGACCCTCAGAAAGGCGCAGCGCCTCCGAGTGTGCCAAGCACCGGCAGCACTACTGCTAGGTAAATCTATGCCAATGGCAGGCAAACTCATTAGTCAACAGAGCCAAATATCAACAGTACAACGAATGAAATTTCTTTTGAGAGCCAAATTTTTTAAACTTAAACTTCTTCTAACGCCACTTCTTCAAAACAGACTCGCCCAGGCCGTGGTATTTTGTGGAAGAGCCACACGCAAGGGGCCAAAGAGCCATATGTGGCTCGCGAGCTGCAGTTTGCCAACCACGGATCTATGCAGCAGCAACTATTCCCATGAGGGCGCTGTTTTCGTGGAAAAAGGTTTCATATCTGTTGAGAAGGAAAACAGTGACTCCTCCCATTCCTGTAAAATCAGTCGCCTAAAAAGGCAAACCAACCCAGGCCTCAGAAGCGTGAACAAAGTGAGTCAAGACAAGCCAGAGCCTGGGAGAGGGCTGTTTACCTGCGTGGGGTTGCAGTGCCATCTCCAGCCCCTTGGCAAAGTGGGCAGTGGCAGCGTACAGCTCCAGCAGCTTGGGGAGCTCCAGCTCAGGCCCCACCCGCTCCACACTGGAGCCCAGGCACATGGGCAGAGAGGGTGCCAAGTCCCCCAGGGTCTGAATCAGCAGCACAGTCACCACCTCGTAGGGGTTCTTGAAAACCTGCAGTGGGAGAGGGGTACGTGCGTTAGCACGCATGATCAAATGGGTGCATGCCTTCTAAAGAAGCAATCTCCTGGACCACTCCAAGGGGCCTAATCAAAAGCTATGAGCTTCTGCTGAAGTGGATCAGTGATGAAAATAACCAAATCTGAGCATCAGAAGACCTTCCAGTCCACCTGATGCATGATCTCTCTAGTTCTGAGAAGCAAAAGTATAAAGTAATTTAAAACAATGAGTGTGAGTGTGTGTGTGTGTGTGTGTGTGTGTGTGTGTGTGTGTTCGTGTTTGTAAAGGTGACAGTGGTAACTGAGGACTTGCTGATGGATGAACGAGACTGGGGTGGGAAGATGGGGACATATGTGTTTGAAAGGCTGATCAGTTCTGAGCAATGATGAAAAGGTTCGACTACTGACCTCTGTAATTATGAAGGTTTCTATACTTGACCTGAGCTAAAAAAAAAAAAAAAAGCTATGAGCCCCAAGTTTTCTTCACAGCACATGTGAACATGCTCAGAAACAAAAGAACTGGCAGGACTTGCAACTTGTCCAGAACATTGGCTATTACATGCCTATCACAGGCCCCAAGAGCTGAACTATTTCAAATCTACGAAATGGGGTATTCAGATGGTCACCAAAAACTGGCTAGAGAGAGGACTGTGAAGATGACAATGCAGAAATTGGGAGGGTATAGAAAGGGGAACAAAATAGAATTAAAGAGCAATTCACTGAAAAAGAGTTGAAGGACCTCCCAGCTCGCAGCCACCTCTCCTCTTGACACAGATCTTCAGTAAAGGGAAGGACCACCAGGAATAGTGTATCCAGAGCCTTTCAGATTATAGATTCATCTGTTCATCGAGGCTTTACCCCATTCTGTAAACATCAGGTACCTTAGACTAAACTAACACAGTGAAGTTAGAGGGGGATGCTTTCAGATTACCACTGCTGATTAAATGCTTTTTTATTATCACACTAGTGGCCCGGTGCACAAAATTCGTGCACATTAAAAGGGAATTAATTAGAGGAAATATTTTAATATTGCTATTTGCCCTCTCTCTATAATAGAAGTATCAGAGATGAAAGAAAATTAGTAAAATTTATATGAAAATCTTCCTCCTCTCAGAGTCTGAGGCACGCCACGGGACCCAGAGTCAAGTCCCTACCCACCCGCGCGTGTCTCGAAATCACGCGAGACCCAGACCCAGCCAGCCCCACCCATATTGGGCAAGATCCAGAGCCGGCCGGCCCCACCCCCATCAAGCCCTGCCAGGCAGGGGGGCGCAATCTCAGGTCCCCCGGCCCGACGTTGGGCAGGGGGTGCAGCCTCAGGTCCCCCGTCAAGCCCCACTGGGTCGGGGGGGGTGCAGCCTCAGGTCCCCCGTAAAGTCCCATTGGGCAAGGGGTGCAGTCTCAGGTCCCCCGGTGCACACCAGGCAGGGGGCGCACCCTCAGGTCTTCCGGCCCGGCGCCGGGGCAGGGGGCATGGCCTGAGGTCCCCCAGCCTGGCACCAGGGTGGGGGGCATGCCTTGAGGTCCCCCAGCCCAGCACCAGGGCGGGGGGCACACCTTGAGGACCCGCATCAAGCCCCGCCGGGCGGGGGGCGCAGCCTGAGGTCCCCGGTCAAGCCCCTCCGGGCAGGGGATGGGGGGTACGGCATGAGGTCCCCCCGGCCTGGCGCTGGGGCGGGGGGCATGCCTTGAGGTCCCCTGTCATGGCTCCTCGCAGTTCACCCAGATTTGGTTCTGCTTGGTCAGTTTCTATAACAGTCAGCGTCAAAAGCTCCACCTCCTAGGCAGCCATTGCTGCCTTGCAGTTCACTCAGATTTGGTTCTGATTGGTCAGTTTCTGAGCCAGTCAGCATCAAAAGCTATGCCTCCTAGGCAGCCATTGGGTCCTCAGAGTTCACCCAGATTTGATTCTGATTGGTTGGTTTCTATGCCAGTCAGCGTCAAAAGCTCCACCTCCTAGGCAGCCATTGGCTCCTCGTAGTTCACCCAGATTTGGTTCCGATTGGTCGATTCCTATACCAGTCAGCGTCTCGGGGCCTATCTCTGGGCCTGATCAGAGGCAGGGCTGACCAGCAGCCCCCGCAGCTGTTGGCCAGGCCAGGAGAGAAAGAGAGGCAAGGGCTGATCAACAGCTGCCATGGAGTCTGCAGGTCAGACGCTGCTTCTCTCTCCAGGCCTCTCTCGGGGCCTAATCTATAGCTCCCTCAGCAGTCAGTGCTGGGTCGCCACAGCGCTCACGCGGCGACCCAGCACTGACTGCAGAACTGACTTTCAGTGTTTGGTAAGCTGTTTGGACATTATGGACCCTGGATCTTTATATACAGAGATATAAATAAAGAGGTAATAGGCAAATTGACCCTCACACCCTCACGAGGTGGCTGTCTACAACCAGGCCAGCAGAGGGATTAGTGAGGGACGACCAAACGACTGAATAAACAGGCTGCATGAGGCGACCAGGCCGGCAGAGGGGTTAGTGAGGGATGACCAAATGAATCAACAGCAGGCTGTGTGGGGCAATCAAGCCGGCGGGGGCACCATGAGGGGCAACAAGGCCGACAGGGCTGGGCAGTTAGGGGCGACCAGGCCAGCAACAGGAAGGTGATTTAGGGGTGACCAGGCCACCAGAGGGGCAGTTGGGGCGACCAGGCCAGCAGAGGGGGTCAGGTGGGGGCTACCAGGCTGGCAAGGGAGGCAGTAAGAGGTGACTAGGCCAGCGGGGGGTGCAGTAAGGGGTGACCAGGCAAACAGGCAGGTGAGCAATTAGGAGCCAGAGGTCCAGAATTGTGAGAGGGATGTCTGACTGCCGGCTTAGGCCCGATCCCGGTGATCAGGCCTAAACCGGCAGTCAGACATCCTCCAAGGAGTCCCAGATTGGAGAGGGTGCAGGCTGGGCTGAGGAACACATACTCTCCCCCCTATGCACGAATTTTGTGCACCAGGCCTCTAATATAAATATATAACTTAAACATGCACAGACATAAAGCAAAATATAAGACTGTTCTTATGCAGCTCTAAAGCCAAAAAAGGTATGAGTTTAAAAACTACAAAATCAATAAATTAAAACTTTTATTAGAAAATACCTTGAGATAAATGAAAATGAAAACACTACATAGCAAAACTTAGGGGATACAGCATAAGCAGTGCTAAGAGGAAAATTTATAGCTGTAGATGCAGACATTAAAAAAGAAATGTCTCGCCCTAGCCAGTTTGGCTCAGTAGATAGAGCATCGGCCTGCAGACTCAAGGGTCCCAGGTTCGATTCCGGTCAAGGGCATGTACCTTGGTTGTGGGCACATCCCCAATAAGGGGTGTGCAGGAGGCAGCTGATTGATGTTTCTCTCTCATCGATGGTTCTTACTCTCTGTCCCTCTCCCTTCCTCTCTGTAAAAAATCAATAAAATATATTTTTTTAAAAAAAGAAATGTCTCAAATCAGTGGCCTAACTGTACACATTAAGAAACTAGAAAAAAAGAAACTAAACTCAACAATAGCAAAAGAACAAAAATAACAAAGATTAGAGCAGAGATATATGAAAGAATAGAAAAATCAATTTAAAAATCAATTAAGACTAGAAGTTGGTTCTTTGAAAAAATTAAAATGAACAAATCTTTATCTAGATTGATGAAGAAAAAAGAGGGATGACTCAAATTAATAAAATTAAACATGAAAGTGAGGACATTACTACAAATTTTATAGAAACAAAAAGGATTATAAGAGAATATCATGTATAATTGTATGGCAACAAATTAACTTAGATGAAATGGACATATTAATAAATAAAATTGATCAAAACTGACTCAGAAGAAATAGAAAATCTGAACAGACCTATAACTAGTATGGAGATTGAATCAATAATCAAAAACCTCCCAACAAAGAAAAACCCAGAACAGATGGCTTCACTGGTGAATTTCTACCAAACAATTAAGGAAGAATTAACATGAATCCTTCTCAAACTCTTCCAAAAACTGAAGAGGAAGAGACGTGCTGTGGTCTGAACTGTGTCCACCCCCCGCCCCCCAACCAAAATTCATACATAGAAATCCAAACCCCTTCTAGTACCTCAGAAAGTACCGCATTTGGAAAGAGGGCCTTTAAAGAGGCAACCAAGGCCCTACCCTATTTGGCTCAGTGGATAGAGCGTCAGCCTGCAGACCAAATGGTCCCAGGTTCTATTCTGGTCAAGGGCAAATGCCTCAGTTGAAGGCTCCTCCCCAGCCCCGGGGCCTGGTCAGGGCATGTGCAGGAGGCAATCAATCAATGTATTTCTCTCACATCAATATTTCTCTCTGTCTTTCCCTCTCTCTTCCACTCTAAAATTCAATGGAAAAATATCCTTGGGTGAGGATTTTTTTAAAATAAATCAATAAAGAGGCAACTAAGGTAAAATAAGGTCGTCTGGGTGGGCCCTAATCCTTACGAGAGCAGATTGGGACACAGACACACTGAAGGATGACCATGTAAGGACACAGGGAGAACCAGCCATCTGCAAGCCAAGGAGAGAGGCTTCAGTAGAAACCAACCCAGCTCCCCTTGAGACAGCATGGAGGGACCTGGAGAGTATTATGCTAAGCAAAATAAACCAACAGGAGAAAGACAAGTATTGCATGATCTCACCCATAGGTGGAATCGAATGAACAAGATAAACCATTGAATGAAATAGATCCAGAGACTTAGAAGCATGGAACAGACGACTGAATCTCAAAGAGAAGGCAAGGGGTGAGGGGGGAAGAGTAAGGGGTGGGGATGGGAAAAGACCAACTAAAGAACTTGTATGCATATATGCATAACCCATGGACACAGACAATAGGATGGTGAAGGCCTGGGGTGGGGGCAGGGTGGGCTAAAAAGGGTCAATGGGGAGGGGGGAAACGGGTACATATGTAATACTTTCAACAATAAAGATTTTAAAAGGAAGAAAGAAACCAACCCTGCTGAGATCTTCATCTTGAACTTCTAGCCTCCAGAACTGTGAGAAAATGAATTCCTGCTGTTTAAACCACCTGATCTGTGGTGCTGTTATAGGAGCCCTAGCAAACTAATACAGAATACTGTTAAACTAATTCTAAGAGGCCAGCATTACCCTGACACCAAAGTTAGACAGAGACTAAAAGAAAAGAAAATTATATACTAACTAGAGGCCTAGTGCACGAATTCATGCACCAGTGGGATTCCCTCAGCCTGGTCTGTGCCCTCTCCCAATCCAGGACCCCTCAGGGGATGTCGGACTACCAGTTTCACCCGATCCCCGCAGGCGAAACCGGCAGTCCAACATCCCTCAAGGCATGTTGTAGTGAACGAAGCGGGAGGTGGCCAGGGAGGAGCCCGTGCCCGGGTGTTACACTGCTCCCGCTCAATCCAGCCCCGCTGCACCTGCCGCCACCGCTCCATAGCACTGCCGCAGAGGCGGGAAAGGCTCCTGCTGCCACAGCTACTCTCGCCAGCCATGAGCCCGGCTTCTGGCTGAGCAGCACTCCTGCTGTGGGAGTGCACTGACTACCAGAGGGAAGCTCCTGCATTGAGCATCTGCCCCCTGATGGTCAGAGCACATCACAGCGACTGGTCGTTAACGGTCGCTTAAGCTTTTATATATATAGATATCCCTTATGAATACAAAAATCCTAAACAAGATACATGTAAACCAAATTCAGCAGCACATAAAAAAGATTATACACCATGACCAAGTGAAACTGATCTCCAAAATGCAAGGATGGTTCAATATACACTAATGTAATATACATGACGTAATATTGCACATTTACAGAATAAAGGAAAAAATACATGATCATCTCAATTTATGCAGAAAAAGCATAATAAAAATTCAATAAACTAGTAATAGAAAAAAACTTCTATAACATGATAAAGACCATTTATGAAAACACCCCAGCTAACATCATACTCAAAAATTAATAAAAATATTTTAATTTTTTTAAAAAATCCATTGTGTTTCTATACACTAACAGTGAACAATCTGAAAAGAAAATTAAGAAAACAATTCCATTTACAATAGCATCAAAAAGAATAAAATACTTAGAAATAAACACAATCAAGGAACTGAAAGACTTGTACACCGAAAACAACAAAACACTGCTGAAAGAAATTAAAGAACACACAAATAAAACGGAAAACATTCCATGTTCATAAATCGAAAGGCTTAATATTGTTAAGATGGTTGTAACTACCAAAGTGATCTACAGATTCAATGCAACTCCTTCAAAATCCCAATGATATTTTATGGAGAAAAGGAAAAGCCCATCCTAAAATTCATATGGAATTTCAGAGGATGCCAAACAGCCAAAACAATCTTAAAAAAGAACAATGTTAGCAGTTTCCTACTTTCCAATTTCAAAACATACTACAAAGCTCCAATAATCAAAACAGTGTGGTGCTGGCTTAAGAAAAAACATATAAACCAACAGAGTAGAATAGAGAGCCCAGCAATAAACTTTCATGTCAGTGGTGAAATTATTTTTAACATAAGTGCCAAAACCATTCAATAGGGGAAAGAACAAGCATATCAACAAATGGTGCTCAGCCCCAGCCGGTTTTGCTCAGTGGATAGAGCGTCTCCTGCAGACTAAAGGATCCCATGTTCAATTCCAGCCAAGGGCACATGCCCAGGTTGTGGGCTTGATCCCCCCTTGTGGGGGGCATGCAGAAGGCAGCCGATCAATGATTTCCTCTCATCATTGATGTTTCTATCTCTCTCCTTTCCTCTCTGAAATCAATTAAATAAATAAATAAATAAATAAATAAATAAATAAATAAATAAATAAATACAGTGCTCAGAAAACTGGATATCCACATGCAAATGAAAGATTTTGGATTCTTATTTAACACTGTAAAAAAAATTAACTCATAACATTAAGAGTTAAACTATAAAAGAAGACATAGGAAAAAATTCTATGTCCTTGGATTTAGCAACAGTTTATTACGTATGACATCAAAAGCATAGACGACAAAAGAAAAAATAAGTTGTACAAAATCAAAACTTTAAAATTTTGTGCATCAAAAGACACTATCAAGTCCTGGACAGGTTGCTCAGTTGGTTGGAGTGTCTTCCCGATATGCCAAGGTTGCAGGTTTAATCCCTGGTCAGGGTACATACAAGAATCAACCAGTGAATACATAAATGGTTGGAACATCAAATCAATGTTTCTCTTCCTCTCTCTCTCTAAAAAAAAAAAAAAAAAAGCCCTAACCAATTTGGCTCAGTGGATAGAGCATTAGCCTGCAGACTGAAAGGTCCCAGGTTCAATTCCGGTCAAGGGCATGTACCTTGGTTGCGGGAGGTGTGCAGGAGGCAGCTGATTGATGTTTCTCTTTCATCAATGTTTCTATCTCTATCCCTCTCCCTTTCTCTCTGTAAAAATATCAATAAAATATATTTAAATAAATAAATAAAAACAAAAAGACACTATCAAGAGAATAAAATGAAAACCCACAGAATGGGGAAAAAATATTTTCAAGTCATATATCTAATAAGGGGTATATATAAGGAACTCCTACAATTCAATAACATTAAAACAAACAACCCAACTCAAAAATGGGCAAAATACTTTAAAAAACTTATCTCCAACACGGCTGGCATGGCTCAGTGATTGAGTGTCAACCTATGAACCAGGAGGTCACAGTTCTAGTTCCGGTCAGGGCACATACCAGGATTGCAGGCTCAGTCGACAGTGTGGAGCGTGCAGAAGGCAGCTGATCAGTGATACTCTGTCATCATTGATGTTTCTATCTCTCTCTCTCTCCCCCTTTCTCTCTGAAATCAATAAAAATATTTTTTTAAAAAGACATATCTCCAAATAAGCTAATACAAATGACATACCACATTATCCACTAGGATGGCTATCATAAAAAATTTTTAAAAAGACAAGTGTTGGCAAGGATGTGAAGAAATTAGAACTCTTGTGCATTGCTGGGAGGAATATAAAAATAGTATAGCTGCTGTGCAAATTAGTTGGCAGCTCCCCAAAATGTCAAAAAATTACAGTATGACCCCATAGTTCCAGTCTTAGGTATATACCCAAAAGAACTGAGAACAGGGACACAGCCCAGTGGGTTTGGCTCAGTGGATAGAGCGACCCGTGGACTGAGGGGTCCCGAGTTCAATTCCAGTCAGGGGCACATACCACGGTTGCAGGCTCAATCCCCAGCCCTGGTTGGGGCACATGCGGGAGGCAACTAGTCGGTGTGTCTCTTACACATTGATGTTTCTCTCTGTGTCTCTCCCCTTCCCTTCCACTCTCTCTAAAAATCAATGGGAAAATATCCTCAGGTAAGGATTAACAACAAGAACAACAAAAAATACTTTAAAAAAAAAAGAAAACAGAAACACAAATAGATATTTGTACACCAATGTTCATTATTTTCAATAGCCAACAGGTAGAAGCAATTCAAGTGTCTCTCATCAGATGGATGGATAAACAAAAGGTGGTACATATATACAATGGAATATTATTCAGTCATAAAAAAAGATGACATTCTGATACACGTTACAAAATGGATGATGCCTGAAAATATGCTAAGTGAAATAAGGCAGACAAAGGGACAAATATTGTATGATTCCATTGATATGAAGTATCTACAATAGGAAAATTTATAGGAACCGTAGACTAGTAGTTACCAGGTGATGGAGGAGGGAGAAATGGAGAGTTATTGCTTAATGAGTACACTGTTCCTGTTTGAGATGATAAAAAAAAAAGTTCTGGAAGTAATGGTGATAGTTAACATTGTGAATATACTTAATGCCACTTAACTGTACACTTAAAAATGGTTAAAGTGGTACCCTAGCTAGTTTGGCTCAGTGGATAGAGTGTTGGCCTGCAGACTGAAGGATCCCAGGTTCAATTGCAGTCAAGGGCATATGCTGGGTGGCAGGCTCGATCCCCAGTAGGGAGTGTGCAAGAGGCAGCCGATCACTGATTCTCCAATATTGATGTTTCTATCTCTCTCTCCCTCTCTCCCTTCCTCTCCGAAATCAATAAAAATATATATTTTTTTTAAAAGGAACAAACCACTAATACACACAACCACATGAATAAATCTCAAAAAGCGCACTGAAAGAAGCCTTACAAAAAAGACACACACTGCAAGGCTCCCTTCATATCAAATTCTAACACATGCAAACTGACTCATGATCAAAACCAGCAGAACAGCGGATGCCTTCCCAGGTGTTGGTGCAGATTGCCTAGGAGGGAGCATGAGGGAACTTTCTAGGTCAGCCGTGGGCAAACTACGGCCCGCGGGCCGGATCCAGCTGTTCTATCCGGTTCTCTTGCTCTCCCCTCCGCTCCTTTACTTTGAATTTATATTAGTTCACACAAACACTCCATCCATGCTTTTGTTCCGGCCCTCCGGTCCAGTTTAAGAACCCATTGTGGCCCTCGAGTCAAAAAGTTTGCCCACCCCTGTCTAGGTGGTGGTCTCATGTTCTGTACCTTAACAGGGATGAGGCTGCACAGATAGCTGCATTTGTCAAAACTAATCAAATGGCATATTTAAGATTACTGCATTTCCCAATTTTATAAAAAAAAGCATAAACAAATGTTAAACTCTAGTTAAAAATATAAATGTTGTTTGTATGCATATATTCATAACCCATGGACACAGACAATAAGATGGTGAAGGCCTGGGGCAGGGGGCGAGGGTGAGCTAAAAGGGGTCAATGGGGGAAAAAAGGGGGTTGCCCTGGCTGGTTTGGCTCAGTGGATGCAGTGTTGGCCTGCAGACTGAAGGGTCATGGGTTCAATTCTGGTCAGGGGCACATGCCCGGGTTGCGGGCTCGATCCCCAGTGGGGGGCGTGTGGGAGGCATCCGATTGGTGGTTCTCTCTCATCATTGACACTTATATCTCTCTCTCCCTCTCCCTTCCTCTCTGAAATCAATAAAAATATAAGATGGGTCAATGACAGGACAGACACATGGACAAATGCCTAGATCTGTGATAAAGCTAATACAATAAGATGTTCACTGTGGGACCTGGGAGGTGGGTACACGGGTGCTCACTGTACAATTATATCCAGTTTTTATATGTTGGAAAGTTTTCATAGTAAAATACTAGGGGAAGTATCTGAAGGAGACACAGTCACCCCAGCACCCCTGGTGTCTTTTGCACTAGACTGAACTTCAGAAGAGGACCACCACCTCCCATGCTTATATCCTGAAAAGAAAATGGGTCATAGGCCCAAAGTATGACCTAGCATAAATGCATAGCTTGCGAAATTGTGGATGAGGCCTGAACAGAAGTCTGGGAAGTCTAAATCCTTTTTCTTAGATGAAGAACATTTGTACACATGGACAGGACTGTCTCCATCTCGTGCTATTAGCAGAAGAGGCAAGGACACGGGTGGACAGTGAAAACTAAGGGCTCACAAACACTGTAAAACTTCTACGGGACGTTTTTTTCCAGTTTTCTTTTTCAGTCTGAATTAGGTTGATTAAAGGAGGAAGAAATGAGGATGGAGAAGAGTGGCTTCACCACCTTTCATGTCATGACCCTGCAGGACTTCTCTCCGACTGCAGCTGAATTCGCTCCAGCAAATGACTGACAAACATCTAAAGAGGGATTCACAACTAAGTTTGAAAAAATATATAAGTCACACCATAAACAGACCCAGTCAGTCATCACTCAGAAGTCAGGTAGCCTTTTCCCTTCTAAAGGAAGACCCAGGGGGCCTCCTGGCACTGAGACAAGGTAGCTCAGTTAGAGCATCATCCCGATGGGCCAACATTGTGGTTCCATCCCAGGGCAGGGAACATACAAGAATCAACCAATGAATGCATCACTAAGTGGAACAGCAAATCAATCTCTCTCTCTCTCTCTCTCTCTCAATCTCTCTCTCCCCTCTTTCCTCTCTAGAATAAATAAATAAAATCCATCAATCAATAAAAAGACAAGGGGACAATAACTCACACCCTTTAAGGCTAGAGATTTTTGGAAAGAAATGATGAAAACGTTCCGCTTCACATAAGCTGCCCAGTCTCGCCTCTGACCCAAGTCAGAGGGTGCTTGTAAAACCACATTCTTCTGCTAACTCTCAAGGTATTGTGAGAACAAGAGAAACTAACTACAGCCCAGGAAAATTTTATCCAAAGTTAAGATAAAAATGATCTTGATCTTGTTCTCACAAACAGCACCTGACCAAGAGCCGCCTGCTTTCTGATCAGAAGATAATGGCCTCAGGAATTCCACAGCTCCCCTGCTGAACTACAACTAGCACTGCCACATTAGATTCTACTTAAGATACAGACAAGAATGATGATAAGAGCTTTAACAGATCTGGAGGCTTTATTGCCTTGGGATTGGAAGCTTATCTTTAACCCCTTCCATGCTGGCAGCAAGCAGGAGGCTCTTCAGGGGTGCTTGGCAGTTGAGAGGCCACTCCCAGAGCAGATACCTGTCTCCTCGTCACCAAGGCTTTGTTCTCCCCAGAGCCCAAGCGAGCTGTTACCTGCGTAGCCCATTGGGTTTGCGTGTGCCAAGCTCCGAGTAAGACATCGTAGAGTCCGGTGAGCTGCCGCTCCAGGGGGAGGTCGCTCTGGCACAGCTCTTGCCAAGCTGCTACAAGCTGCGCCTGTACAGGCAGAACAAAGGGGCCCCGCTGGGTACACCAACACACGCTGCCTGCTAAACCGCCCTGTCCCCCTACCATGGCAAGCAATGTACTGCTGCTTCCTATCCTGAGCAAGCATGGCCCCACTGATGGTCGTGCACTTCCAAAGAAGACAGGAAAAGCCACTTATAGTTACCAGCTCTGATCATCAATCCAAACCAAATCTGTTCCCTTTAGTGATCCTTTCTCCTTTTATCTTGCTCCAAAAGCAGGCCAACGTACTTCCCTCAGCAGGCCTCCACCCTTCTGAAGTGGGGTAGGGAGCTGTATTTTAGCTTCAAGTCCTAACACTACTGCTTAAATGACACATGAGCATCAGACCTGAAAGAAATCAGGTTGGCCCAGGACACTGTCAAGTTTTTCAGGAACCTAACTTCAACAACCCTAGGAAATATATGAAATTCTCATGGCTGGCTGAGGGCATAATAAAGCTTAAGACATGAATCTCTCTTAAGAGGGAAAAAAACAACTTTTCAGTCTATAAATGAAATCCAGCTGTAAATAAATATAAGAGAGACCAAAACTGATGCTTCCTTTTCCAACTGGCAATTGACTGAATCCCCAGGCTGGACCCTGAGCACCCCCTGCTGGCTAATGAAAAGACAAAGGTCAGAGCAAGGAGGCAATTTTTACCTGTGAGCATGAAAACTAGGATTCCACAAGCATGACCCTGCACAGCTCCTCACCTTGTGACACTTGTAGTAGTATGCAAGGAGTTGGGGCATCCGGTCAATTTCAGTAAACACCTTCACAAACACTTTGGATTGCTCTAAAAGAGGACATAAAACATGCAAATGCTGTTATCAGGTTTTCTGTTGCAACCAGAGAAAGAATTTACCAAAATAAATGTGGATGGACACATGAGCTAGTATTCAGAAATTCCTACCTAGACCATTCCTACCTAACTCACGCGTGGTGATAGTAAATATAAAACGTAAGTAAAGCTGGGGGAGAATCTGTCTCAATTGGACACTGCTTATTCAGAATAATGCATCAATAAGCACCATTATAGCTAAGTTTATACATTGGCCAAGTAATCATTCCATGGGACTAAAAAAAGTTAGAATCAGGGGTGGGGATTAGGCTGTAAAACTGAAGGAACTGCTGCTCAGAGTTGTGTGAGGGGAGGGTGAGAGCCCCCGGCAATTCTGTGCTTTAAGCAACTCACCTGCCTGGTTCCAAGGGAGAAGCATAACATGTTAGCCTCAGAAAGGTATTCCAACAACCGTCCACCAACCCCAAACCCAGAGAAAACTGCAGGCCAAAGAGCGTCAGCAGCTTGCAAGTCAACTGCAAACCCACGTGAGCTCCACTCCTCCTCCAGCCCCGACCTACATGGCCCCATCTAATACTTACATGAACTAAGAACACTGACCCAGGCAGACCGGGCCGTCACACTTCCTAAGTTGGGGAGGATCCTCTTTCTCTGTGTCGCTTGCGCCTCATCAGAAGGGCCTTTCCCAATCAGCCGACCTAGGCTAGATTATTGCTCCTATTCCCTATCACATCTTCCCCTCCATAAAACTAATCACAATCTATATTATTCTATTTAGTTACTTGTATAATAGCTTATGGTCTTTCTTGAAAATATGCGCTCCAGCCCTAGCCAGTTTGGCTCAATGGATAGAGAGTCGACATGCAGACTGAAGGTCCCGGGTTCGATTCTGGTCAAGGGCACATACCTCGGTTGCAGGCTCCTCCCCGACTGGTCGGGGTGTGTGCAGGAGGCAACCAATTGATGTGCTTCTCTCACATGGATATTTCTGTCTTTCCCTCTCTCTTCCATTCTCTCGAAAAATCAATGAAAAAACATCCTAGAGTGAAGATTTAAAAAAAGAAATATAAGCTCCACAGGACTGGGGCCTCTCCTGTCTTGTTTCACTGTTTCTAGGGGTTAGCACAGTCCAAGTAGGCAGTACTAGTAAACGCGCTGCCTTTGAGCCACGCTGCCCAGTGGCACTGGGGTCAGGCTGCAGCACCAGAGCCTGTGCTTGCAAAGAACTGCTCCCACCCAGATCTGTGGGCTACAGGGCAGCACTGAGCTGCCAGGGCAGGTTTTTTGGAGGGGTTGTTGAGGGTGGGGGGGGGGGGGTGGAGAGTTGGAGGGGTTGTGACGACCCAGTCCTTAAGCTAAGGCTGAAATGCCAGGGAGAAGTCAGGGACCGTGTAGGCTCTGCTCCCTAGTCCCCGCACTTCTCCTGAGCCTGCCCTTTAAGTTCCAGCTCTCCCCTTTCCTTGGTGATCAGTGAGACAGGCAGGTTGTTAGTCGTAGTGTGGATGGTGGTAGAGAAGGGACAGAGAAATGGGCCATGGCCTTGAGCAGTTTAAGGGTGTATGGGCTTCGGTCTTGAGGTGTAGGAACTTAACTCATCTGGCTAAGGTGTAGCAGATGTGACCTTTTTACAGAAACTACCATTTAGGGCCAACTGCTCATATGCATACATGCCAAGCATGGGATAAAGCTGTGTGTCCCAGTTAGCCTAAACAGTTTACAACAGGGTCGTTGTGAAGGTTAGATTTTAGGCATCAATCTCCCACCCAGGGTTAGATTTAATGTGCATCACTTCTGAGTACAGGGAAGCACAATTGCAGAGTAAACAGCGTTGGCAACTGGAAGGGGCCCCAAGGAACAGTACCTCAGGCGATACAGTTCAGGACTGGCTTGAGGATAACAGCACCTAGCTTATGTCAGCAGTATTATAGCATGTTCATGTGGGAAACAGAAAACAGAAGAAGAAAAAAAAAACTGCCTATAATCCTATCATGCTCTGTTAAACATTGGCAACATTTTGGTGTATAGTCACAGAATGTTTTTAGAAAAAAACTTCTAGTGTTTACAAGTCTAAATATAATCACAACTTTACAATCTCTACCCAACACAGCAGAATTTATTATTTCTTAAAACTAGTAATAAAGCAAAATTGGGCTATATAGCAAACCCATTTAGTAAACCACTGTGAAACTTAAAAGTAATAACACATGGATTGTTAGCCCTTATAGAGGAATTCAAGATTTTTAAGACTAGTGCATTTAAATTAAACAGACACATTTGTAAAACTGGGGGAAGCTCCTGTTCAGACAACAGAAATAGGAAACTTAACACTGGCGATCATAAGGGCTCTAAGCTCCTGCAAATGCCTCTAACTCAATTCAAAATAACTGCTGGGCACCTGCCAGGGCAGAGCCACCTGCTGGTCCTGTGGGGTTTTGAAATGAACTTGTTTTTGCAGCCCCACATCTACTACTACTTTTCTGCTACAGAACTCAGGTCTTCTCTGAGGAACCATGTATCTGCCTCTCATTCTCCCATTTTCCGCTTAAATGTTCCCAGTGAGGCTGACTCTATAAATGGCTGCAGGGCCTGGCCAGCAAGGGCCTCAAATCCTCCTGATTACAGTAATTGATTCAGAGGTGCAAAAGACTGTCCATTAAATGCCATCAAGATTAACTGTGGGCCCTGGCGAGTGCAGCTCAGTTGGTTGAGCCTCTTCCCATGCACCACGAGGTCACCAGTTCGATTATCAGGGCACAAGCCCAAGCTGAGGGCTCGAACCCACTAGGGGACATGCAGGAGGCAGCCGATAAGTGATTCTCTCTCATCATTGATCTTTCTACCTCTCTCTCCCTTTCCCTTCCTTTCTGAAATCAATAAAAGTATTTTTTTAAAAAAAGTAAAGTAGAAGGAAAAAAAGGTGGCGGAATACACAGACGTGTCCCGAGCCTTGTCCCGGAGCAGATAGAAAGAACAGCTGAGGGTCGCACAGGGAGTGCCTGTTGGTGAGTTAAGGGACAGCTATACTCCAGGAGAAGGTGGAGGACTGCTAGACGGGGCTCCCCTGACTGGGCAGCCCCCACTGCTGCTGGGTTCCCTCCCAGAGCCACCGGCTTGGATTCGGAGACCGCGCCATCTTGAAGGAGAAAGTGGATGTTATTGGAAGCCTGAAAATCTACAATTGCGGCACCCACCGAACAGCTGCGAACCCCAGAGCACCGGTCCCCAATTGGCGCAAACACTCAGATTCAAAGGAGCTCTACACTCCACCACGGAAAGGAGAGAGGGAACTACATAACCAGACAGCCGGAGAAGAGAGACCATGGGGAGACAAAGACACAGCCCGCATATAAAAGAAAAGCAGGCATCACAGGAAAGGAAGTAAACGAAAAGGAGGCAAGCAACCTGTCAGAGAAAGAATTCAGAGAAATGGTCATAAGGTGGCTGAAAAGAATGGAAGACAAATTCAACAATATGAGTAAGAACCAAGAGGAAATGAAGAAGAACCAAGAAGAAATGAAAAATGACATCGCTGCTGTAAAGAACTCAATAGAAAGCATCAAGAGTAGACTAGAAGAAGCAGAGGACTGCATCAGTGAGCTAGAAGACAAGGTAGGAAAAAATACCCAAGTAGAGCAGCTTCTAGAAAAAAAAAATTAAAAAGCAGGAGGAGAGCCTAAGGCAGGGGTGGGCAAACTTTTTGACTCGAGGGCCACAATGGGTTCTTAAACTGGACTGGAGGGCCGGAACAAAAGCATGGATGGAGTGTTTGTGTGAACTAATATAAATTCAAAGTAAAGGAGCGAAGGGGAGAGCAAGAGAACACTCCGTTCTTTCGGCTCCGCAGGCCGGATAGAACAGCCGAACAGGCCGGATCCGGCCCGCGGGCCGTAGTTTGCCCACGGCTGCCTAAGGGAACTTTGGGACAACACGAAACAAAACAACATCCGCATGATAAGGATACCAGAAGGAGAGGAAACTGAGCAAGGAATAGAAAACCTGTTTGAAGAAATAATGACAGAAAACTTCCCTGATATAGGGAAGAAAAAACCCACACAAATACAAGAAGCTCACAGAGTCCCAAGCAAAATGAATCCCAAAAGACCAACGCCAAGGCACATTATAATTAACTTGGCAAACACCGACAAAGTAAGAATCTTAAAAGTGGCCAGAGAGAGACAGAAAGTTACCTACAAAGGAACCCCCATCAGACTAGCAACTGATTTCTCAACAGAAACTCCTCAGGCCAGAAGGGAATGGAATGAAATATACAAAGTCATGCAAAGGAAGGGTCTGAATCCAAGAATACTGTACCAAGCAAGGCTATCAATCAAAATTGAAGGTGAAATCACGAGCTTCACAGACAAAAAAGGACTAAGGGAATTTATTACCACCAAACCAGCAATGCAAGAAATGCTAAAGGGTCTGCTGTAAAAAAAAATAAAAAAATAAAAATAGGAAGTGAAGAAGGAACATAGGGGTAAAGAATAAAAATGGACACAGATTAGTACCTATCAATAACAACTTTAAATGTAAATGGATTAAATGCCCCAATCGAAAGACACAGGGTAACAGATTGGA
The DNA here is from genome assembly GCF_963455305.1 of Plecotus auritus. NCBI lineage: Eukaryota > Metazoa > Chordata > Mammalia > Chiroptera > Vespertilionidae > Plecotus > Plecotus auritus. The sequence goes on from NC_137774.1 coordinate 62,609,885, forward strand.
TAAGAAAACACGACCCATATATCTGCTGTCTACAAGAAATGCACCTCAGAAAAAAAAGACACACAGACCAGACTGAGGGTGAAGGGATGGAAAAAGGTTTTTCAGGTGAATGGAAATGAAAAAAACGCTGGGGTAGCAATACTTATATCTGACAAATTAGATCTCAAAGGGAAGGACATAACAAGAGATAAGGAAGGCCACTTCATAATACTAAAGGGAGCAATCCAACAAGAAGAAATAACTCTGGTAAACATATATGTACCCAATACAGGAGTACCCAAATACATAAAAAAAAAAAAAACTCCTGCAGGATATCAAAGGAGAGATTGACAGCAATACAATCATAGTAGGAGACTTTAATACCCCACTATCACCATTGGACAAATCCTCTAAACAAAAAAATCAGCAAAGAAACATCAATCCTAAATGACTCACTAGACCAGATGGAATTAATTGACATCTTCAGAACATTTCACCCCAAAGCCACAGAATATACATTCTTCTCAAGTGCACATGGGTCATTTTCAAAGATAGACCATATGTTGGGTCATAGGCAAAGTCTCTTCAAATTCAAGAAGATAGAAATCATATCAAGCATCTTCTCACATCACAGTGGCATAAAACTGGAAATCAACTACAATAAAAACAATCCAAAAAAATCAAACACATGGAGACTAAACAGCATGCTATTAAACAATGACTGGGTTACCAGAGAGATCAAGGAAGAAATAAAAAAATAGCATGGCAACAAATGACAATGAAAACACAACAATCCAAAATCTATGGGACACAGTGAAAGCAGTCTTGTGAGGGAAGTTCATCGCTCTAAAAACCTACTGCAAAAAAACAAGAAACAATGGTATTAAATTACCTAACCCTACAACTCAAAAGAGAGCAACAAGAAAAGCCCAGTGTAAGCAGAAGGAAGGAAATAATAAAGACCAGAGCGGAGATAAACGACATTGAGACCAAAAAAAAAAAACAATACAAAAGATCAACAAAACCAAGAGCTGGTTCTTTGAAAGGATAAACAAGATTGATGAACCTCTAGCCAGGCTCACCAAGAAGCAAAGAGAGCCAAAACCGGTTTGGCTCAGTGGATAGAGCGTCAGCCTGCGGACTGAAAGGTCCCAGGTTCGATTCCGGTCAAGGGCATGTAACTTGGTTGCGGGCACATCCCCAGTAGGAGGTGTGCAAGAGGCAACTGATCGATGTTTCTCTCTCATCGATGTTTCTGACTATCTATCCCTCTTCCTTCCTCTCTGTAAAAAATCAATAAAATATATTTAAAAAAAAAAAAAAGAAGCAAAGAGAGAGGACCCAAACAAACAAAATCAGAAATGAAAGAGGTGAAATAACAACAGACCCCACCAAAATACAAAGGATTGTTAAAAAATACTACGAACAACTCTATTCCAACAAACTGGACAACCTGGAGGAAATGGACATATTCCTAGAAAAATATAACCTTCCAAAACTCAACCAGGAAGAATCTAAACATCTCAATAGGCCAATAACTATGGAAGAAATTGAAGCAGTCATCAGAAAGCTTCCAGCAAACAAAAGCCCGGGGCCAGATGGCTTCACAGGAGAGTTTTACCAAACATTCAAGGAAGAACTAAAACCTATCCTCCTCAGACTATTCCAAAAAATTCAAGAGGAAGGAACACTTCCAAGCTCATTCTATGAAGCCAGCATCACCCTAATACCAAAACCAGATAAAGACAACACAATGAAAGAGAATTACAGGCCAATATCCCTCATGAACATAGATGCCAAAATCCTCAACAAAATTCTAGCAAATCGGATCCAGCACTACATCAGAAAGATCATACACCATGACCAAGTAGGATTTATCCCAGGAATGCAAGGATGGTACAGTATCCACAAATCAATAAACGTGACACATCACATACACAAATTGAGAGATAAAAATCACATAGTCATATCAATTGATGCAGAAAAAGCATTTGACAAAATCCAACACCCTTTCTTGATAAAAACTCTCAACAAGGTGGGAATAGAAGGATCATACCTCAACATAATAAAAGCTGTATATGATAAACCCACAGCTAACATCATACTCAATGGGCAAAAACTAAAACCATTTCCCCTAAGAACAGGAACAAGACAGGGATGCCCACTCTCACCATTCCTGTTCGACACAGTACTGGAGGTATTAGTCATTGCAATTAGACAAGAAGAAGAAATAAAAAGCATCCAAATTGGAAAAGAAGAAGTAAAGCTGTCCTTATTTGCAGATGACATGATATTGTACATAAAATAAAACCCGAAAGACTCCATCAAAAAACCAATAGGCTTAATAAATGAATTCGGCAATGTAGTAGGATACAAAATTAACGCCAAGAAATCTATGGCATTTCTATACACCAATAGTGAACTTACAGAAAGAGAGACTAAAAAAGCAATCCCATTTACCATCGCACCAAAAAAATTAAGATACCTAGGAATAAACTTAACTAAGGAGGTAAAAGACCTATACGCGGAAAACTACACGACACTGAAAAAAGAGATAGAGGAAGACGTAAACAGATGGAAGAACATACCATGTTCATGGATTGGGAGAATCAACATCATCAAAACGTCCATACTACCCAAAGCAATCTATAGATTCAATGCACTCCCCATTAAAATACCAACAACATATTTCACAGACCTAGAAAGAACTCTCCAAAAATTCATCTGGAATAAAAAAAGACCCCGAATAGCCACGGCAATCCTGAGAAAGATGAACAAAGCAGGTGGGATCTCAATACCAGATTTCAAGCTGTATTACAAAGACACTGTTCTCAAAACTGCCTGGTACTGGCACAAGAACAGACATATAGATCAATGGAATAGAATAGAGAACCCAGAAATCGACCCAAATCACTATGCTCGATTAATAGTTGACAAAGGAGGCATGAACATACAATGGAGTCAAGATAGTCTCTTCAATAAATGGTGTTGGGAAAATTGGACAGATACATGCAAAAAAATGAAAGTAGACCACCAACTTACACCATACACAAAAATAAACTCAAAATGGATCAAGGACTTCAACATACGACGAGAAACCATAAAAATACTAGAGGAATCCACAGCCAGAAAAATCTGAGACATATGCCAAAGCAATTTCTTCACTGATACTGCTCCTTAGGGCAATGGAAACTAAAGAGAAAATAAACAAATGGAACTACATCAAAATGAAAAGCTTTTGCACAGCAAAGGAGACCATCAATGAAACAACAAGAAAGCCCACTGCATGGGAGAACATATTTGCCAATGATATCAACAATAAGGGTTTAATCTCCAACATTTACAGGGAACTCATACAACTTAACAAAAAGAAGATAAACAACCCAATCAAAAAATGGGCAACTGATCTAAATAGACACTTTTCGAAAGAAGACAGAAGGAAGGCCAAGAGACATATGAAAACCTGCTCAAAGTCACTGATCATCAGAGAGATGCAAATCAAAACAACAATGTGGTACCATCTCACACCTGTCAGAATGACTATTATCAACAAATCAACAAATGAACAAGTGCTGGAGAGGATGCGCAGAAAAAGGAACCCTCGTGCACTGCTGGTGGGAATGCAGACTGGTGCAGCCACTGTGGAGAACAGTATGGAGTTTCCTCAAAAAACTAAAAATGGAACTCCCATTTGACCCAGTGATCCCACTTCTAGGAATATATCCCAAGAAACTAGAAACACAAATCAGAAAGGATATATGCACCCCTATGTTCATAGCAGCGCAATTCACCATAGCTAAGATTTGGAAACAGCCTAAGTGCCCATCAGCAGATGAGTGGATTAAAAAACTGTGGTACGTCTACACGATGGAATACTACGCTGCGGTAAAAAAGGAGTTCTTACCATTTGCAACAACATGGATGGAGATGGAGAGCATTGTGCTAAGTGAAATAAGCCAGGCAGAGAAAGATAAATATCACATGATCTCACTCATTTGTGGAATATAATGAACAACATAAACTGATGAACAAAAATAGATCCAGAAACAGAGAAACATCAATCAGAACGTCAAACCTCAGGGAAGGTAGGGGAGGGTGGGGGTAAGGGGGAGAGATCAACCAAAGGACTTATATGCATGCATGTAAGCCTAATCAATGGACATAGACAACAGGGGGGTGGGGGTATGAATGGGAGGTGGGGGGTAATGGGGAATAAGGACACATATGTAATACCTTAATCAATAAAGAAATTTTTAAAAAATAATAATAAATAAATAAGTAAAAAATAAGAGTCCCCAAAATTTATTTATGCTGCTTTCACACATGATTTCACATTCTATTTCAACATAATTATTTCTCACAAAGTGCCCTGCATGTAGGAGAGATGTCTGAATTACCTGTGAAATGAAATAAATAGAAAAAATGCTCTGAACCCGCTCCCTGAAGTACTTCCTCCACAGTATCAGTCTGCATATCACCATGTTTTCTCCCAGGTACAGCCCACAGGAATTGGCCTGAGGCATGTGCCTTGGAGAACCACCCTTCACCCTTCTCCCCTGCTCTGCTGCTCCTCTGCCCTGGACAAACAGAGCATGTGCTTGAGTGTTTGAATAAATATAAACAGAAGTGAGGATAATATCAAAGACAGATATGCGGAGGAGGTCATAAGGACAGAAATTCACTGTGGATAAGCTACCTGGCCCACTTGTACACTCACAGGACTTCCTCCAAAGCTTTCCCATTTATATAACCTCGCTTTAACTTCAGTGCAACCCTCTGAGTCAAGAAGGTGGAGAAATTGCCAACAGAATAAATAAATGAGTCAAGATTACACAACCAGCAGGGCCAAAACCATCTATTGGTCAGGTTCCTAAGACATCCTCTAATACCTATGACTTGTCCATAATGACAACTGACAGACACAAGATTTTAATCTCAGATCTAGCAAAGAATTCCAGGAGTGTGCTGGTCCAGACCAGAGAAGAGAGTGCTCCAGAGATAAGTCTCTAGGACAAGGAAAAACTCAGAAGAATGCCTTATTCCCAAGATACAGTGTTTGGAAAAAATTAATGGATGGTAAGAAGAAAGAATAAAAAGCAATCAAACACTTCAGGATAAATATGAAGCTGAACAGAAAAGGAGTTAAAAATAAAGGAACTATTTCTAAAATTGTGTTAATATAAATACTATTCAATTCGATTTAAAATGATGGTATAGCCCCACTGGCATGGCTCAGTGGTTGAGCATTGATCAGGAGGTCAGAGCTCAATCCCCAGTCAGGGGACATACAAAAATATCAGAGAGGAAGGGAGAGGGAGAGAGAGAGATACAAATATCAACAATGAGAGAGAATCATTGATCGGCTGCCACTTGCATGCCCCCTACTGGGGATCGAGCCCACAACCCAGGCACGTGCCCTGACCCGGAATCGAACCTGGGACCCTTCAGTCTGCAGGCTGACGCTCTATCCACTGAGCAAAACCACCAGGGCAATAAAAATATTTTTTTAAATATTAAGATACAGGAGGAGAATGGGTAAGGGGGAGAAGAGAGCTATGAGAACTAAATCCTTAGCTATAACAATAGGGTCAATAGATATTACCTAAAATTGACATATCCTATCCTATCTAATAAAACAGTAATATGCAAATTAACCATCAGTCTGCTACACCCACAAGCCATGCCCACCAGCCACGCCCACCAGCCAATCAGGAGCAAATATGCAAATAAACCAAACCAAGATGGCTATGGCCACAGAGAGCAGGAGGGAGGCTTGGGTTTCCCCAGCAATGGCAGAAGCCAAGCCTTCTGCCTGCCCTTGCTGGCCTAGGCCTCCACTCAAGGCTATGAAGTTTCAATGATAGAAGATACATAAATCCAAACAGAAATGGCGGCAGCCACGGAGCTGGAAAGAGCAGGAGGCTAGGGTTGCCCCCGGCAATGGAGGAAGCCAAGCTTTCCGCACACCCTGGCTGGCCCAGGCCTCCGCTTAAGGCTACAAAGTTTCAATTATAGAAGATACATAAATCCCAACAGAAATGGCTGCTGCCACGGAGCGAGTAGAAGGCTTGGCTCCACTCCAGGATACAAAGTTTCAATTGTAGAAGATAAATAAACCCCAGATACCAGGGCCTCCGCTTGGGTCAGCAGGGGGCGTGGCCGGCCTGCAAACCACCACAGGCCCTTCGCCCAGGCTGCCCCACGCCCCAAGGGAACCTCCACCCTGATCCGGGACACCCTTCAGGGCAAACCAGCTGGCCCCCACCCATGCACCAGGCCTCTATCCTATCTAATAAAAGAGTAATATGTAGATTGACCATCACTCCAACACACAAGATGGCTACCCCCATGTGGTCAAAGATCCTGCCCCCATGTGGACACAAGATGGCCACCACAAGATGGCCAGCAAGGAAGGGCAGTTGGGAGAAACCAGGCCTGCAAGGGAGGGCAGTTGTGGGTGATCAGGACAGCAGAGGAGGGCAGTTGGGAGGGACCAGGCCTCAAGGGAGGGCAGTTGGGGGCGATCAAGCCTGCAGGGGAGGGCAGTTAAGGGTGACCAAGCCGGCAGAGGAGGAAGTTGGGGGTGACCAGGCCTGCAGGGGAGGGCAGTTGGGGGGGACCCAGGCCTGCAGGGGAGAGCAGTTGGGGGGGACCAGGCCTGCAGGGGAGGGCAGTTAGGGGTGACCAGGCCTGCAGGGGAGGGCAGTTGGGGGGGACCCAGGCCTGCAGGGGAGAGCAGTTGGGGGGGACCAGGCCTGCAGGGGAGGCCACTTAGGGGTGACAGGCCTGCAAGGGAGGACAGTTAGGGGTGACCAGTCCTGCAGGGGAGGGCAGTTAGGGGAAAACAGGCTGGCAGGGGAGCAGTTAGGCATCAATCAGGCTGGCAGGGGAGTGGTTAGGGGGGTGATCAGGCTGGCAGGCAGAAGCGGTTAGGGGCAATCAGGAGGGCAGGCAGGCAAGCAGTGGGGAGCCAGCAGTCCTGGATTGTGAGAGGGATATCCGACTGCCCGTTTAAGACCTTCAGTACCATTTAACTTTTTCAACATTGTAGCTAACAGGGGGCAGGGGGGCGGGTAAGAGAGGGGGGAGATTTAGCTGAACTCAAGAAAAAGCAAAGCCAATTAACTCATTTGTGGGCCTGCACTTCCAATCTGTAGTTTAGCTAAATCTGCTGAGCTGCAGGCCTTTTAGAAATGCTGCAGCTCTCATTCAAGCAGAACCTCCAGGCGTTCCGTAGTAGCCTCGTAGAAATTGTTCCCTTTGGGCTACTCTAAAAGCCACAGAGTCTCAAAACAGGAGGTCACAGAGGAATGAATGATCCCTGAATGTCTCCCTGGACCAGCTCCTGCTGTCTCCCTTAATCCCCCCAAGAACGGCACAGTCGTATTCCACTCGTGTTACTGAGAGGAAACTGTGGTCTCATTGTTCATGTGCAGCAGCCCAGAGGTTTATTAGTAAAGCTAGGTCTGTCAAATCTCCAGTCAGCACTGCTTCCTCTCAGCCAGACTCCTCAGGAGACTTACTAATAAACTGTTAACAGCGATGAATATTCCCTGAACAGAAGCTCCTTCATCTGCTCAGGCAAACCATGCTGTTCCCAACCTTCCTTCCCAGCCTCATCAATGACCATTTCCCAACATTCACTCCACAAAAATCGGTTTAATTATTATTCCCCAAAACAGACCCAGTTTTCCTACTTCTGTACCATTCAAACATGTTCCCTTTGCCAAATGCTTCTCCTCACCTATCAAAATCTTACACCCAGGAGACAATACTCATACTATATTGCTAACTGGGGGCAACAAAATAAAAATGTATATACTCAATATATATACATTCCTTGAAAGATGTATGTATACAAAGAGGGGAAAGTGGAAGAAAACACTAACAGTCATCTCTAGGTGGTGAGTTTACTGCTATATCTTCTTTTCTCTATTTTTCAAATTTCCAATAACCTACATACGCATTACATTTCTAATAAGAAATACTTTTAGATGGTTTAAATCCATCTCTTTCACGGTTCTGCACAGATACTAGCTCTTGCATAAAAGCGTCCTCCCTTTTCCTTCGCCCTTCCCTTGGTCCTGGCCGAGGCGGCTTTCACATTCCATCTTGTAACTATTTGCCCTGTTCTCTCCCGGCCTCACCCTCGACCAAGCTGTCCTGATGGGCAGAAGCCTTACCTGACTCATCCTGATATTCCCTGGTGTTCCTTGCATTACTAATATGTCGAAGTAATAGTTACCAGTTAGTTAGCCCTTTGAAAGTTCTTACTGTGATCCCAGATGGGAACCATAAAAAAAACGCAAACTCTGCCCTAACCGGTTTGGTTCAGTGGATAGAGCGTCGGCCTGCAGACTGAAGGGTCCCAGGTTCAATTCTGGTCAAAGGCATGTACCTTGGTTGCGGGCACATCCCCAGTAGGGAGTGTGCAGGAGGCAGCTGATTGATGTTTCTTTCTCATCAATGTTTCTAACTCTCTATCCCTCTCCTTTCCTCTCTGTAAAAAATCAATAAAATATATTTAATAAAAAAAAAACAAAAACAAAAAAAAAACGCAAACTCAACCCCCAGATTTGGTGGCTTGAGGAATAAGTGAATAACTTGGTAAACACCAGCATTCCACACACAGCGAAGGACTCTAAGAGCCAGTCATGGGTCTAATGTCAAGTAATTTCTAGCATGCTTCCCAGAGAGGAAAGGACTACACAAGCCCTTGCTCCCAGGATAACCGCAGGAACACAGAAGGCCGGTCCCTGCTGGCCCTCAACGTGCAGCAACACGGCCTGTCTTCTGGCTGCCCCCTCCTGGCAAAAGCATAGATGCCACAGTCTTAGAATTCAATTAAAAATAAGAAAAAAACCTGAGCTGACTCACCTTTTATAGCTGCTTTGCTCACCTTCATCTCTAGGAAACCCAATAAACTGCTAAGAAGGAAAATCTGTAATAGCAATCACTGCAGAGAAAATCCAGCTAAACTCTGGAAACCTGCCATAGATCTTACTTTAATGGGTAGGAATCTAGGTAAGGAAATTACTATTTGCCTTTAAATGCTTATTCTTTTCTAAGATGGCATAAATAAATGCATCTTTCTATTACATGTAAAATTATGCCACAGAAAGTTGATTCAACTTATCAACTGGTTGTATAAAACGAAGTAGGCATTTATACAGAGATTGTCCTTCTGGGAGACAAACAGAAAAGGGTAATGTGTTGGGGATGTAAGAATTTACCAGAGCTTTCCCTTTAAAAACTGCTAGATAAAGAAGCACTTTACCTGGCCAATATGGTTGAGCATCAACCTATGAACCAAGATGTCATGGCTGGATTCCTGGTCAGGGCACATGCCTGGGTTGTGAGGAGCATGCAGGAGGCAACCAGACGATCAATGATTCTCTCTCATCACTGATGTCTCTATCTCTCTCTCCTTCTCCCTTCCTCTCTGAAATCAATAAAAATAAGTTAAAAGAAAAAAAAAGGAAAGAAAAGAAAAAAGCAGCAGCACCTTGGCCTTCCAGGAAAGATGGTTAATTAAAGAGCACATTATTTTTTTTTGTGGGGGGGACCTTCCTGATACCAAAATTAACCACTAAAAGAAATACAACACCATTTCATTTATGTTGAAGCCAGGAAAATACCTGTACTACAAACTTCAAAGAATGCTATGCAATCATTTTGGTTCGAGAGGTGTGGAACTGCTGGGAGAGCTCTGAACATAAGCACGAAGCAGCACGCTGGAAAGAAGCGAAGACAGGGAGTGAAGGGAGGTCAAGGCAAGGTGTGGGAAGAAGACCTGTGCCACATGGTATCACTGGGCACCCCAGTGCTCATCCACACTGGTGATCTCACACTTCATTTAAAACGTACCCGCCCCGGCCCCTGTGGCTCAGCTGGTTGGAGCATTGTCCCATACACCAAAAGGTGGCGGGTTCAATTCCCAGTCAGGGCACATGCCCAAGTTTTGGGTTTGATTCCTGTTTGGGACATGTGCAGGAGGCAATTGATCAATGTTTCTCCCTCACATCGATGTTTCTCTATTTCTCCTTCCCTTCCTCTCTAAAATAAAATAAAAAATAAACTTACTACAAAACCACAATAATCAAAACAGTGTGGTTCTGGCATAAGAATAGACAGAAGTCATAATATTCATATGCAAGTGGAACTGCAGACAAAAAGTATTCAACAGGGCCATAACAATATTGATAAAAATGCTATTTAAATCCTAAAAGAGAAGTGGAAAGAGCAATGGCCTGGGGACTGAAGGATCCCAGGTTCGATTCCTGTCAAGAGCATATACCTCGGTTGCAGGTTTGACCCAGCCCTGGTCAGGGTGCATGCAGGAGGCAACCAATGAATGTGTCTCTCTCACATCGAAGTTTCTGTCTCTCTGTCTCTCCCCCTTCCTTCTATTCTCTCTAAAAAAAAAAAAAAAAAAATCAATGGAAAAATATTCTCAAATGAGGATTAAAAAGAAAAAGAAGAAAGAAGAAAAGCTTCCCAATTGTTTTCATGAGGCCAACAGAATCATGGTACTACAACCTGACAAAAATATTCACTTATGGGATCTCAACGAAAAAATTCTAAGTAAAATGTCAACAAACATCCAGTAGGACATTAACACACACATACATACACCCACCATGGACAAGTGGGGCTTGTTGAATTGCAGAATAATGCAACATCAGAAATGCTATTAATGTGATTTGCCATATTAGTAGGTCAGAGAAAATAAAAATAATACATTTGATCTTGATAGATGCTGAAAGGCATTTAATAAAATTTTACAATAATTTTTGTGACTACCTAACAGTAGTATTGAGGGCGGACTGTGAGTTCCATTTTGGTGTGGCTTCCCTACCAGGGTAGAGATGCTAGGCCTTTGCAGGCCCTGACGACCAGGAGGACTGAACTGCAAAGCCCCCAGTTAGCAAATCTTCAGAGGGAGGACAGCATAATTGTTTGGCACAAAGAGGTTATTAAGCTGCTCTCACCCACACTGAAAACTCAACTAGCCACAGGATCATTCTCAAGGGTCCCATATGGGAACAGGGGTGACTGTATCTCCCAACTGGCCCAGGACACTTTACACCTGTTGTCCCAGCTTCATTTATTAAACGCACTCCCTTTTCCTCTCAAAAGTGTCCTAGTTTAATAATGAAGTATATGGTCAAACTCAGTATAATGAAATGTTATAATGTTTATATGTATGATAAGAGTTTATATCAGTATATACACAAGGTCTGAATATTCATATTAACTATCTAGCTATAGATTTCCAAAAAAACATAATTAATGAAACCTGGTCTCAGCACATGCAACCATCCTAAAACAAATTTAAGACAGCATACAGAACCCAAGATAGCATCTTCTCTTAACTTATCATCGGAAATGTGCCATCATATAAACAAATCGATATTACCTCTCAGGAGCAGGGAGGGAAGCATTTCAGAAAGGAAGGAGCAAAAAATATTAACACTTGTTGACAATGAGAAACAGCAAAGTATAAATGGATGAGGCCTCCAAGTTTGCTGATGACAGTTGTTGGAGAGTTTTAATGCAACAGGATGAGAAGAACATTAAACCCAGAGCACAAGGGCTTGTGAGTGAAGGAAGCAGGAGTAGTGGACAGATTATGTTTTGTGCAATACAAACAGCTGTGAAAAAAACAAAAGAAATAAAAAACAAAACTAACAGCTGTGAAGGTAAGAAAACTGTTTTACTGCTGTTTTTTCCTGGTTAACCAATCATTTTGTAGGGCAAAGGGAAAGGAAGAGTCAGAGAAACATATGTGTTGCCCTAACCAGTTTGGCTCAGTGGATAGAGTGTCGGCCTGCGGACTGAAAGGTCCCAGGTTTGATTATGGTCAAGAGCATGTACCTTGGTTGCGGGCACATCCCCAGTGGGAGGTGTGCAGGAGGCAGCTGATCAATCTTTCTCTCTCATCGATGTTTCTAACTCTCTATCCCTCTCCCTTCTTCTCTTTAAAAAAGCAATAAAATATATTAAAAACACACACACACACATATGTGATAACACTGGAAAGTAACATCCTATCTAATAAAGAGGGAATATGCTAATTGCCCTTCACACCATCACAAAGATGGCGGCATCCACAGCAAATAAGGAGGGAATATGCTAATTGACTACCACACCCTCAAAGATGGTGGCGCCCACAGCCACAAGATGGCACCCAGTCCCCTCAGCCCCGCCGGGGTGGCAGACACACAGCAAGGCTGGCCCTGGACGGCTGGAGTCTCCCAGTCCCCTCAGCCCCCCAGCCGCCCAGGGCCAGCCCAAAGTGCAGGCAAGCCTTGGATGGTGGCTACCCAACTGCCCAGGGCCGGCCCAAGGCTCAGGTAACCAGGGCCAGCCAAGGCTTGTGCTGCCAGCAGTGCCAACAGCTGAGGTGTGATGGGGCGTCACCTTCCCCTCATCGCCAGGTTGCCTCCTGCCCCTGAGGGCTCCCTGACTGTGAGAGGGGGCAGGCCGGGCTGAGGGACCCCCGCTCCAGTGCATGAATTTTCATGCACCGGGCCTCTAGTACCCACATAATGTTCTTTGACAAGGGTCACAACTCATCAAGTGGTACACTTAAGATCTGTTCATTTATCTACATGTAAATTTTACCCCAAATAAGAAAAAAATCACAAACCAATACTAAACTCAAGTTACTAACATGAATCTGAAGTGTTTAGAAGTGAAGCCTACTCATGTCTGCAACTTACTTTGAAATGCATCAAAGATGATGAGTAGATGATGAGGTGGCCAAATGGGTAGACATGTGACAAAGCAAATACGGCAAAATGCTAATGCTAGGATCCTGATGGTGTGTTTATTGTAGACTTATTTCAACTTTTCCATATTTTGAAATTTTTCATTACAATGTTGAGAAAAAGGCAACCACCATAAAGTCACAATTTACTTTCAATCTACATAATTTAATCAATACTGAGGCACTGTAAAGACTGAACACTCAGAAAACCTTGTTATTTGTAAGGAGGGGTACACAGAGGTAAGAAACAGCCAGCACTTACCTACAGACTGCGAGGTGAACGCTGCAACAATCTGGGGACTGGCCAAGGCCTCCAGCCTGTTCTTCAAGGCCTCCAAGTGCACACATTTTTCTGAGTAGTCCGGTGTGTCAACGAGCATCATTAAGCTGTTTTGCATACCTGTTAGCTTGGCAGAAATCACGGCTATGTCCTATAAGAAGACCAGCACAAAGGATACTCATTTTAAAACACCCCTGCTACTTCAGTTAATAGAAAAAATGCATGAAAAAGCATAAGAAAATGACCAATAAACATGTTTACTTTTATTAGTACTCAAATACATATTAAAATTAGAAAGTGCCATTTTCCTAACCAATTGGAAAAACTTTTTTTAATGTATTTCTCTTACTAAGTTCAGAGAGGGAGGGAGAGATAGAAAGATCAATGATGACAGAGAATCATTGATTGGCTGCCTCCTACACGCCCCCACTGGGGATCGAGCCCACAACCCAGGCATGTGCCCTTGGCTGGAATCGAACACAAGACCCTTCAGTCCACAGGCCAACACTCTATCCACTGAGCCAAACCAGCCAGGGCTGGAAAAACTTTTTTTAAAAATATTTTTTTATTGATTTCAGAGAGGAAGAGAGAAAGGGAGAGATAGAAACATTAACAATGAGAGAGAATCATTGATTGGCTGCCTCCTGCACACCCCCTACTGGGAATTAAGCCCGCAACCCAGGCTGGTGCCCTTGACCTGGGCACCCATTCCTGAAGGGTCCCAGGAATCGAACCTGGGACCCCTCAGTCCATAGGCCAATGCTCTATCCACTAAGCCAAACCACCTAGGGTTGGGAAAACTTTTTAAAAATTATAATAGCTATTGTTTGTGAGGGTACAAAAAAAAAGTATGTCTGGTTCCATAAACTCATATTCTCTTTCTGGAAGGCAATTCAGTACTATGCATCAAGAGACTTAAAAACATTCACATCTTTGATCTGGTATTCCCTCTTCTAGAAATTTGTCTAAAGAACTAACCAGAGGACGCAAAGATATTAATGTGTTATAATTAACTAGAGGCCCAGTGCATGAATTCGTGCACCAGTGGGGTCTCTTGGCCTGGCCAAGGGACCCCACCAGTGCACGATCGGGGCCAGGGAGATCAGTCAGCCAGGGAGGAACCGTGGGAGGGCTCCAGGGTGTGTCCAGCTCATCTTGCTCACTCCCAATCGGCTGGACCCCAGCAGCAAGCTAACCTACCAGACAAAGCATCTGCCCCCTGGTGGATCTGTGCACGTCAGAGCAACTGGTCAACCGGTCAACTATCTGCCCCCCTGGTGGTCAGTGCACATCATAGCAATTAGTCAACTGGTCGACTGTCTGCCCCCTGGTAGTCAGTGCACATCATAGCAAGTGGTTGAGCGGCCTTAGCATATCATTAGCATATTACACTTTGATCGGTTGAACGGACGACTGGACGACCGGATGACCAGACACTTGACAAATTAGGCTTTTATTATATAGTACTAGTGGCCCAGTGCACGAAATTCATGCACGAGGGGGTTCCCTCAGCCCAGCCTGCACCCTCTCCAATCGGGGGCCCTTTGGGGAATGTCCGACCGCAATCTGGGACTGCTGGCTCCTAACCACTCGCCTGCCTGATCGCCCCTAACTGCCTCTGCCTGCCTGCCTGATTGCCTCTAACCCAGGGGTGGGTACACTTTTTGACTCGAGGGCCACAATGGGTTCTTAAACTGGACCGGAGGGCCGGAACAAAAGCATGGATGGAGTGTTTGTGTGAACTAATATAAATTCAAAGTAAAGGAGCGGAGGGGAGAGCAAGAGAACCCTCCGCTCTTTCGGCTCCGCGGGCTGGATAGAACAGCCGAACGGGCCGGATCTGGCCCGCGGGCCGTAGTTTGCCCACGGCTGCTCTAACCCCTCTGCCTGCCTGCCTGATTGCCCCTAACCTCTCTGCCTGCCTGCCTGATCGCCCCTAACTACCCTCCCTGCTGGCCTGATCTCGCCCCCAACTGCTCTCTCCTGCTGGCCTGATCTCACCCCCAATTGCCCTCCCCTGCCGGCCTGGTTGCCCAGAACTGCCCTCACCTGCCGGCCTGATCTCGCCCCTAACTGCTCTCCCCTGTTGGCCTGATCACCCCTAACTGCCCTCCCCTGCTGGCCTGATCTAGCCCCCAACTGCCCTCCCCTGCTGGCCTGGTTGCCCCCAACTTCCCTCCCCTGCCGGCCTGAGCTCGCCCCCAACAGCCTTCCCCTGCCAGCCTGATTGCCCCTAACTGCCTTTGCCTGCCTGATCGCCCCTAACTGCCCTCCCCTGCCGGACTGATCTCGCCCCCAATGGCCCTCCC
Source organism: Plecotus auritus (assembly GCF_963455305.1). Lineage (NCBI taxonomy): Eukaryota > Metazoa > Chordata > Mammalia > Chiroptera > Vespertilionidae > Plecotus > Plecotus auritus. The sequence continues at coordinate 62,625,225 of NC_137774.1, forward strand.
CTGCCAGCCTGATCTCACCCCCAACTGCCCTCCCCTGCCGGCCTGATCTCGCCCCCAACTGCCCTCCCCTGCTGGCCTGATCACCCCTAACAGCCTCTGCCTCGGCCCCCACCACCATGGCTTTGTCTGGAAGGAAGCCGGACATCCGGAAGATGGCCAGTTGACCCAGTCTAATTAGCATATTACCCTTTTATTAGTATAGATAGATTATATAGGATAGGATTGCTTAAATGGGGGGGGGAAGCCTTTTTCAACAGGAGGAAAAATACATAATCCCTATATCTGGACTGATACCCAGCCATATGTACTATACTACCAGACCGATCATTAAAAAGTTGAACTGCTGCCTGACCGGTTTGGCTCAGTGGATAGAGCGTCGGCCTGCGGACTGAAGGGTCCCAGGTTCGATTCCGGTCAAGGGCATGTACATGGGTTGCGGGCACATCCCCAGTAGGGGGCGTGCAGGAGGCAGCTGATCGATGTCTCTCTCTCATCGATGTTTCTAGCTCTCTATCCCTCTCTCTTCCTCTCTGTAAAAATCAATAAAATATATTTAAAAAAAAAAAGTTGAACTGCTAAAAAAAAAAAAAAAAAAAAGTTGAACTGCTTTCTTACACCTTATACCAAACAGCTGTTGCCCTTAAAACCCCTCCTCAGACCCCATCTTAGGTTCTGCCTTCACAGTTCACCTAGATTAGGTTCTGATAGGTCGGTTTCTATGTCAGTCAGCGTCAAAAGCTCTGCCTCCTAGGCAGCCATTGGCTCCTCACAGTTCACCCAGATTTGGTTCTGACTGGTCGGTTTCTATGTCAGTCAGCATCAAAAGCTCTGCCTCCTAGGCAGCCATTGGCTCCTCACACTTCACCCAGATTTGGTTATGATTGGTCGATTTCTATGCCAGTCAGCATCTCCAGGCCTATCAACGAGCCTGATCAGACAGGCAGGGCTGATCAACAGCCCCAGCTGATCAGAGAGGCAGGGCTGATCAACAGCCCCAGCGGAAGCCCGAGAGAAAGAGGCACAGCTGCTGGCCAGGCAGAGAGAGAGAGAGAGAGAGAGAGAGAGAGAGAGAGGGGCAAGGGCTGATCAACAGCTGCCACAGAGGCTACGGATCAGACCCTACTTCTCTCTCCAGGCCTCTCTTCGGGCCTGATCCGCAGCCCTCTCGGCAGTCAGTGCTGGGTTGTGGCACCCGCAGCGGCAGCAGTCAGTCGAGCCTTCAGTCGTTTTGAATGTTATGGATCCTGGGTCCATATATATTAGGATTAGTATGATTTTAGTGTTGTAATAACAAAAACCTAGAAGTACTAAATAAAATGTAAATAATACTAAATAAAATGTAAATTATGGGTCATTCAAATGGCAGGTGGAATACTGTTCAACCACAAAAAGTTGTTTTTGAAAAGTATTAATTACACAGCAAAATACTTACCACTAACTATTAAGTGAAATAAACAGGATAAAAAAAAACATAGAGCTCCGGCCAGGTGGCTCAGCTGGTTGCAGCATCATCCCATGCACCAAAAAGGTTACGGGCTCAATTCCTGGTCAGGGCACATGCCAGGTTGTGAGTCAATCACCAGGAGGGGGCATACAGAAGGCAGCCGATGGATGTTTCTCTTTCCTTCTCTCTCTATCCCTCCCTCCCTTCCTCTCTCTCTAAAATCAATGAACATATCCTTGGGTGAGGATTAAATTAAAAAATAAAAATAAAAAGCATATAGACACTAGAATACAGTGGGACCTCAGTTCTCTAACTTAATTCATTCCAGAAGGCTGTTTGAGAAGGAGTTTGTTCAAAAACCGAATCATTCCCCCCCCCCCCAATTAGAAATAATGTAAATTGGCCTGGCTGGTGTTGTTCAGTGGTTAAGCATCAACCTATAAACCAGGAGGTCATGATTCAATTCCCAGTCAAGTCACATGCCTGGGTTGAGGGCTGGATCCCCAGTGGGAGGCATCCAGGAGGCAGTCGATCAATGATTCTCTCTCATCATTGATATTTCTATCTCTCCCTCTCCCTTCTTCTCTGAAATCAATCCTATATAATAAAGAGGTAAGATGCAAACTGTCCATCACTCCAACACACAAGATGCCGCCCCATGTGGTCAAAGATGGCCGCCCCCATGTGGACACAAGATGGCCACCACAGGATGGCCAGCAGGGGAGGGCAGTTGGAAGGGACCAGGCCTGCAAGGGAGGGCACTTGGGGTCAATCAGGCTTGCAGGGGAGGGCAGTTAGGGGTGACCGGGCTGACAGAGGAGGGCAACTGGGGGTGACCAGGCCGGCAGGGAAGGACAGTTGGGGGTGACCAGGCCTGCAGGCGAAGGCAGTTAGGGGTGACCAGGCCTGCAGGGGAAGGCAGTTAGGGGTGACCAGGCCGGTAGGGGAGGGCAGTTGTGGGTGACCGGGCCTGCAGGGGAAGACAGTTAGGGGCAACCAGGCTGGCAAGGGAGGGCAGTTAGTGGTGACCAGGCCAGCAGAGGAGGGCAGTTGAGGGCAACCAGGCCTGCAGGGGAGGACAGTTAGGGGTGACCAGGCCGGCAGGGGAGGGCAGTTAGGGGCAATCGGGCCGGCAGGGGAGCAGTTAGGAGTCGATCAGGCTGGCAGGGGAGTGGTTAGGGGGTGATCAGGCTGGCAGGCAGAAGCGGTTAGGGGCAATCAGGCAGGCAGGCAGGCAAGCGGTTAGGAGCCAGCAGTCCTGGATTGTGAGAGGGATGTCTGACTGCCCGTTTAGGCCCGATCCCACCGGGATAGGGCCTAAACAGGCAGTCGGATATCCCTCGAGGGGTCCCGATTGGAGAGGGTGCAGGCTGGGCTGAGGGACACACACCCTCCCCCCCATTCACGAATTTCGTGCACTGGCTCTCTAGTAAAAATATATTTTAAAAAAGAATGTAAATCGAAGTTATTCCAGACCCCCAAATGATTACCTTCTAACCTTTCTTATATATACAGTACACGTCTAATGTACTGTTTAATCTATAAACAAACTACCCCCTACCAGCCTTAAAGTTCTTTTTTTTTTTAATATATTTTATTGATTTTTTACAGGAAGGAAGGGAGAGGGATAGAGAGTTAGAAACATCAATGAGAGAGAAACATCGATCAGCTTACTCTTGCATACCCCCTACTGGGAATGTGCCCACAACCAAGGTACATGCCCTTGACCGGAATTGAACCTGGGACCCTCCAGTCTGCAGGCTGACACTCTATCCACCGAGCCAAACCAGCCAGGACCCCCTACTAGCCTTAAACGAATCACATTCAGCACTCCTTCCAGGCTGTCTTTCAGGTCAGCACGCAGCATCTTCACTTTTTCACATATCACTATCTCCAAAATGCTGTCACAGGCCACTTTTCATTTATCCAAATCAACAACAGGTTTTCTACCTTGTCAATTGCCTGTGATGAGCACACCGTCAGCAACATCAACACTTTTTTTATTTGTTAATCCTCACCCAAGGATATTTTTTCCATTTATTTTTGTTTTTATTTTTAAAGTAAGCTCTTCTTTTTCAAAAAAAAAAAAATTTTTTTTTTTTTTTTTTATTGATTTCAGAGAGGAAGGAAGAGGGAGAGCGAAACAGCAATGAGAGAGAACCATTGATCAGCTGTTTCCTGCACGCCCCACACTGGGGATCAAGCCCACAACCTAGGCATGTGCCCTGACAGGGAATCATATCATGACCTCCTGGTTCATGGGTGGACGAGCAACCACTGAGCCACGCGGGACAGGCTCCATGGAAGGGATGGAGGGAGGGCAAAAAGGAAGGAGGGAGAAAGAAACAAAGAGAGTGAGCCTGACTTGATGTGAGAGAGATACATCAATTGATTACTTCCCACACGAGCCCCAACTGGGGGCTGGGGATCGAAGCTGCAACACAGGTACTTGCCCTTGACCATGAATCAAACCCAAGACTCTTTGATGAGTGGGCCAATGCTCTAACCACTGATCAACAGCAGGGCAACATCAGCACCCTTGATGGCCTCTTTATGTTTTAAAATTGTGCTAATCATCCATTTCACCAGCAACAAAAGCAAAAAAAAAAAAAAAAACACAAAAATATTCACAGCACAATTTCCCGAGATGTCAACAAGGTGAGGTTTAGCAGTAACCTGACTCACACTTGTGCATTCTCTCCTTTGTGGCCTGAGAGATGCAAAGGATTGTCAGGTCGAGAACCAAAATTTGTTTGACAAGTGACAAATTTTTTCCATGAACAACTTGGTCGAGAACCAAATTGTTTGAGACTGCAGATGTTCAAAAGCTGAGGTTTGAATGTATATATAAATTTATGTCACCTATAATATATGCATAAATATAAAATACATAAGTATAAATATGCACAAACACTTAGAAAAAATACCCCGTAGACATAAAAAAACATATTACTAGGGAATAAGAATGGGGATCATTTTGTTTCCTTCCATGTATTTTTTTGAATTTTCCAAATCTCCTAAGACACACATCTATTATGTTTAAAATAAGAAAAGTAAATGCTATTTTTAAAATAGAATTAAGGGTGTAATAACTAACTGCATTTCACCTCAGCATTCCACGCGTCTATGGATTGTCAGGCACTGTATTAGGGGTTTGAGACACAAAGATTAGGGAGGTCATATTGCTGGCCTGGAGTTCATAGAGTACTGGGACAGAAGATTGCAATACAATTTAAGACATACAGGAGCACAGGTGAGGGAGCAATTAATGCTGCCTGTGCGAGGCGAGGGCTAGCAGAGAGAGTAAGAAAGGAGGTGATACTACAGCTGGACCTTGACAGATGAGTGGAGGTCTACTGCCTGTAAGAAAAGGAAAGGGCCCTAACCAGTTTGGCTCCGTGGATAGAGCGTTGGCCTGCGGACTGAAGGGTCCCAGGTTCGATTCCAGTCAAGGGCATGTACCTTGGTTGCGGGCACATACCCAGTAGGGGGTGTGCAGGAGGCAGCTGATCGATGTTTCTCTCTCATTAATGTTTCTAACTCTCTATCCCTCTCCCTTCCTCTCTGTAAAAAAAAAAAAAAAAAAAAAAAATCAATAAAATACATTTTTAAAAAAAAAGAAAAGAAAAGGATGGACCTTGCAGGCAAAGAAGGAAGACATAAAGGGATGGTGTTAACAGTCCAAAGCAGCTACAATGTAGAATTCATATGGAGGGGGTGGCCACAGGAAAAAAACCACCCACACCCTGCTGTGAAAGACAGACTATGTCCTGTGAGCATGCATAAGATTTATCTGGTAGTGCCCTAACTGGTTTGGCTCAGTGGATAGAGCGTCAGCCTGCGGACTGAAGGGTCCCAGGTTCGATTCCGGTCAAGGGCACGTACCTTGGTTGCGGGCACATCCCCAGTGGGGGGTGTGCAGGAGGCAGCTGATCGATGTTCCTCTCACATCGATGTTTCTAGCTCTCTGTCCCTCTCCCTTCCTCTCTGTAGAAATCAATAAAATATATATTTAAAAAAAAAAAATTTAAATTCTTTAAAAAAAAAAAAAAAGATTTATCTGGTAGAAAATGGGGGATCGAGCCCTAGTTGGCTTGGCTCAGTGGATAGAGCCTGTGGACTGAAGGGTCCCGGGTTCAATTTCAGTCAAGGACACGTACCTTGGTTGCAGGCTCTCGGCCCTTGCCGGGGGCATGTGGGAGGCAACCAATTGATGTGTCTCTCTCACATCGGTGTTTCTCTCTGTCTCTCCCTCTCCCTTCCACTCTCCCTAAATATGCTTGGATGAAGATTAAATGAAGAAAAAAGAAAAAAAAGGAAAATGGGGATCGAGGCCGACCAGCGTGACTCAGTAGTTGAGCATCGACCTATGAACCAGGAGGTCTTGGTCTGATTCCTGATCAGGGCACATGCCCAGGTTGTGGGCTCAATCATTCTCTCTCTTCGCTGATGTTTCTCTCTCTCTCTCCCTCTCCCTTCCTCTCTGAAATCAATAAAAATACTTTTTTTTTTTTTTAATGGGAACGCAAGGGACAGGGAAATGACCTGTGCCAATCTACGCTTTAGAATCTCTCCCTGGTCCCTTGCGAAGGATACACTGGAACGTGGGAGGAACCTGGCAGCAAGACCCATGAGGGTTGTTGCAATGGTCTAGCACAGTGGTCGCCAACCTTTCGGACCTCACGGACCACCAGTGGTCCGCGGACCAGGTCTAGCAGGAAAACGACTGGGAAGCATGACTAGAGTGGTGGCAGAGGAACGAAAGGGACAGATAACTGAGGAGAAATAAAGGAGGGATGGAGAAGGAGCAAGTAAGGACTGCTGAGGTTCCATCCTAGATACTTGCATGGAAAATGATGCCATTAACCAAGGCAGGAAGGATGAAAGAAAGAGCAAGAGGAGAGTAGCCCAGGACAGAAATAATGACTTTAGATTCTAAGTGCCTAGGGGAAGTGCGGCTGGATGCATGTGGTACTGTGGGCAGGCAGTTCTGGATAACAGGACAGTGGGAAGGAGAAAAGCAATTAGCATTAGTAGTTCACTACGATTAAACTCAGAGACCGTACTTAAATCCATTCTCTCATACACATGCCAAGAATTCAATAAGATTTGCAACCTACATCTATAAAGCCAGATCAATTGGACTTGTCTGCACCCTATAATGCTTTGAAATAGAAGGGGAGGGCGTATGGTTCTGTTGTATATAAAGGCAATGATAACTGGCCCTGGCTGGTATGGGTCAGTTGGTTGGGTGCCATCCTTTGTACCAGGAGATTGCCAGTTCGATTCCCAGTCAGGGTACATGCCTGGGTTGCAGGCTCGATCCCTGGTGGGGCACATACAGGAAGCAGCCGACAGATGTTGTGCTCTCACATCAATGTTTTTCTCTCTCTTACTTCCCCTTCCTCTCTCTCTAAAAAAAAAAAAAAAAAAAAAAAATACAATGTGCAAAGCAGTGCTCACACTTGTGGGGAAAAGGGGCAGGGAACATGTATGTGTGTGCGTATGTATCTGGAAGGACAGGCATAAAGATGGTAACAGAGTCTGTATGGAGAGGGGAATTTAGGGAATTAAGGGATGTCAGGGTTACGAGAAAGACTTTTTGTTGTTGTTTATTCCTCTTTACTAAAGTTTTTCCCACATACATTTATAACATTTTTAAATTTTTTAAAAATAGCAAGAGATGATAAATAATCCATTTTGCTTTACAAGTAAAAGACTCTTCCATAAGACCTCATCTCCCTTCATCCTGATACACAAGTTTCACTACTTTCCACATCTGGCAGCCCAGGAGGGGCTAACTCACTACGGTCCTGCAGTGTGTAAGGCCCCTCTGCCCACAGTCCACACTCTCAATCACTGTTTTCTCTGCCTTTTTATAGGGGCTTCTCCTGAGTTCACTCTCTGGGATTAAGAGGCTTCAGTCAGCAAAGGGTACGAAGTAAAGAGGGTAGAAATGCTCAGAGCACACTCAGGCGCTCCCTTCTCCATGTCTGAATGTTTCTATCTGTGCCATTTCCTACCCCTATGGTTGTGAGTGAACGGTCATCTCATTAGTTTCCCCAAACCTCAAGTTCCCTGAACAGATTTCACAACATCCGATAAACAAGACACCTACCTGAGTCTTGAATGTCTCCTCAATGTCAGCACTCAACGTGCTCCACTTGTCTGCTTCCTGAAGGGACTCGGCGGCAAGCTGCATCCTGGACTTCACCTGGTCGATTTCTACCAACACCTGAAAGGGAAAGGGGTCAAAAATCCAAGGAAGCAGCTGTTCCATTTTCTCTACCTCCCATCAGTGACTTGAAACCTAAGTATTGTGGCACTTTCCTATCTCAGGGAGCTCCTGGACCCCTCACAACACCAATCACATGGCTAAATGTCCAGCGGGTGCTGAACAGAGATGAATAAACTGAAAGAACGCAGCAAGAGAGTCGTCTGAGTGCTTGGTAGAATTCTGAGCTAACGTTGGCCTCCCACTCTGAGTGTGAACATCTTCCAAAACCACGAGTCAGCACTCGGACAGGAGCCAAAATACCTGCATTGACTGAGATGTGTCCTGTTCAAATTTTTTAATGTCCTCCTTGACAAGAATCATTTGTTCTTTCAGAAAAGAAGCCTCCTGCTTAAGGGCTTCGACATCACGGAGCACTTTGGGCATGTTCTGAAGGGCCTGGTGACTCGTTTCTGTAACAAAAACCCAAGAACAGAAAAAGGAACCGAAGGTGAAAATTGAACCAGTCACCAATGAACAATATAAATCAGACAGGACGTGAGTTGTCTATTAACCACACCATTTCTTGACCTTGTGAAAAATGGGGGTTGGAGGGAGCCATGGCAGTGTTTCTCAGTAGTTAGAGCATTGGCCTGTGCACTGAAGAGTCTCGGGTTCAATTAACAGTCAAGGGGCCCTAGCTGGTTTGGCTCAGTGAATAGAGCATCAGCCTGCGGACTGAAAGGTCCCAGGTTCGATTCTGGTCAAGGGCACATGCCCAGGTTGCAGGCTCAATCCCCAGAAGGGGGCATGCAGGAGGCAGCCAATCAATGATTCTCTGTCATCACTGATGTTTCTGTCTCTCTCTATCTCTCCCTTCCTCTCTGAAATCAATAAAAATATATTAAAAAATAAAAGAAACAAATCAGTCAAGGGCATATATGTACCTGGGTTGCAGGTTTGATCCCTGGCCCAATAGAGGCACGTGCAGGAGGCAACCAATTGATGTGTCTCTCTCACATAGGTGTTTCTCTCTCTATCTCTCTCCCCTCCTCCTCCCTTCCTTCACTCTGTATGAAAATCAATGGGGGAAATTTCCTCTGGTGAGGATTTTGAAAGGCAAGGCGGCGAAGGAAGGAAGAAAGGGAGGGAAGGAAGGAGAGAGGGAGGGAGGGAGGGAGAGAGGGAGGGAGGGAGGAATGGGGATGAAAGGAGAGCTGACCTCTGCCAGGAGCATATCCTCCAGACCGATGGGCGAGGGCCATATGATTGAATGCAATGCGCACCAACGACCTGACCCACTTTCAGTTGTTTTCCACCATCAATTGAGTTCAATTTTAACACCCTCTCCAAGGAGAGTGAATGAAGGACTACGATATTAGAGGAATGCCAGTTATGAGGCAGGTACTTTACATACATTCTATCACTTACTGTCCATGCCAATCATTGACAGCCACCTCTTACAAATAAGAAAACAGAGGCACAGAGAGGTCAGGTAACTTGCCCAAGCTTTCACAGAGCTGAAACGAAGCCTTACAGACTCTCAGACCACCAGCACTTGCTGCAGTGAAGTTACCATGCAGGTCCCTTGGCACCATCCAGAGATTCCTATTTAGTAGGTCCGGTAGGACACAAAGTGAGACTGAGCAAAGAACCTGAATTCTTTAATGTCTCAAGTGTAAAATAAAGCTTGAACACCTCTGCAGACCAGGATGTGTAATCTGGAAGAGGGGGAGGGTTAACAGCATAGCCCTTTAACCCTTTAATGAGATGTTCACTGGGAATCAACCAAAGAAGCCTGCGTCTTCTGTCCCACCAGTGGCTGGACAGACCTTCACGGCGTGAAGACGTACTTCGGGAGCCTGTTCATCCAGCTCTGCCTTGGAACAACACCCAGTTTCCAGCACGGACCCCACATAAGATGCTAAGACTGAGAAAACAATGCCAGAACACACAAAGATTTCTTCAGCACACTTTTTAAGTGTTGGTGTGGAACCAGCCTGGTCTCTAAGTGCTAGGCCTCAGAGGCACTCTTCAGGCCTGGCTGGTGCCCTGGGTACCTTTTTCCCTCTCTACAGCCCCCCAAAATGTAGTCCCCTCTTACACCCATTTTAAAACTATCACTTTTAAGAGTGCCTCTGGGAGGGTAAGGGTCAAACCTCACTGTAAAGAGGTATGGGGGCACTGTTTTGTGATGTTAACATTCTCTATCTTATGGAGGTCTGAGATATCCTACTTATATACTTGTGAAAACTCATCAGATAACATCCATGCATTTCATCTTATGTAAATTTTATCTAATGAAAAAACTTGTGCCCTGGCCAGGTGGCTCAGTTGGTTGGAGTGTCATCCCATGCACCAAAAGGATGTGGGTTCAATTCCCAAACAGAGCACATACCTAAGTTGTGGGTTCAATACCCAGTTGGAGGGTGTACGGAGGCAACCAATTGATGCTTCTCTCTCACATTGATGTCTCTCTCTCTCTCTCTCTTCCTCTCTCTCTAAAAAATCAATAGAAAGATATCCTCAGGTAAGGATTAGAGGGGAAAAAATAAAATTAAAAAACTGTAAAGAAATACTGAATTTGCCCTGACTGGTTTGGCTCAGTGGATAGAGCGTCGATCTGCGGACTGGGGGGCCCCGGGTTCGATTCCGGTCAAGGGCATGTACCTTGGTTGCAGGTACATCCCCAGTAGGGGGTGTGCAGGAGGCAGCTGATCGATGTTTCTTTCTCATCGATGTTTCTAACTCTCTATCCCTCTCCCTTCCTCTCTGTAAAAAATCAATAAAATATTTAAAAAAAAAAAAAAAAAAAAAGAAATACTGAATTATAACTAGAGGCCTGGTGCACGAAATTTGTGCACGAGGGGCGGGGTCCCCTCAGCCCAGCCTGCACCCTCTCCAATCCAGGACCCCTCAGGGGATGTCTGACTGCCGGTTTAGGCCCCATCTCGCAGGGACATCCCTAAACCAGCAGTCGACATCCCTCTCGCAATCCGGGACCACTAGCTCCTAACCGCTCGCCTGCCTGGCTGCCTGATCGCCCCTAACTGCCTCTGCTTGCCTGCCTGATCACCCCCTAACCTCCCCCCTGCTAGCCTGGTCACCCCCTAACTGCCCCCATGCTGGCCTGGCCGCCCCCTAAGTGCCCCCCTGACACCCTGGCCACCCCCTAACTGCTTCCCTGCTGGCCTGATTGCCCCTAACCGCCTCTGCCTCAGCCCCCACCACCATGGCTTTGTCCGGAAGGAAGTCAGACATCAGGAAGATGTCCGGTCGACCCGGTCTAATTGTCATATTACTCTTTTATTAGTATAGATGATTAGGGTTCTAATGGAAATATTTAGGGATGAAGTGTACTGAGTCTGCAACTTACTTTAAAATCTACATCAAGTCCTGGCCGGTGTGGCTCAGTTGGCCTGGGCACCAAAGGGTCATGGGTTCGATTCCCAGTCAAGGGCACGTACCTCAGTTGCAGGCTCTATTCCTGGCCCTGTCAGGCCACGAGCAGGAGGCAACCAATCAATGTGTCTTTCTCACATCTGTTTTTTTCTCCCGCCCCCACCCCACCCTGGTCTTTCCTCCCCTCCACTCTAAAAAAAAAATCCATAGAAAAAAGTATCTTCAGGTGAGGATTTAAAAATAAATAAAAATGTACATCAAAAATATAAGATAGATTAAGGATTACGTGGATAGATTTATAATAAAGAATAGTAATGTGTTCACTGTATCATCTGGACAATGGATAAATGCAGGTTCACTATAAATTCTCTCAATGTTACTGTATGTCTGGCACCCCTACCCAGTTGTTTAGTTCAAGAATCTGCTCTCATTCTTTTTCTCCCCATCAGCCTCATTAAAACTCATCAGCAGTGCTCCCCTTTTTTCCTCCTAAAAATGTCTTACCATTTCTCACCATATCCACTGCCATAACCCCAGATGAAGCACCATCATCACTCTTCTGAACCTCAGCAATAGCCTCCAGATGGGGACACAATCAAACCATGTCACTCCTCTGCTTAAAAATCTTCCACTGCCTTCACATTACACTCATTTTAAGTAAAATCCAAACTCTTTCTAAAATTGATTTTCAGAGAGAGAGGAAGGGAGAGGGAGAGAGAGATAGAAACATCAATGACGAGAGAGAATCACTGATTGGCTGCCTCCTACACGCTCCACACTGAGGATGGAGCCCACAACACAGGCATGTGCCCTGACCAGGAACTGAATCTGCAACCTTTCCGTGCACAAGACAGGTTGCCTCCTGCATGCGCGTGACTGATTGACACTGGCCAGGGCCCAAACTCTTTAATGTGACATTAAAATCCCTGAATGATCCAGCCCCTGCCTACCTCTCCAACCTAAGACTGGGTCTTGCTCAACCGTGTGTCTCTAGACCCGGGAAGAGTTTGTGCTCCCAAAATATTTGTTGACAGTGAATGAGCAAATCAATCCTCCAGCTGAGGGACCTCACCATCTCCTGCCAGCACCTCTGAGGAACTTCTCTTCACTGCAGACTTGGGCCTTGTCTCATCTTCCATAAACATCAACCTCTGAAAGCTTCTCACTGCCAGTGGGATGAAAGCCAAACCCTAGGATAGCCAAAAAGGCCTTCACAGTTTAATCCCAATCTACTCTCCTGCCTTATCTCCAGCAGAAGTTTCCCCCATGAAAGCATGATCCACTGATAATGATGATGATGATGTTATTGATGGAGCTTTGTTTGAACCTTCCCCGTTCTCTGGACTGACTAGGACTTTTCATAGCCACAAACAAGCCTCTCCCTTTAATACAGAGAGGCTGCAAAGTACCTATATTGGATAAGAGCCTGGGCTCTGCAACCCGTTGCCTGGGTTCAAATCCAGACTCCCCAATTCATTAGCAACACGAGGCAGGACAAGTTACTTCTCTTCTGCCACAGTTTCTCCAACTACAAAGTGGGAATAATAGCTGTGCCCACTTCTAAGGGCTATTATCCAGCTTAAATTAGGTAATCTGCCAATAAGAGGGCACTGTTAACCTTTTGGCCGGGACATTTTGTCAGTGTGCAGCCCTTCACCGTGGAACATTAGGCATCGCTGTCAATCTTGGTGACATTCTCTACCACTTCAACTAAAAAAAAATCCCAATTTCCAAATATCCCGGGGAGAGGGGCAGGCATTCCCACCCTTGATTGAGAACCACTTAGTTAATGCATGTACAGCACTTAAAACAGGGACTGACATACCAAGGACTCAAACATTTGCTATTCTTAATGTCCTCCCCTCTGTGCCCTGTGAAGCCTTCCTCGACTGGAGGTAACTGCACCCTCTTCCAGCTTTCCCAGCTCGGGTTCCAGTCTCAGTGAAGCCACACCTCATCATCCCCAGGACAAGCTCCAGAAGGGACATTTTTCATCCTCAGTGCCCATTTCTTGACACACACACAGTAGAAGCTCAATAATTAGTAAAAGACGCAAAGTACAATAAAGAATCTAAAGTGAGCCAAAACCGGTTTGGCTCAGTGGATAGAGCGTCGGACTGCGGACTGAAAGGTCCCAGGTTCGATTCTGGTCAAGGGCACGTAACTTGGTTGCGGGCACATCCCCAGTAGGAGGTGTGCAGGAGGCAGCTGATCGATGTTTCTCTCTCATCGATGTTTCTAACTCTCTATCCCTCTTCCTTCCTCTCTGTAAAAAATCAATAAAATATATTTAAAAAAAAAAAAAGAATCTAAAGTGAAATAAGCGTCCTTTTCCATAACCTTTGTTAAAAGGTCTATTTATCAGACCCTAAGCTCCCAGTGGGCAGCCTGCTGACTTCGTCTTTCCCAGAGCTCAGCAGGGAGACTGGCGTAGTCCATACCCAATAAACAGACAGTGGGTTAAAGTCACGTGGAGGACTTCGCGAGATGGCTGCTGGTGTGTGTTTTTAAAACTAACTACCCTTAAAGTACCGTTGCAGTCTTTATTCTGACCAGCCCAGCTTGCTCGCTGCAATGAATCTGCAGGAACATGACGCCGCCCAGGTGTGTCTTTCCCATATGCCTCTGTCATGCGTTTACCACATGTAAGGATCAGTGGATTATTACTTAACTAGAGGCCCGTTGCACAAAATTCGTGCATGGGGCATGGGGTTGGTCCCTCAGCCTGGCCTGCACCCTCTAAAAATCCGGACCCCTCGAGGGGATGTCAGGCCTAAACCGGCAGTCGGACATCCCTCTCGCGATCCGGGATGCTGCATGCATCAGTGACCATACTTTTCATACAAGTGAAAGGCATCTTGCTTGTATGGGAAGCTACATTTTTTTGCCCTGATTATAGAAAGTAGTACATAACACGATCCTTCTGAGGCAGTAGTACCCTTTTCCCCACCTTATGGGTGGAAAAACTGAAGCAGAGAGAAGTTAAGTAATTGGCTTTGTCACACAGTTATAAGTGTCAGAATCAGGGATGACCACAAAATGTGCAAGCCAGAGTCCATGCATGTCATCGCTGCATCATCCTGTTTTGTCAGTGTTAGAGTAGCCTTGCCAGGTTTTAAATTTTAAATCTAAGACATTGTTCCCAATATATAGGGTAGGGTCCCTAGGCCTGGCCGGCGATCAAGGCCCATCTGTGACAGGGCGACCAGCTGGGCAATTGGCCCCGCTGACACCCACCTTGGCTGGCTGGCCTGGCACCGCCCCCCCCCCGCCCCCAATTCCGCAGGTCGTTCTGCTGTTTGGTCAATTTGCATATTAGGGTTTTATAGAAATAGATATCCTTAAAATTAATTATTTTAGCTTACGTTTTGTAAGGAAACCACAGCACCACCCGAGGTGGAATGAGCAAGTGTTGTGGGCCCGCGCGGGTGGACAGAGCCCAAGTTGCCCCTCGCCCCGGGAAGCGCCCACGTCCGCCCGGCCCGCCGCTCACCCTCCACTCACCCTCCACGGCGTGGTTCACCTCCTGGATGAATAGCTGCAGCTTCATCACCAGCGTGGCCGCGTGCCCGTCCGCCTTTCCCGCCGCCGCCTCCTTGTGGCCGGCCCTGAAGGCCGCGTTGATCCACTCCTTCACGTCGAAGTCCTCGGCCAGGAACCTGGAGTAGTCCATGGCCGCCGCCCGCCCCACGGCCCTGAGAGCCCGGCACCGTCCGCGTCAGCAAGCCGGCCAGCGGTCCGGAAAGGCCCTCGTCGCGCGCCGTACTTCTCCCGGAAGTAGGGACCGTTACCATAGAGAGCGCCGGCGCGCGGGGCGTCTGGGGAGCTGGGGGAGCTGGAGGAGCTCCGACCGCCGTGTAAAAAATCAATATATTTTTTTAAAAATCAAGTAACATAAACGTTAGGGTTTCTGGACTCATTTCTGTTCTATTATCTGTCCTTATAATACTCCTAAGCTATTTTGATTAGTCATTTATAGTAATTTTTGAAATCCTGTAGTGTAAGTCCTCCCACTTTAGTCTTTTAAATAATTTTTGCTAAAAAAAAAAAAAAAAAAATTTTGCTGCTTTAAACCCTTTGCATTTCCACATACATTGTATGTTCAGCTTATCAATTTCTACAAAAACTGCTGCTGGAATAGGGATTATATTTAATCTATATATCAATTTGCAAATTGTCATCTTGACAATACTGTCTTCCAGTCCGTGAACATGAGATGCCTCTCCACTTATTAAGATCAGGATTTTCAACCTTGATGCTATGCATTTTACAATGTTTAGCCACATCCCTGGCCTCTACCCATTAGAGGCCAGCAGCAACCCTCACTTAAGTTGTGACAATCAAAGATGTCTCCACACATTGCTGAGTGTCCCTAGCGAGAGCAATTCCCCGAGGACCTCTAGTTTATATTCTTTCTCTCAGCAATATCTTGTAGTTGCACATTGTAAATGTCTTGTATCTTTATTGAATTTATTCCAAAGTGTTATATTCATTTTAATGCTCTTATGAATATGATTTTAAGTTTCTTGTTATAGAAGTACACTTTTTATATATTTATCCTATACCTTTGGCATTTACTGTGTCTCAGTATTAATTTGCACCTCACCAAATTTTTAAATTTTATTTTATAAGGTGAACTTTAATTATGGGCAAGGCAAGTCCGCTCCTCTACTGGAAGCCAGTTGGACAAGCTAAGAGCAAATAGCAAATGAAATGTGAGCTTTAGCCAACTGCCATGTGGTATTATAGTCACTTTACATATATTAACTCATTTAATTTTCAAAATATAAACAATCCTACTATCCACGTTACAGGGGAGGACTCTGAAGAGGATAAATTATTTCCCCTATGTCACATGGCTACGTAGAGGCAGTAGTGAAGGGAAACACAATTACAACTAAGATCTGACTTCATTATTTCAAACCGCTAGGGCTTTAGAAGACCTCAAACTTTTTTTTTTTTTTTTAATATGGAACACTTCATGAATCTGCGAGTCATCCTTGCTCAGGGGCCATGCTAATCTTCCAATTTTAGTATATGTGCTATCGAAGCAGGCACAAGACCTCAATCTTTATTTTTTTTTTAAATATCTTTTATTGACTTTTTACAGAGAGGAAGGGAGAGGGAGAGTTAGAAACGTAGATGAGAGAGAAACACCAATCAGCTGCCTCCTGCACATCCCCTACCGGGGATGTGCCCGCAACCAAGGTACATGCCCTTGACCGGAATCGAACCCGGGACCCCTGAGTCCGCAGGCAGACGCTCTATCCACTGAGCCAAACCGGCCAGGGCAAGACCTCAATCTTTAAAAGCAGATGTATCTGGGGCCTGTAACACTGAAGTGTTTCTTCAACTTTAAAAACTACCTCTGAAAACTACTTTTTAAAGTGCAAGTTTTTTCTGAGTGAACATGGCAGACTTGGGATTGCATTGGATAAGGGTACAAAAGGCTGAGTTAACTTCATTCTGGGTGACACTGAGTGTGCCTTGCCCTAGCAGGCTCACCTCGGAGGATAGACCCGTGTTTGATTCTGGTCAAGGGCACATACCTCAGTTGCTGGCTCCTCCGGGCCCGGGCCCGGGCCCGGACCCTGGTTAGGGCTTCTGCAGGAGGCAACCAATCAATGTGTTTCTCTCACATTGAAGTTTCTGTCTTCCCCTCTCTCTTTCTAAAAATCAATGGAAAAATATCCTCAGGTGAGGATTAAAAAATAAAAACTTTTTAAAAGTGTGCCTTGCCCTGACTGGTTTGGCTCGGTGGATAGTGTCGGCCTTCGGACTGAAGGGTCCCAGGTTCGATTCTGGTCAAGGGCATGTACCTTGGTTGCGGGCACATCCCCGGTAGGGGGTATGCAGGAGGCAGCTGATCGATGTTTCTCATCGATGTTTCTAGCTCTCTATCCCTCTCCTCTCTCTTCCTCTCTATAAAAAATTAATAAAATATATATATTTTTTAAAGTGTGCCTTAACTGTATAATCTTATCTGAGGACACTGCCTGCTTTGTCCTTGTTTGGCTCCCCTCTTTCCAGATGGAGTGTCAAACCGCACCTTTAAAAAGACAAAAACAAAAAAAAAAACCATAGCTAGTATTCCAGGACACAATTCTGTTTTCTTAGTTTAAAAACAAAACAAAAAACAAGCACACCTAGTTGACAGATGTTTATGGTTTGGGGCTGGTGTCTTCTATATTGGAATGTACTAAAAGAATGTGTGACTTGTAGACACTGCAGTAGTCCAGCACTTTGCATTTTAGAATATCACTTTCTACCTTGTATATTCTTTTTAATGGTAATACTCATGTTCTTTTGGTTGTCATTTACCCTTTCACCACTTATTATCTCCATAGCCCTTTGATGCTCAGTGACGCAGGTAAAGCAGCATCTTCCATTCATTGAAGAGATGAGGGGAGGAGTTAACTGCAGTGGCCAGAGACGGGAGAAAACATCACAACATGACTATCTATCTTGTGGCTGTGGAAAGTCTGTTCTGTTTTTGGCAGATGCCAGTGAGCAGGGCGCACAGTACAGGGGGCACTGAATGCTAGTGTAAGCAACTTGAATTTGATTGCATAGGCTTTTCAGGCATTAAGAACCACTCAGAATTTTCCAGCAAGGTATCAAGTACCCAGATTTGTTAAAGAATTCTGGTGATAGCAAGTACCATGGCTCAGAGAACTGAGAGCTAGGCAACTAATGTGAATGCAGGGAGAGCAAGATGTGGTGGTATTTAGAAATAAAGACTCGAGACAAGAGTATCAAGTGGAATGGATGGAGCAGGAATGAAGGATCCATGAGGGCTCAGATAGATACTTTCAAATAGAAAATTTAGTCCTGGCCAGGGTTCTCAGTGGTTAGTGTCAGCCCACTCACCAAAGGGTCACAGTTCCTTTTCTGGTCAAGGGCTCATACCTGGGTTACAGGTTCATTCCCCAGTCCCATTTGGGGTGCGTGGGGGAAGCAACTAATTGATGTGTCTCTATCACACTGATGTTTCTCTCCAACCTCTTCCCCCCTTTCACTATATCTAAAAACAATGGAGCCGAAACCGGTTTGGCTCAGTGGATAGAGCGTCAGCCTGTGGACTGAAGGGTCCCAGGTTCGATTCCGGTCAAGGGCATGTACCTTGGTTGCGGGCACATCCCCAGTAGGGGGTGTGCAGGAGGCGGCTGATAGATGTTTCTAACTCTCTATCCTTCTCTCCCTTCCTCTCTGTAAAAAATCAATAAAATATATTTTTTTAAAAAAATGAAAAACAATGGAAAAATATCTTCTAGTGAGGATTTAAAAATAAATAGTAAAAAAGAAGGAAGGAAGGAAGGAAGGAAGGAAGGAAGGAAGGAAGGAAGGAAGGAAGGAAGGAAGGAAGGAAGGAAGGAAGATATATAGGTGGAAACAGGGAGGAGGTTGGGTTCTATTCAAAACATTTGGAGTTTGAGGGAACAGTGGAACCTCCAGATAGAGAGATCCTCTGCTGGCTTGAAACATGGATCTGATGTCAGCAAGAAGGTAGAAGCTTGAGACAGAGGTCTAGGACCCATCTAGAGGTGAACTGCCCACAGTGCTTAGAAAAGAACTGAGGACTAAACCCTGGAGAAACACCACACTTCAGGGACAGAGTGGAACAGTCAGAGGTAGGTCAAGAACTGGGGTGAGCAGTATTCTAGGAGTTCAGGACAGGAAAATACGGACCCCCTCCACCAGGGAATATGGATTTTTCTCTCCCCACTAGAACAGAAGATTCCTCAAGGTAGGGATTCTGGTGCTGCTGTATCAGCAGGGCCTACAACAGTGTCTGCCTCATAGTAGCTGGTCAAATACTTGTACTTGAGTGAATAAGAAGATAAGTATTGAGCTTGAAGTGGTCACTGAACTTGATAACTAGAAGGCACTGATAACATAAACCAGAGCTACATTCAGGACCACCACCACCACCCCCACCACCATTCTGTCCACCACCCTCTAAGCAGAGCACCACTGCAGCAGAGGTCAGACGCAGGAGTTCACCTCTGAACAATGTAAGTCTCATTCACACATTTTGATGGCAGTTCTTCCTAGGCTGACATTGTCATTATAGACAGTGAAATAGCTAGAGTCTATAAAAGCTATACCGAGCATGTGAGCATAAAAGTAACTTTAGATTAAAATGAATCTTATGTGCATTATGCCAAATGAAGAAATCACCCCATCATTTATGTTTTATGAGTTTTCTCATTTGCTTAAAAATTAGCATGCCTTGCCCTAACCGGTTTGGCTCAGTGGATAGAGCGTTGGCCTGCGGACTGAAGGGTCCCAGGTTCGATTCCAGTCAAGGGCATGTACCTTGGTTGCGGGCACATACCCAGTAGGGAGTGTGCAGGAGGCAGCTGATCGATGTTTCTCTCTCATCGATGTTTCTAACTCTCTATCTCTCTCCCTTCCTCTCTGTAAAAAATCAATAAAATATATTAAATTAAAAATTAGCATGCCTTGATCTTTTATAGCACCTTTCCCCACCAATCAGTGTTGGCAGATTTCCAACTAGATGTAGACGTTGAAAGAGCAGGCTATAGAGTGCCACATTTTGTGATAAAAAGCCCCAAACAGAGCCTTGCAGTTTCTGAGGTAGACTCCTGCCCACACAGGTGAGCTGCTGGGACTTCAGTCCTTCTTCAGGCCATCAGCAGGGTCAGCTTTCTTCGCCCACCAACCAGGCCACGCAGGACTTGTTAATCAAGCACAGAGTGGGTGCTAAGTATTAATTGTACACCTGGATTTTCCTTTGAACCGTGAATGTAACAAAAATCCACATCTCTTTCCCAGCACTGTTCAGACCCAGGGGCTTGTGTCTTCACTGAAGCCACTGAGGTCCCTGATCCCTCATGAAGTCTTCCTTCCGTCCTCAATAGAGGCCAGTTCCCTTTGGGCCGAACATCTCTGAATGCAATGTGCTTTGCACCTCCTACTTACTCAAAACTCCACAAAGTATATTTGCTACCCAGGTATTTATTCAGTGACTTTCTGTATTTAGTCACCATTTAAATCACTGCTAAGCTCTTTTCATATCTATTTGCATCACAGTTCATCTTGGGTTGCGAAGGCAACAGACGAGGGGGAGCCTACTAGTTACGATATACAATGACTGGCACTGTGCCCCATAGGGCTCTGAGTACATGCCTGTGGAGACAGAGGATGGAGATGAGGGTCCTGAGTAAGGGCCCAGACAGGCTGCACAACCCACGGAACCTAAGGCCTGAATAAGGCCTGGGATCTGCGTTGCCCTCTGCCCTGAGGTCCAGCTGTGGGAGATTCTAAGGCACAGTGGTGAAGAACATGATTGGCCCACCAAGTGTGGTCCTCTGGTCGGTGCAGCCTCTTGCCTGGAAAACAGTGCGACACGCGTTCCATTTAGAAGATCTTCGGAACACGTGCCAGCAGCATTCTCTAGTGGAAATGGAGGCAAGGTTCTCTTGAAAGAGTGCCCCAGAAGACACTCTCTGCTCCAAGACCCACTGGGCCTCTTTTAAGGTCCCTGAGAGCAGCAACCTGGGAGCAATCAAGACTTGCAAAGGCTGACAAGGCACAGAGTGGATGAGTGAAAAGGTAATACATAAAAACAGCTTTGGCTATAAAACGTCCCACCTGAGGCAGGGAGACCAGTGTCCAAACAGACAGAAACAGATATGCTCGTAGCAGGTGGTTGCAGAAATGCTTCTGCACTTCCCATACTGCCCACATCCAAGTTCAGTTCCACCCTCACATGAACCCCGTACAGCCATGCGCAAGCGGGTGCACACACACACACACACACACACACACACACACACACACACACACACAGTACAAAACAAGCTAGAGGCTGGCATCTGGAGGCTGCATCAGGACAGCACTCCTGGCACTCTGCACTCAGTCACTGTGATTAGTCCCATCTAGACAGCACAAGGAACATTGCCTACACTTGAATGGCAGGGTGTGTCTTGAGAAAAGTTAGGCTGCTCCCAAGACTGCCAGGTCTGGAAAGTCTTTCACTTCTCCTACTTCGCTGAAAGGCTGTCCGCCCTGGTTGAAAGTCAGCTTATATCGTAACCGGATTGGCTCCTGGGCAAAGATAGAAGATAAATTAGTGAGGAGCAACAGAGAGAACAGCACAAAGTAAAAGCCTTTCCCATGCAGTAGTCACCAAGCAACAGTGCATGCCTGTTAACTCGACCAGGTGAGGGCTTCACACTGTGACACCCTGGTCTAGACCCCGGGGGACTACGAACAAAAGGGAAGCCAGGTCCACAGCCTGGGATTCAAGTCCTTCATCCCACACTTGTGCAATCCTGAGCTGGACCACTGCTAAGAGACCAGCTGAGGACGACAGACAGGCCTCACCCTTTCAGAGGACTCCTTGGTTCCCAGCCATGACAATCTGGTCACGGGGCTTTTTTCAATAAGCCCCAAAGGAAAACACACTCTAGCAGGGAACAGCCCGCCACCGCTCCCAACCACCAGAGACTTCAGAGGAAGACTTCAACATGTCTCTCTCCACCTACCACCCTACCACCCTACAGTTCAGGGCCCTACCCACCTCCCTGCTGTTAAAGACACCAGAACATACTTTGTGTGGATTGTCAAGCAGCAGCATCTGAGAGATCACAGCTGGAGGCATCAAAGGACTGAACGCTGGGAGCTGGGAGCTGGATGCTGGCTGCAGTTTCACTCTCATTGACTACGAGGATGGGGGAGATCCAACATGTCACTCATTTCTAGTAAATGACAGCTTTAATAAGGGATCAGGTGAACAGGAGAGCTTGACCTGCACCCCACCAACTAATGACAGGACTCAAAAGACGGTTCCTCCCACACGCAGAATGTGTCTGACGTGTGTGTCAGTCCTTGGCTTCGGAGAGGCATGTGCAGAGCGAGGGCACATCTGGAGTTCAACTCCAACTCCACCTCTCACTTGCTCTTTCACCTTGGGTAAATATTTAACCTTTCCAAGCCTTAGAACAATAATTTATAAAACAGAGGTAACAGTAACACATGCCCCACATGATCACCATGAGGATTAGAAAGTGGATCTTGGGCCCGAGCTGGTTTGACTCAGTGGATAGAGCATTGACCTGTGGACTGCAAGGTCCCGGGTTCAATTCTGGTCAAGGGCACATGCCCAGGTTGTGGGCTCAATCCCCAGTAGGGGGCATGCAGGAGGCAGCCAATCAATGATTCTTTCTCATCACTGATGTTTCTCTCTCTCTCCCTCTCCCTTCTTCTCTGAAATCAATAAAAACATATTTTTTAAAATGTATCTTGGCCCTGGCCAGGGAGCTCAGCTGGTTAGAACATCGTCCTGATAACCCAAGGTTGCGGATTCAAGCCTTGGTCAGGGAACATACAAGAATCAACCAATGAATGCATCAATAAGTGGAACAATAAATCAATGTTTCTCTCTCTCAGATCCGTAAAAATTAAAATATTTAAGAAAATGTGTACTTTGCCCGCCTAACCGATTTGGCTCAGTGGATAGAGCATCGGCCTGCAGACTGAAAGGTCCCAGGTTCGATTCCGGTCAAGGGCATGTACCTTGGTTGAGGGCACATCCCCAGTGGGGAGTGTGCAGGAGGCAGTTGATCGATGTTTCTCTCTCATCGATATTTCTAACTCTCTATCCCTCTCCCTTCCTCTCTGTAAAAAATCAATAAAAAATAAAATAAAGAATGTCAACTTTGGTGTCTGACTTCTTAAAAAAAAAAAAAGTGTACTTTTACTTTTGTCTGCCTTGAATCTTCCCTTTCAGGACATGCTCCTTCCCTATCTTTTGTGATTCTAGTATGGCCGTTAATCTGTGGGGTCCTACTCCTCTTGTAAAGGGGTGGACCTAATATCCAAATTGACCCTAGTACCTCAGATCCCTGAACACTAATTGCCTAGGCACACAAGGAACACCATAGTGGCAATCCTATCCACGTTTTCTTGGCACTTAGTCTGCTTGCCTCATGCCAAATGAGTCTTTCTTTCTCCCTTTCTTGCCTTTTTTTTTTTTTTTCCTCACTTGAGAATATGTTTTTATTGATTTTAGAGAGGAAGGGAGAAAGAGATAGAAAAACATCAATGTGAGAAAGAAACATCAATCAGTTGCCTCCCGAACTCGCCCCCAAAACCTAGGTAGGTGCCCTGACGGGGAACTGAGCCCACAACCTTTTGGTACACGGGACAACGTTCCAACCAACTGAGCCACCTACCAGGGTTCTTACTTTTTTTTTTTTCTCTTCCATATTCATTTAATTTTATCTTTTAAAAAAGTTTTTTAAAATTTATCAATTATATCCCTAGCCGGTTTTGCTCAGAGCATCCACCTGCGGACTAAAGGGTCCTGGCTTTGATTCCAGTCAAGGGCATGTACCTCACTTGCAGGCTCTATCCCCATCCCTGGTGGGGGCCTGTGCAGGAGGCAACCAATCGATATGTCTCTCTCACATCGATGTTTCTCTCTCTCTCCTCCTCCTCCCTTCCACTCTCTCTAAAAATCAATGGGAAAATATCCTCTGGTGAGGACAAAAAAAAAAACCTTAAAAATAAATAAATAAATAAATTTTCCAATTACAGTTTACATTCAATATTATTTTGTATTAGTTTCAGGTGTACAGCATAGGAGTTTGTTTCTGAGATACAAGAGTTAAGAACCAGGTGATTCTAGAGCTGCTGGCACCATTTTCCTGCTTTGTGAAGAGTCTGTCAGAGAACAGGCTCCAAACAGGAAAGCAGTCAGGAGAGGGAAGAGACAGGTTCTTAAGGAATCCTCTAAGAACCCACCTGGACCCAGACATCAGGAATCACCAGTAGAATGAGCCAATAAAGTCCCCATTTTACCTTCAACTACTTTTTTTTTTTTTAAATATACTTTTATTGATTTCAATCATGAAAGAGAATCACTGATCAGCTGCCTCCTGCACACCCAACACTGGGGATCGAGCCTGCAACCTGGGCATGTGCCCTGACCAGGAATCGAACCATGACCTCCTGGTTCCTAGTCGAAGCTCAACCACTGAGCCACGCTGGCCAGGTACCTTCAACTACTTTGAGTGAAGATTCTATCCTTCCACCTAACTGAGAGATAATGGATCTGGTGCTCAGAAATGACAAACTCAAAGGATCTACCCAGTGAATGGCTCACCTTTGGCACAGCCACCTGAAACATGATGTCCCAGACAGGCTGGGTGGCAGTGCTCATCATGGTCAGCAGGAGCACCTGCACCTCGGGGTGGCCAGGGGCCCCCGTCTGGGAAAAGTGGAGCAGAATTCGGAATCCATTCCGGTCGTACACGATGATCGGAGGCAGGCTGCCTGGTAGAGAGGGGCCGAACCGAGAAATGTTAGTGCTGCTGTAATATCCAGACAGCCAAGCCTGGAGGAGACGTGCACCTTCCCACCGAATGCTGGCGCTCCTCAGGTCAGAGCAGCTCTAGGATTAGCCTTGGCACTGCCGAAAGCCAAGTCCTATGGCTTCTAGTTGGATGCTTATGACCCTCCACACTGACCTCTCCCACCATCCAACCATCCTAAGCACATTACCAGGTGTTTTTTAAAAGTAAGAACTTTTTAAAACGGAGATATGATTATGATTAATATAATGTATGAACACTATGGAAAATACAGGATATCAAAGAACAACCTTTTTTAAAAAAACAGCCTTAGATGGAAAAAATAAAATAAACACCCTTAATTCTACCCAGAAATAAGCACTGCTAACATCTGGGCCTGTTTTCTTCTGGTCTCTTATATATGACTATGCCCCCGCCCCCCATATTTAA
Organism: Plecotus auritus; assembly: GCF_963455305.1. Classification (NCBI taxonomy): domain Eukaryota; kingdom Metazoa; phylum Chordata; class Mammalia; order Chiroptera; family Vespertilionidae; genus Plecotus; species Plecotus auritus. Next base: position 62,650,057 of record NC_137774.1, read on the forward strand.
CTTAGAAAAACTATACAGATAGCAAATCTCTTCCAATTAACAGGTTTAGTGGCATTCCAACAGAAATCCTAAAGGAAATGTTTTAATGTTGCTAGGAAATGATTCTACATCTCATTTGGTGGGAAAAACAAAAACATGAGACTACCCATAGGAAAAAAAAAAAAAGAGAGAGAGAGAGGGAGGTACAGCTATTTGCATTAACAAATACTCAGCACAAACTAGCAATTCAAGCAAAGTGGTATAAAACAAAGCATGCAGAACAGATCCAAATGTGAGAACTTAACATGTTAAGAACATATATTAAACGGCAGACACCTGGCTAATGATCTAGAAAAAAATTTTAAAGAATCTTTGTCTCATGCCAACCATCACTTATCAAAATGCAAATATAAAAATACAGTTCAAAAGCTCTGGCCCATGTGGCTCAGTTAGTTAAGTGTTGGCCCATGCACCAAAAGGTCACCAGTTCGATTCCAGTCAAGGCACATGCCCAGGTTGTAGGCTCAATCCCTAGTAGGGAGCGTATAGGAGGCAGCTGATCAATGTTTCTCTCTCTCTCTCTCCCCATCTCTCGCTAAAATATCAATAAAAGAATTTTTTAAAATACAGTTTAAAAATATCCTATAAAAGCCCAGCAACCGAAAAGCAGAACAACCAGAATGACTGGTCGACCAGCCACTATGACGTGCACTGACCAGTAGGGGGCAGACGCTCAATGCAGGAGCTGCCCCCTGGTGGTCAGTGTGCTACCACAGTGGGAGCGCAGCTCAGCTGACCCAGATAAGCGGCTGCTCCCGCTGCGAACCCCAGGCCAATGGGCAGGAATCCAGGCTGCGATCTTCGCCTCCTCGCCCCGGACTCCTCCTCCTCCTTGCTCCCAGCTGCCTCCTCCAGATGCCCACAGGCTGTGTAGTACCGCGCCGCCAGGCTCACAGAGCTGACACCAGAAGCTGGGAGGTGGGTTCGTGGCCACTGCAGAATTGAAGCCTACTCGGCCGCCTCTCAGTGCTATTGTCCCTGGGCCCGGCCCAGACTAGGTCCCCTGGAGAGGCGAGTGCTCCGGCTCCACAGAAGATGCCGGATCAGGGAGCAGCTGCTCAGAGGGCAGGTCCATAGTCGCTCGGCTGACCAGGATGAGTGGCACTCCCACAGCGGGCTGATCCCCACAGGCCATGCCCCCCACCGGTGCATGAATCCCGTGCACTGGGCCTCTAGTATTTAATAATGAAACTGCCAAAGATTCAAAAGACTGAGAATACCTATGAAGGATTATGGGTGAGTATGGAGTTAAAGCAACCTTTCTAGAAGGGAGCTTTGACAATGCCGATCAAAAATGTTTAATTGTCTACACCCAGGTTTCTACTTTTATTTATTTATTATTTCATTTATTTATTTACTTATTGTTTATTTATTTATTTATTGTTAATCCTCGCCCAAGGATATTTTTCCATTGATTTTTAGGGAGAGTGGAAGAGAGAGGGAAAGACAGAAACACATCGATTGGATGCCTCCTGCATGAGCCCCAACCAGCGCCTGGGCTGGGGAGGAGCCTGCAACTAAGGTATGTGCCCTTGACCGGAATCAAAGCCAGGACCCTTTGGTCCGAAGGCCAACACTCTACCCATTGAGCCAAACCAGCTAGGGCCAGCATTTCTACTTTTAAGAATATATCCAGCCCTAACCAGTTTGGCTCAGTGAATGGAGCATCGGCCTGTGGACTGAAGGGTACGAGGTTTGATTCCAGTGAAGGGCATGTACCTTGGTTGCAGGCACATCCCCAGTAGGGGGTGTGCAGGAGGCAGCTGATGGATGTTTCCCTCTCATTGATGTTTCTGTCTATCCCTCTCCCTTCCCCTCTGTAAAAATCATTAAAATATATTTTAAAAAAAGAATATACCCAGCCCTAACCGGTTTGGCTCAGTGGATAAAACGTTGGCCTGTGGCCTGAAAGGTCCCAGGTTCAATTCCGGTCAAGGGCATGTACCTTGGTTGCGGGCACATCCCCAGTAGGGGGTGTGCAAGAGGCAGCTGATTGATGTTTCTAACTCTCTATCCCTCTCCCTTTCTCTCTGTAAAAAGTCAATAAAATATATCTTTAAAAAATAAATAAAAAATAAATGAATAAAAAAGAATATATCCAGCATCGAGGGACATGGAGAATATCATGCTAAGTCAGTCAGAGAAAGACAAGTACCACATGATCTCACTCATATGTGGAATCTAATTAACAAAATAAACTGATGAAGAGAGAGGATCCAGAGACATGGAAGCATGGAGCAGAATGCAGAATCTCAGAGGAAAGACAGGAGAGGGTGGGTGGATGGGAGATAATCAACCAAAGACATGGTATGTATATACAGCCTGGGGCAAGGGGAGGGGGGCAGTGGCAGGCTGGAGAGGGTAATTGGGGGGAAAAGGGGGACATATGCAATACTTTGAACAATAAAGATTTAAAAAATAATAAATAAAAATTAAAAATTAAAAATGCAATGAGATTTAAAATAAACACACACACAAATAAAATTTTTTTAAAAAAAAGAATATATCCAATTCAGCCCTGGCCAGTGTTCTTAGTGGTTAGAGTATCAGCTCACACACCCAAGGGTGGCGGGTTTGAGTACCGGTCAAGGGCATGAACCTGGTTGGGGTTTCTCACATCAATGTTTCTCTCTCACCCTCCCACTTTCTCTCAAACAAACAAAAAAAAAATCAATGGAAAAAATATCCTGAGGTGAGGATTAACAACAACAAAAAAGAATATATCCAATTGAAATAACCAGGGAAGTTTTTTAAAAAATAGGTGTCCAGGCCCCCAGGCCCTGGCCAGGTAGCTCAGTTGGTTAGAGCATCATCTCAATATGCCAAGGTCAGGGCACATCCAAGAATCAAACAATGAATGCATAAATAAGTGGACAATAAGTTCATGTCTCTCTCTCTCTCTCAATTAATTTTTTAAAAATTTAAAAAATAACAAAATTAAAACGTAGGTGTCCAAAGATGTTCATTATAGCACTGTTTTAAATAGGAAACACATTATCCTTCAGAAAGGAATAGAATAGGCCCGGCCAGTGTTGCTCAGTGGTTGAGCATCAACCTATGAGCCAGGAGGTTATGGTTCAATTCCCAGTCAGGGCATATGCCCAAGTTGCAGGCTTGAGCCCCAGTGGGCAGCATGCAGGATGCAGCCTGTTGATGATTCATCACTGATGCTTGTATCTCCTCTCCCTCTTCCTTCTTCTCTGAAATCAATAAAAATATTTTTTAAAAGGAATTAAATAAATGAGCTATGGTACATCTGTTTAGTAATATTATATATGAATTCATTTTTAAAAAGCCAGGTTCTGGAGAACAGTTAAGGGCTTGGAAAATGCTATTGCTTATAATAGTAAATAAAGCGGGACTAAAACACTATATATATTATGGTGCTAACTTAAAAATATTTATACATATGTAAATATGTACATGGATAAAACAAGAAAGTACATTAAGATATTAACAAAACTTCCATCTCTGGGTGATAATGGTACAGATGATTTTAATTTTGTGGTTTATTCTACCTTTTCTAAAATTTCTATATTGAAAATATGTTTTAAATTTTATTTTTTACTTTGTTTTGTAATAATTTGAGTTTTTTATTTTTTTTTAAATATATTTTATTGATTTTTTTACAGGGAGGAAGAGAGAGTTAGAAACACCAATAAGAGAGAAACATCAATCAGCTGCCTCCTGCACACCCGCTACTGGGGATGTGCCCGCAACCAAGGTACATGCCCTTGACCAGAATCGAACCTGGGACCCTTGAGCCCGCAGGCCGACGCTCTATCCACTGAGCCAAACTGGCTAGGGCTAATTTGAGGGTTTTTTTAACTGATTTTTTTAGAGAGGGAGTGAGAGGGAGAGAAGGAGAGAAAGGAAGAAACATCGATTTGTTGTTTCACTTATTTATGTATTCAGTAGTTGATTTTTGTACCTGCCCTGACTGGTGGTTTGAACCCACAACCTTGACAGATTAGGACTATGTTCTAACCAACTGAGCTACCTGGCCAGGACGTAATAATTTCAGATTTATAAAAAGTTGTAAAGCTAACAAAAAATTCCCATATACCCTTCACTCAGCTTGCGCAAATGTTAACATTTTATAAAACTACAGTACAATTATCAAAACCAGGCAACTAACATTGAACATGGATTGTTTTTAAATCAAAATTTAACCAAGTAACTGTGCAAAGGGCTCCCCCTGCTCACTGACTGTTTAACTCCTCTGCCTGGTTCCGGAGCCCTCTGTAGTCTGACTTCACCATAGCCACAGCAGGCCCTATGCCAGAGAACAGGGCCAGGCCTCAGATCTAAAGTTCAGCTGTTTCCTGCTCACATACTAGTGCTGCCCATAGGCAGTCACCTTACTTAGTGGGCCTGCAGTTTACTTTGTAAGTGGGTAAAGATATTAATCTATTTCCCTGCCTTACAGAGCAGCGGTCGCCAATCTTTCGGATCTCACGTACCACCAATGGTCCACGGAGCCCTGGTTGGCGACCGCTGTTAGAAGATCCCTAGAGGAAGAGAATCACCAATCAATTCCTTCATTTTCTTCTCATTCCACCTCTTCTGAATTATTTCAAACCACACTGAACATTCCCTTCTTGATTCCAAATGAATGAACATCAAGTCCCTGAGCAGATTCAATCCCCCTAGTTAAATTCCACCTGCCGGGAAAAAAATGGCGGCGGAATAGACAGACGTGTTCCGAGCCCTGTCCTGGAGCAGAAGGAAAGAACAGCTGAGGGTAGCACGAGCAGTGTTTGTTGACAAGTTAAGGGACATCTAAACTCCAGGAGAAGGTGGGGGACTGGTATACGGGGTTCCCCTGACCAGGCAGCCCCCACTGCGGCTAGGTACCCTCCCGGAGCTACAGGTTCGGACACGGAGTCTGCGCCATCTTGAAAGGGAAAGTGGAGCTTATCGGATGCCTGAAAATCCACAACTGCAGCACCCACCGAACAGCTGCAAGCCCCAGAACACCGGTCCCCAATTGGCGCAAACACACGGATTCAGAGGAGCTCTACACTCCACCACGGAAAGGTCAGATTTCATCTGGGATAAGGTGAGGTCTCTGGTCCCAGCGGGAGAGAGGAACGCGCATTTTGCAGGAGCTGGAGGACTAGGGAAGTCTGAGACTAGAAAAATCCGTGGCTGTTGGGGCTGGCGTGATCCATGAATGTGGAAGGGGGTCCTCAGAGCTGCTAACAGAAGGGATCTCTAAAAAGCAACCCATTTTGATCTGACGTGCAGGGACAGCCTAAGAATTTCAAAGGTGTGCCGGCTGCTTAGACTTGCGTGCAGACCCATTGTTCGCACACTTGGGCTTTTTCCTCTTCAAATCCTTGCTTCTGATTATTAAACCCAATACATAGGATCACCCAGTTGGGGACACCCTGGGAGACTGCAGGGGAAAGTGTTTTTCTGGAACCTGGGGATCGGAGCAGGGAGTGACCATCCGAGAGCCAGCTCTGAGGCAGCCCACTTCCACAAACCGGTATTGAGTGCCACAGGGAAAGAAGGATGTAAATACAGGCTAGAAAAGCCAAAGAGATCCACAAGTCAATCCAGAAACACTGCCACCCAGGGGCTGAATCACAAATTGACTCTTGTGTAATCAAAAATAAAGGAATACGAGAAATTAAGACACACCGCCTGCTTAAAAATCAGGACTGGCTTACAACACTGAGGAGCAGTGGAAAGCAGGGAACTGCAATACTGTCCGGACTGAGAAACAGGCGTGCCAAACAGAACAACAGAGGAAGTGAATGACGTTCACTACTCCACATTTTATTGTTTTTATTTTTTATTTTTATTTATTTTCATTTTTTGCATCTTTTACTCAAGAAACTAATTTTTTTTCTTTTTTCCTCACTTGATTTTACCCTTTTAATTATTACATTTTTATTTTCAATCAGTATCATTACTACTACTATTTTACCTTTTTTTTTTTAAAGAATCATTTTATTTTCTCTTTATTTTACTTTGGGATTAGTGTTCTACATTCTACTTTCATCTCTCCTTTAGCATCGTTATACTCTATTTCAACTCTACCTTTATGCCATCACTCTCTTCCTAACCTTCCCCTTTTCGGTGTCCTGTTTATCTTACCCCTTTCCTGCTTTAGATTTTCCCTATTCTTTCTGTTTACCCCCTGATAAAATGTCACCCTACTTATATATCTAATCTACAATCCCCTGCTCCAAGTACATACACACCTCTTTCTTCGCTGTCTTAATTATCCAAAAAATTGTCTATCTGTCCTTTTGTTGTTGCTTGCTTGAATGTTGATTATATCGAATTTTTATGCTTTTTTGTGAGATTGTTTTGCTTATTCTTTTTGTTTGTTTTTGTTTGTTTTTTGCTTCTGTTTTCCCTTGCCTCACTTAATATTAGTTGGTGTTGTAGTTTGTATTACTCCTCAGGTACTTGTTGCTGCATTTGCTGGGATTAGTGATTGTTCTATTGGAGTTTTATCCCCATATATATAGAGTTTGTTCCCCTCTCTCTCTTAGTCTCTTTCTTGTCTCTCTTACTTCTTTTTTTTCCTTTTCCCAATTTCATTTTGACACTCCTTTTTTTTTTCTTTCTTTCTTTCTTTTTCCTCTTCTTCTTTCTCTCCTATCCCCTAATTTGCCTTTCTCTGGTGGTCACCTTTATTGGAGGTTATTAATATCGTGAATACATTTCTGTTCAGTGCATTGTGTTTTACCTGGTTGTGTTGTATTTTGTGCCTTTAAATCAATGCAGGAGAGAGAGAACTACATAACCAGACATCCGGAAAAGAGAGACCATGGGGAGACAAAGACACAGCCAACATATGAAAGAAAAGCAGGCATCACGAGAAAAGGAAGTAAACGAAATGGAGGCAAGCAACCTTCCAGAGAAAGAATTCAGAGAAATGGTCATAAGGTGGCTGAAAAGAATGGAAGACAAATTCAACAATATGAGTAAGAACCAAGAGGAAATGAAGAAGAACCAAGAAGAAATGAAAAATGACATCGCTGCTGTAAAGAACTCAATAGAAAGCATCAAGAGTAGACTAGAAGAAGCAGAGGACCGCATCAGTGAGCTAGAAGACAAGATGGGAAAAAATACCCAAGTAGAGCAGCTTCCAGAAAAAAAAAATTAAAAAGCAGGAGGAGAGCCTAAGGGAACTTTGGGACAACACGAAACAAAACAACATCCGCATAATAGGGGTGCCAGAAGGAGAGGAAACTGAGCAAGGAATAGAAAACCTGTTTGAAGAAATAATGACAGAAAACTTCCCTGATATAGGGAAGAAAAAACCCCACACAATTCCAAGAAGCTCACAGAGTCCCAAGCAAAATGAACCCCAAAAAACCGATGCCAAGGCACATTATAATTACATTGGCAAACACCAATGACAAAGTAAGAATCTTAAAAGCGGCAAGAGAGAGATAGAAAGTTACCTACAAAGAAACCCCCATCAGACAAGCAACTGATTTCTCAACAGAAATTCATCAGGCCAGAAGGGAATGGAATGAAATATACAAAGTCATGCAAAGGAAGGGTCTGAATCCAAGAATACTGTACCAAGCAAGGCTATCAATCAAAATTGAAGGTGAAATCACAAGCTTCACAGACAAAAAAGGACTAAGGGAATTTATTACCACCAAACCAGCAATGTAAGAAATGCTAAAGGGTCTACTGTAAAAAAAAAAAAAAAAGAAAGAAAGAAAGAAATAGGAAGTGAAGAAGGAACACAGGGGTAAAGAATAAAAATTGCAGCAAATAAGTACCTATCAATAATAACTTTAAATGTAAATGGATTAAATGCCCCAATCAAAAGACATAGGGTAACGGGTTGGATAAGAAAACAAGACCCATAACCAATGGATAAAAGACACTGGGGGGGGGGGGGGCAGGTAAAGGCATGTACTGGGGGGAAGGGGAGGCTGGGGGGAGGTCAATGGGGGGAAAAAAAGAGACATATGTACTACTATTTGTAATACTTCAAACAATTAAAAAAATAAATTAATTAAAAAAAGAAAGAAAGAAAACAAGACCCATATATCTGCTGTCTACAAGAAACCCACCTCAGAAAAAAAGATGTACACAGACTGAGGGTGAAGGGATGGAAAAAGGTCTTCCAGGTGAATGGAAATGAAAAAGAAAGCTGGGGTAGCAATAGTTATATCTGACAAATTAGATCTCAAAGTAAAGGACATAACAAGAGATAAGGCAGGCCACTTCATAATACTAAAGAAAGCAATCCAACAAGAAGAAATAACTCTGGTAAACATATATGCACCCAATACAGGAGCACCCAAATACTTAAAAAAATCTCCTGGAGGATATCAAGGGAGAGATTGACAGCAATACAATCATAGTAGGAGACTTAATACCCCACTATCACCATTGGACAAATCCTCTAAACAAAAAATCAGCAAAGAAACATCAATCCTAAATGACTCACTAGACCAGATGGAATTAATTGACATCTTCAGAACATTTCACCCCTAAGCCACAGAATATATTCTTCTCAAGTGCACATGGGTCATTTTCAAAGATAGACCATATGTTGGGTCATAGGCAAAGTCTCTTCAAATTCAAGAAGATAGAAACCACACCAAGCATCTTCTCAGACCACAGTGGCATAAAACTAGAAATCAACTACAATAAAAACAATCCAAAGAAATCAAACACATGGAGACTAAACATCATGCTATTAAATAATAACTGGGTTACCAGAGAGATCAAGGAAGAAATAAAAAACATCATGGCCACAAATGACAATGAAAACACAACAATCCAAAATCTATGGGACACAGCGAAAGCAGTCTTGAGAGGGAAGTTCATAGTTCTACAAGCATACTGCAAAAAACAACAATGGTAATAAATTACCAAACCCTACAACTCAAAGAGAAAAAGAGCAACAAGAAAAGCCCAGTGTAAGCAGAAGGAAGGAAATAATAAAGAACAGAGCGGAGATAAACGACATAGAGACCAAAGAAACAATACAAAAGATCAACAAAACCAAGAGCTGGTTCTTTGAAAGGATAAACAAGATTGATGAACCTCTAGCCAGGCTCACCAAGAAGCAAAGAGAGAGGAACCAAATAAACAAAATCAGAAATGAAAGAGGTGAAATAACAACAGATCCCGCCGAAATACAAAGGATTGTTAAAAAATACTACGAACAACTCTATTCCAACAAACTGGACAACCTGGAGGACATGGACATACTCGTAGAAAAATATAACCTTCCAAAACTCAATCAGGAAGAATCTAAACATCTCAATAGGCCAATAACTATGGAAGAAATTGAAGCAGTCATCAGAAAGCTTCCAGCAAACAAAAGCCCGGGGCCCGACGGCTTCACAGGAGAGTTTTACCAAACATTCAAGGAAGAACTAAAACCTATCCTCCTCAGACTATTCCAAAAAATTCAAGAGGAAGGAACACTTCCAAGCTCATTCTATGAAGCCAGCATCACCCTAATACCAAAACCAGATAAAGACAACACAATGGAAGAGAATTACAGGCCAATATCCCTCATGAACATAGATGCCAAAATCCTCAACAAAATTCTAGCAAATCGGATCCAGCACTACATCAGAAAGATCATACACCATGACCAAGTAGGATTTATCCCAGGAATGCAAGGATGGTACAATATCCGCAAATCAATTAACGTGACACATCACATAAACAAATTGAGAGATAAAAATCACATAGTCATATCAATTGATGCAGAAAAAGCATTTGACAAAATCCAACACCCTTTCTTGATAAAAACTCTCAACAAGGTGGGAATAGAAGGATCATACCTCAACATAATAAAAGCTGTATATGATAAACCCACAGCTAACATCATACTCAATGGGCAAAAACTAAAACCATTTCCCCTAAGAACAGGAACAAGACAGGGATGCCCACTCTCACCATTCCTGTTCGACACAGTACTGGAAGTATTAGTCATTGCAATCAGACAAGAAGAAGAAATAAAAGGCATCCAAACTGGAAAAGAAGACGTAAAGCTATACTTATTTGCAGATGACATGATATTGAACATAAAAAACCCGAAAGACTCCATCAAAAAACTAACAGACTTGCCGAAACCGGTTTGGCTCGGTGGATAGAGCGTCGGCCTGCGAACTGAAGGGTCCCGGGTTCGATTCCGGTCAAGGGCACGTACCTTGGTTGCGGGCATATCCCCAGTAGGGGGTGTGCAGGAGGCAGCTGGTCGATGTTTTTCTCTCATCGATGTTTCTAGCTCTCTATCCCTCTCCCTTCCTCTCTGTAAAATATCAATAAAAAATATATATTTAAAAAAAAAAAAAAAAACTAACAGACTTAATAAATGAATTCAGCAATGTAGCAGGATACAAAATTAACGCCAAGAAATCTATGGCATTTCTATACACCAATAGTGAACTTACAGAAAGAGAGACTGAAAAAGCAATCCCATTTACCATCGCACCAAAAAAATTAAGATACCTAGGAATGCCGAAACCGGTTTGGCTCAGTGGATAGAGCGTCGGCCTGCGGACTGAAGGGTCCCGGTTTCGATTCCGGTCAAGGGCATGTACCTTGGTTGCGGGCACATCCCCAGTAGGAGGTGTGCAGGAGGCAGCTGATCGATGTTTCTCTCTCATCGATGTTTCTGGCTCTCTATCCCTCTCCCTTCCTCTCTGTAAAATATCAATAAAATATATTAAAAAAAAAAAAAAAGATACCTAGGAATAAACTTAACTAAGGAGGTAAAAGACCTATATGCGGAAAACTACACGACACTGAAAAAAGAGATAGAGGAAGACGTAAACAGATGGAAGAACATACTATGTTCATGGACTGGTAGAATCAACATCATTAAAATGTCCATACTACCCAAAGCAATCTATAGATTCAATGCACTCCCCATTAAAATACCAACGGCATATTCCACAGACCTAGAAAGAACTCTCCAAAAATTCATCTGGAATAAAAAAAGACCCCGAATAGCCACAGTAATCCTGAGAAAGAAGAATAATGTAGGAGGGATCTCAATACCAGATTTCAAGCTGTATTACAAAGCCACTGTCCTCAAAACAGCCTGGTACTGGCACAAGAACAGACATATAGACCTATGGAATAGAATAGAGAATCCAGATATAGTCCCAAACCACTATACGCAATTAATATTTGACAAAGGAGACATGAACATACAATGGAGTCAAGACAGTCTCTTCAATAAATGGTGTTGGGAAAATTGGACAGATACATGCAAAAAAATGAAACTAGACCACCAACTTACACCATACACAAAAATAAACTCAAAATGGATACAGTACTTAAACATAAAATGGGAAACCATAAAAATACTAGAGGAATCCACAGGCAGCAAAATCTCAGACATATGCCGAAAGAACTTCTTCACTGATACTGCCCCTAGGGCAATGGAAGCCAAAGAGAAAATAAACAAATGGGACTACATCAAAATAAAAAGCTTTTGCACAGCAAAAGAAACCATCAACTAAACAACAAGAAACACCACTGGCCCTAACTGGTTTGGCTCAGTGGATAGAGCGTCGGCCTGCGGACTGAAAGGTCCCAGGTTCGATTCCGGTCAAGGGCATGTACCTTGGTTGCAGGCACATCCCCAGTAGGGGGTGTGCAGGACGCAGCTGATTGATGTTTCTCTCTCATCGATGTTTCTAGCTCTCTATCCCTCTCCCTTCCTCTCTGTAAAAAATCAATAAAATATTAAAAAAAAAAAAAAAAGAAACACCACTGTATGGGAGAACATATTTGCAAATGTTATCACTGATAAAGGTTTAATCTCCAACATCTACAGGCAGCTTATACAACTTAATAAAAGGAAGATAAATGATTCAATAAAAAAATGGGCAACGGACCTAAATAGAATCTTTTTGAAAGAAGACCGAAGGAAGGCCAACAGACACATGAAAACATGCTAAAAGTCACTAATTATCCTAGAGATGCAAATCAAATGACAATGCGATACCATCTCACACCTGTCAGAATGGCTATCATCAACAAATCAACAAACGACAAGTGTTGGTGAAGATGCGGAGAAAAAGGAACCCTCATGCACTGCTGGTGGGAATGCAGACTGGTGCAGCTACTGTGAAGAACAGTATGGAGTTTCCTCAAAAACTGAAAATGGAACTCCCTTTGACCCAGTAATCCCATTCCTAGGAATATAGCCTAAGAAACTAGAAACACCAATCAGAAAGGATATATGCATCCCTATGTTCATAGCAGCACAATAGCTAAGATTTGGAAACAGCCTAGGGGCCCGTCAGCAGATGAGTGGATCAGAAAACTATGGTACATCTACACAATGGAATACTATGCTGCCATAAAAAAGAAGGAATTCTTACCATTTGTAGCAACCTGGATGGAATTAGAGAACATTATGCTAAGTGAAATAAGCCAGTCAATGAAAGAAAAATACCACATGATCTCACTCATTTGTGGATAATAAAAAACATTATAAACTGATGAACAAAACGATAGATACAGAGGCAGTAAAGCATCAAACAGAATGTCAAATTACAGTGGGAAGGTTAGGGAGAGGTGGGGGAAATAAGAGATCAACCGAAGGACTTATATGCATGCATATAAGAATAACCAACGGATGCAAAACATTGGGGGGTGAGGGCATGTATGGGAGTGAGGTGGGGGGGCAATGGTAAGATATGTACACATATAATACCTTAATAAAAAAAAAATAATAATTTCACAAGCAATATTAAGTGAATTTACTGTTTCATTGCTATTTCTGCAAAGTAGCTGCAAAATAGTAAATAAATTTTAATTTTCATTAAAAAAAAAAAAAAAAATTCCACCTGCCAGTATCCTTCACAGCATCCACCCCAGACAGAGAAATCAACTACACTAATAAAAGAGAAAGATGCAAATTGACCATACATTCGAAGACGTCCACCAGCCAATCAGCAGTGGGTATGCAAATTACCCACCAAAGCTGTTGGGTTAATTTGCATACACAGGCACTGAGCAGCCAGGGGCGGGATGCTTGCATTGTCACCATGGAGACGATGCAAGCATTCCGCACCGCCCCAGCCACTCTGAGCCTCTGGGCAGCATGGGAAGGTGGAAAGGCAGCTCCAGGCCAGAGCGAAGGTGGTGCCGGCAGCCAGGGGAAGGAAGGCCTATTCTTGCACGAATCTTCATGCATCAGGCCTCTAGTTAAGGAAAATATTAGCTAAGAGATATGAAACCACCTCCTTATCCTCTGCCCCAAGGCAAAACCTCTACCACCCATCTTCTCATGGGATAAAGCTGGGCATCTAATAGAAGGAAAGAAAGAAAAAAAAAAGGTGAAACTGCACTTACTGGGCTTGACAGACTCCAAAGGGACAAACACTTGAGCCAGAGGTGTATTCTGAGAAGAGGAAGACGAAGCCAATGGGCCAGCCTCCCAGGACCAACCTGGAGAGGACTTAGTACCTGGTGGCACTTCCTTGGGGATATTTTTCTGTGGAATGTAATTCCTACAAAGAAATATAAAAAATATCAAGACAGGCAAGAATTCCAGGAATCTGTGACTAGGCTTTCTGAAGAACAAGAAAGGGGAAAAAAGAAAAAAAACACATATATGTATATGTGAGTATGTGTGTGTGTTTTAGAGGTATGTGACTTTTTTTTTTTTTTACACTTTATTGATTTCAGAGAGGAAGGAAGAGGGAGAGATAGAAACATCAATGATGAGAGAGAATCATGGATTGGCTGCCTCCTGCATACCCCCCACTGGAAATCACAATCCCGGGCATATGCCCTGACCAGGAATCAAACAGTGACCTCCTGGTTCATAGGTGGATGCTCAACCTCTGAGCCACACCAGGTGGACTAGAGGTATGTGACTTTAGACAAGTAATGTAACCTAGGCCTCAGTTCTCTGAGGGTTGTTAGAATTAAATGAGCAAATGCCTAAGAAGTACTCAGTGGAATGTGACATAATGAGGATCCAATAAACTATTAATAACATAACCGATGTGGCTATCAGGAGGCCTGACCATAGGCAGCTCAGCCAGGCTGTTTCCCACATGTGATACCCAGCAGGACAGAAGCCAGGAAGATGGTCACAGATTCAGGCACCACTTCATTCACACTTCTTGACGATGTTGTCCATTTGCAACACAAACTGAAACATTTTTGGAAAACTAACATCCAGAAGTAACCCATAAAAATAAGAATGACTGGCCCCTGTGGAGTGATGAGAGAACTGGAAAGAAGCCCCTCCCGCACATCCCTGCCACCAGAGCCCAGTGGTCTCTCTCCATCAGGGTCATGGCACTCAGGCTGCTGAGAGAAGGCAAACTGCTAATATTTCCAGAGGCAAAGGGACAGGGTCTCGGGAAATGTGTTCGCATTCATAGCTCAGAGCGCCTCTGTTTAAGGAAACGTGTACTATAACCACTGCCCCAAGTGCCTCCAAACTGGAAGCTATGGAAAGATCCACAAGAGGGAAATGTTAAATACACATATATAAGCATATATGAATCGTTATATAACTATTTATATAAACTGACATGCACACATATCAAAGATAAAATGTTATATGAAAAAATCCACACTGGAGTACAGTTTATAAATTATGACCCCATCTGTATAAAAATAAGTGACAATAACACATTTCTACATGTATAGAAAAAAAACAAAGAAGTAGCATTCAACATTGTCTTTAGGAGTTGCTATTTGGTATTTTCTATATTAACTATTTCTCCAGTGATAAAATTTTACTTAATTTCAAATCTATAATAATAAAAGCATAATATGTTAATTAGACCAGACATCCTTCCGGACGACCTTCTGGACAAAGCTGGGGCTACGAGGGAAGCCCGGGTCCTGGGTGCCTGCTGGCGGCCGGAGGGAAACCCAGGTCCCGGGTGCCAGAGGGAAGCCAGTGTTGGCAGCCAGGGGAAGGAAGGCCTACCCGTGCATGAATTTCATGCATCGGGCCTCTAGTTATATAATAATCAGAAAAAAAACAACAACCCTCAACCTACACACAACAAAAACATCATTACATACTGCTGTTGCTGCTTAAACAAACCCTCTCCAGAGCCCTTGGCGAAGGGTGTCCTTTCCTCACTTAGGATGGGAGTAAAAGGAGGAAGAGGGAAGCAAAGAAGCCTCTGCAGAGCGACGTCTCTGCCTGTCTTCGAGGGTCACCCCAGCCCTCATGCAAGGAGCCTTCCTCTCCCTCCCCTGCCCACATGACTCACAGGGCACCCGAAGGTGGCTGTGGGGAGAGGAGGTCCAGCACGCTCCTCTCTGCTGACGGGCTCTGAACACTGCCACCCTTCAGTGTGCCTGCAGGATTCCTCTTTTCCTTACAGCAACTCTGCCCGGCAACCTGCCAAACCAGGAACAGCTAATATGAGGCCAGGGTATGAATGACCACTAGCTATGGTGACACGCGGCATAGCTCTCCTGACCCACCAAAGCTACTGCATACCGGGCTGATTACATTGCCTGAGGCAGGAGGGCAAGAGCAGAGCCCAGGCACTACCGAAGAGGAGCAGGCACGAGGAGGAGATGAGGACATGTGCCCTGTGGGGCTGCCACCAGACAGCAGACCAAGGAAGAGGCTTTAGCCTCCAAGTCTAAAGCACCCCAAGCTAGCCCCTCCCCTCAGCAGCTCTGTCCCTCCACTCCCCTGCGGGCTCTGGGAAGAGCCTCCTTACCTTGCTGGTAACTGGAGCATCACTGATTCCTACAAGGGAGGAACAGAGGGAGATGCACACCAGTCACTCATCCTGACAGGAGGGAGAGCGGCACCATGTCCACCCTTTCCAGGGAACTTAGAAAGCCCAAAGCAAAGAACCCACAGGCATTCACCGCACCCACGGTGAACCTGAGACTAAGTGCAAAGAGGACCGCTCTGAGCTTCCCAGTATACCCACTTCCCTCTAAAAACAGGCACATTCCCTCCAAGGGGACCCAGCCTACCCACTCCCCAGGGAGCCAGGACCATTCTTGCCTGCTCCCCAAACCACTCCCTCACCTAAAGCTGCCAGGTCCTGATGAAGCAGAGACGGCGCCCCAGGCACAGCCTGCTCAGACCCACTGTCCAGTTCCAAGTCAATCAGGCAGCTCCTCAGGCAGGCTGCTGGACTCTGCAAGACTAGAGAATGGATTGAAGAGGCTCTTCATTCAGAGTGAGAGCAAAGTCTCTACTTAAAAGCCGCCAGCTTCCTTCCGGCCTCCTCCAGTCAAGACATCACAGCACCCCACCCTCAACACCCCCAACACCTTCCACCTCAAGTGGAGGGCTTGGCAGAGAGCCTGCGTAGGGCCTGGAATGAGGAGCCAGAGGACTGCCTTCCCGCCAGCAGCCAGTCGTCCTCTGGTGGTCCATTCAGCCTGGACACAGCCAGCTGGCTTCTCCAGCTCAGAGCCCCTCCGAAGCTCCTGACCACAGCCAACCAGAAACAACTGCAGGGCTTGATAAACATGCACACACCCCGCCTAGCTCTAAGCAAACCTGACTCAGAAAGTCCAGGCCAGGGACCTGAGAATTTGCATTTTAACCAGAGTCCAGGTGACTCTGATGCAGCTAGCTGGCATCAGGAACCACTGAAGATCATTTTTTTGGTCTCCAGTTCCCGTAAGTAAGCACACATGAGAAAAGGAGTCTAAACCTGGGCGCAATACAGCCATCTGCTTCTGTGTCTAGCCAAAGCTGGGGTCCAGCCTGCCAGTCAGTCCATCACGACACATGCGGCAGTTCTCAGAGGAGAGAGGGAGAGTTTTCTCATTTCCACGTCATAACCCAGGATATTCTGCGGATCATCTCTTTCCTGGGATTTGAGGCTGCTCCAAGGCAAAGGGTACAGAGAGGCTCTCTGCACATACCTCTGGAGACAGGTGTTTCTCCTGCTGTGCTGGTCACTGTGTTCCCAAAGATGACGCGGCCCTCCATCACCTGTTTGTACAGCATAACTCCCTGGGTGAGGAGGTCGTTTGCCTGGAGAATCTCCGCTGGAGAATGAGAGAAAAATCAGAGTCCCTAAGTTTGGCTACTAATAACCACAGTCTTTTTTTTCCAAATATATTTCTTTATTGATTACAGAGAGGAAAGGAGAGGGAAAGAGAGAAACATCAGTGATGAGCCCTAGCCAGTTTGACTCAATGGATAGACCATCGGCCTATGAACTGAAGGGTCCCGGGTTCGATTCTGGTCAAGGGCACATGCCCGGGTTGCAGGTTCCATCCCCAGTAGGGGGCATGCAGGAGGCAGCCAATCAATGATTCTCTAGCATCATTGATGTTTCAATTTTTCTTCCTCCCTAAAATCAATCCTGTACAATAAAAGGCTAATATGCAAATCAACTGAACAGCGGAACAACCAGTCGCTATGACATGCAATGACCACCAGGGGCAGATGCTCAGTGCAGGAGCTGCCCCCTGGTGGTTAGTGCGCTCTCACAGGGGAGCACTGCTCAGCCAGAAGCCCTGAGCCGGGCTCACAGCTGGCGAGCGCAGCAGCGTGGTGGGAGCCTCTCCTAAGAATGTCCAATTGACGGCTTAGGCCCATGGGAAGCGGGCCTAAGCTGGTAGTCGGACATCCCCCGAGGGCTCCCAGACTGTGAGAGGGTGCAGGCCGGGCTGAGGAAACTCCCCGAGTGCACAAATTTCGTGCACCGGGCCTCTAGTAAAAATATATTTGTTTTTTAAAAAGAAAAGAAACATCAATTATGAGAGAGAATCATTGACCAGCTGCCTCCTGCACACCCCACACTGAGGATGTGTAGGATCAAGCCCGCAACCCAGGCATGTGCCTAACCAGGAATCAAACCGTGATCTGATTCATAGTAGTACGCTCAACCATTGAGCTATGCCGGCCAGCCTGTAGTCCTTTTTAAGCCATTCCACAAAGCAGATGTCCCATGGCTCTGCCAGATGGGGTGTTATCACTATCTCTCCCGATCATGTGACCAGGCCCCTCTATCAGATCCAATCACTTAATCCCTGAACCCCTACATTTCCATTCGCATGACAGAGGAGGAACCAAATTTTTTCACTTTCTATGCTTGTTCTGTCCAACATGATAGCCTACCGCTGAAATATGTCTCCATCAACTAAGGAACTAAAACTTTATTTTAATTAATCTAAAATTAAAACAGAAAGCTGTTTTATCAATGTGGATGTGAATATTGTAAGAATTTTTTGGTACTTTATTCAGTTAGTAAAAAGCTTTTAAGTATGTAGGGAACAAACTGTTACATGAATCTATCTTTTTAAAATCTAAATATAGATCAAGCATTCCTGATGAAAATTTAATGTCCAAATTAAAATGTCCTGAAAGTATAAAATACACCCAGATTTCAAAAACTACATGAGCCTCTCATGGTCAGGTTTACCTGTAAAAAATCGCTCCCAGGAGAGACAGACAGGAGAGCACAGGGCCAGGGACCATGGAGGCCAAAGTGCCAGAAGGTTACTTCCCAGAAGGGACCCCCCCATTGCTTCCTGCCAACAACCAGACACTGCAGTCCTCTTGAATACCACCTATGAAGTATTCTTGTTCCCCCTGGCCCACCCCAATTGAACCTGAATCTGATCAAGGACCCTGACCCAACTGATAAGGAATCTCAGGAACAGAGACTCAACTCATGCTAAACACGATGCGGGGTGCCATCAGAAAACTGAGACCAAAAGAAACTCTGCAAGTCAAAGGACACATTTTTGACAGCCCTCCCTGGTTTGGCTCAGTAGATAGAGCATTGGCCTGCGGACTGAAGGGTCCCGGGTTCGATTCCGGTCAAGGGCACATGCCTGGGTTTCGGGCACAATCCTCAGTAAGGGGCATGAAGGAGGCAGCTGATCAATGATTCTCTCTCATTATTGGTGTTTCTATCTCTCTCTCCCTCTCCCTTCCTCTCTGAAATCAATAAAAATATATTTTTTTAAAAAGGACAGAATGGAGGCTATCCATTAAAAGACAAGAAATATCAACTGCCCGGCCGGTGGGGCTCAGTGGATTGTCATCCCATGCACCAATTCCGGGTTGTAGGCTTGATCCCCAGTAGGGAATGTGCAGGAGGCAGCCGATCCATGCTTCTCTCTCACCAATGTCTCTATCTCTTTCGCCCTCTCCCTTCTTCTCACTCTGAAAACAACATATTTTTTTAAAAAAAGAAATATCAATCAATTTCAAAGTATGTTTTTCTTTTGAGTCGGGTTTAGAACAAACTATTTAAAAAGGAGGGGGGCAAACAGTAGAAAGAAGTAGTTAAATAGTTAAAGAGGGAAACGCCAGAGAACTCTGAACACTGACTATTTAATTACTTTGAAATGTTTGGAATTTGCTTCAAAATAGAGTGGGGGGTGGAGGGAAAGTGTGTTACAGAAGAAACAAAATGGGAAGACTGGTCATGACTTGGTCATTGTCAATAGGAGAAGAGTACATAGGATTTATTCTACTATTCCCCTTTCTGATGTGTTTGTCGAGTTTCAATAAAAAACAATTTTTTAAAATATGGCTGTGTGTTTTCTTATTGATTTCAGAGAGGGAGTCAGAGATAGAAACATTAATGATGAGAGAGTATCATTGATCGGCTGCCTCTTACATGCCTCCTACCGGGGATTGAGTCCGCAACCCGGACATGTGCCCTTGACTGGAATAGAACCCAGGACCCTTCAGTCTGTAGGCCAACGCTCTATCCACTGAATCAAACTAGCTAGGGCTAAAATGTTTTGGATTTTTTATTGATTTCAGAGAGAGAAAGGAAGAGGAAGCGGGGGGGGGGGAGGTGAAGAGAGAGAGAGAGAAACATCAATGATAAGAGAAAATCATTGATCAACTACCTCCTGCACGCCCCCCACATGGGATCAAGCCTGCAACATGGACATGTGCCCTGACCAGAAATTGAACCGTGACCTCCTGGTTCATGAGTCAACACTCAACCACTGAGCCACACCGGCGGGGCAAACAAAATGTTTTTTTTATGTGTTTTTTTTCCAGAATGGGTTGATTTTTTTTTCTTTCTTTATTGATTAAGGTATTACATATGTGTCCTTATCCTCCCATTGACCCCCCCCCACCTCCCACAAAATGTTTTAATACCCGTGTTCAGGTACTAAAATTCTCCATTCTCCTGCCCTAGCCCTTGTAGCTCAGTTGCTTGGAGCACCATCCTGTACATCAAAAGGTTGCACAGTTCGATTCCTGGTCAGGACACATACCTAGGTTGCAGGTCCGATCCCCAGTCAGGGGGGAGTACAATGGAGTGATGTTTCTCACTCACACTGATGTTTCTCTCTCTCTCTCTCCCACACTTTCCCTCTCTCTAAAAATCAATAAGCATGTCCTTGGGTGAGGATTAAAAAAATTGCTCCGCTCTCCCTAACCGACTCCTTAGGTTACCTGCCCAGCCCCTGAAGGCACCCAGGTGGGGGGAACCTCCAACATGACCACTGGCAGCCACTGCTCGGCCTCTGTGGGACGTCCAGCCTTTCTTCAGGCCACCAGCACTATCTTCTCTTTCTTCTCTCACCCTCACACCAAATCTACATGGTAAATTTCCTCCTCTTTCCATGATTTCAGACCAGATTCTGATTTCTTGCTCAAGGCTAGATTCTTCTAGAAATCAGTTCTAAGTCAACTTAGGTCATGCCCTTCCTGAACCCATCACCATAAACCCTAAAGTCCATTCTGCCTTGGTCCTGGCACCCCAGAGGCACAACAAGAAGGAGCATGCCTGCTTGCACCTGGGCTGCTGCCTGTGCCAAGAGAAAGAGAGCCGTTACCTAGTGCGTCGTCATCGTCCACAGTGTCACTCGCCAGCCGGAACAGGGTGGGCCGCAGCTTCTCACACCTCTCATACACAACCTGGGAAACACAGCTCAGCTCACCACACACCCAGGACCCACAGGAAGGCCAGGGTTTGCGTAAGCATGTGCAGAGCCGGGCTCCAGGAGCTCTCCTCCATCAGCCCCAAATTCATGACTGCAGGTTTGAAGTGACAGGGCAGTTAGTTTCAGAAACAGTATGGACTACAATTGTATGGGAATTTTTTAATATAATAGTTAAAAAGGTGATCAGACCTTAGCTCAACCCTGGCCGGGCAGCTCACTTGGTTAGAGTGTCATCCCAATACACCAAGGTTGCAGGTTCACCACCAACCAGTCAGGACACATACAACAATCAACCAGTGAATACACAAATAAGTGGAACAACAAATCGGTGTTTCTCACTCTCTTCCTTCCTCTCTCTCAAATCCATCAATAATGGTTTGGTTTTTTTTTCAAGACTTTAGCTCAGAAAGAAACTACCATGTCAGTGTATAACATACTCTTCTTCAAGCTCCCTTCCCCTGCTCCCCCAAGAACAGCTTGCAATGAATGACCCCCACCACCACCGCCACCCCATGGAAGCCTGTGGAGACTCCCCATCCAACTGCTGTCGGGGGCCAGTATTCTCTTTACAGCAACATTCCCATGATTCCCACCACAGTTTCTCCAGAACTAAACCTCACCCCCCTACCCTACGCCCAACACCACGTGAGAAATCTCATCTTCATCATCATAGGGAGAGTGCTCCAGGCCAGTGGTCGCCAACCTCTCGGACCTCACGGACCACCAGTTGGCGACCACTGCGCCAGACCACTTGGCCGTCCACACAATGAGGAGCACACAGCTTCTGCACATCTCAAGCTCCCTCCCTGCACGGCAGCCCCACTAACACTCCACCCTCTCCCTGGCGCTGAGGAAACAGCACATCCAACAGGCGAGTCTGGGAGAGGAAGCGCAAGGAACCCCTTCCTCCAGCTCTGCTCTGCAGTGCTACCTGCCTCTATGCAAGCCACACTCAGATCTGCTCCTCTCTGCTCTAAGTTTTAAAGAAGAAACCCCTCGTGGGGAGGACAGTGGTGTGCCAGCAACATCTTAGGTGGCAGGTAAACCTGCCTGGTTCTAGGGTTCAGTATCAGCAAGCCACTGGTCGGCACTTATTTGCTACATTTTCTAACATCAACTTTATCCATTCTAAAGATGAACTTTTGTTTCCAGCTGTGTCTCTCCTACCTCATAGCTGGTTATTATCTTGGCTGGGGGAAAACTGTGCTATTTTTTTAAAGCACTTTTTAAAAATACGTTTTTATTGATTTGAGAGCAAGAGAGGAAGGAAGAGGAAGAAATAGAGAAACATCAATTTGGCTGCTATCTGCACACCCCAACTGGGGATGGAACCCAAATCCTGGACATGTGCCTGACGGGGGACTAAAACCTCTGACCTTTTGATACATGGGATGATGGACATCCCGAGCGACACCGGCCAGGGCAAAACTGTTCTACTTAAAAGCCCAACATGCCGACCCTCCTGAGGGACTCTGGTATGGCTGAGGCAGGTTAGTAAAAACTAGGAAAATTCCCTGGCAAGTGCAATGAGGAAACTGAGACAAATGGCTGAACCAATGGCCAGCAGGACTGCACAATTAACAGCCAGCTGATAAATGACAAGACCTTGTCCTCCCAAACAAAGAGACCTAAGAGCAGGTGGTTTAAATCACCACAGTCAGGGACCAGTTAGATTCAGACTAATGCAAGATGGAGGAAAAAAGGACCAGGAAAGTGGCCCCAGACTCCATTATATGCTCATTTTAATACATCAGCATACTAACCATCACACCTGGAGATCCAATGAACATTCTGTTGGCCCTCCCCTGGGACCCCCCCCCGTAACTCCCACCTATAGAAAATAGACACAACCTCCAGACAAAGAACACCAGCTTGCGCTCTTGTTTGAGCACCCCAGCACCTCTTTCCTTAGGCGTGTGCTTCTGCTTTCTTTATCCTAAGCTCTAAGAGTCCCCACAAGATTTGCAACCAGAGAGCAGTGGTCAGCAGCAGCTCATCCCAGGCTAACCCCTGAACCTGTCTCTAAGGGCCCTTCCTTTACCTTACTGTCCTAATCTTTAATAAACTTTCGCTTCACTTGGATTCGTGCCTTGAATTTTTTCCTGCACAAGTCAAAAACCCGGAGGTCGCCTGACACGTGAAAGGGACAGGGCCAGCCCCAGTCTACACAACCTCACCATGGGAGATCAGCTTTGGAGTGTCTGCCTGGCTCAAGCCCGCAACCCTTCCGAGTCCAGTCCCCTCCAGCCACAGTGAAAGACCAGCACATTTTTCTCTATAACTCTGCCCAATCCCAGTCACAGCTGATTGACCCAGGCAGACACATGAGCCACACTGGCCAAATAGATTTTTCTCTCAGGAATTTGGAATTGGGAAGGCCTAGTTTGTTTTTGATAGCTTTGTGAAATGGAAGGGCAGGTAAACTATGTGAAGGGTCTCCCCTATGCAGAGAAGTATAAAAAGCCAGAATGCAGAAAGTGATGGATGTAGCCTGTGAGGGAAGCAGAAAGCAGTGCTCCAGAGAGACTAAGAATGGCTAACTCAGACATTCCCACCATCCTCTGCCTGGCTACACGAAATGGTGGTGTGTCTTAGATATGACACCAGAGCATTATCAACAAAAGGAAAAGAGACAGCCCTAGCTGGTTTAGCTCAGGGGATAGAGCGTCGACCTGCAGACTGAAGGGTCCCAGGTTCAATTCCAGTCAAGGGCACATGCCAGGGTTGTGGGCTCGATCCCCAGTGGGGGGCATGCAGGAGGCAGCCAATCAATGATTCTCTCTCATCACTGATGTTTCTATCTCTCTCTCCCTCTCCCTTCCTCTCTGAAATCAATAAAAACATATTTAAAAAATAAATAAATAAATAAGGAAAAGAGACAAACTGAACTTCAAAATGAAAACCTTTGCCCTGGCCAGCGTGGCTCAGTAGGCTGGGTGTTGTCCTGTGCACTGAAAGGTGGCTGCCAGTTCCATTCCTGGTCAGGGCACATGTCTGGTAGGCTCCATCTCTGGTAGGAGGCATGCAGGAGGCAGTTGATCAATGTTTCACTCTCATATTGATTAATGTTTCTCTTTTTCCCTTCCTCTCTCTCTAAAAAGCAATTTTTTAAAACCTTTAAAAAAATTAAAAACTTTTTGCTTCAAAAGACAGTCAAGACAGTTAAAAGACAACCCACAGAGTACATCCAGAATCTATAAAGAATTCTTCATCGTGCCCTAGCTGGGTGGCTCAACTGGTTGGAGTGTCGTCCTATGTATTAACCAGTTGTGGGTTCGATTCCCAGTCAGGGCACATGCCTAGGTTATGGGTTTAATCCCTGGTAAGGGTACATGCAGGAGGCAATCGATTGATGTTTCTCTCTCTCTAAAAGAATCAATGAAAACATATCGTCGGGTGAGAATAAAATAAAAAAGAATTCTTGATCTTAACGATGGCTACACAGGTGGACACATCAACATGCAGCAAATACACTGTAAAGAGGTGCAATTTCTAGCATGTCCGTTACATTTAGCTACTCCTGAACTGTTTCCTTCCTTTATTTCTTTGCGATTAGAGAAGAGTACCTGCAGGGCCTCCTGGTCTGGCGGAGCCTGCCCCGGCCTGCGATACCTGCTCAGCATTTCCTGCAGCACCTTCACGTGGCTCCGCACTTCCTCCACGGCACTGACTCTCTTGGATACCTTCTCAGATTTCTCTTGCTCCTTTGGGAGAGAGGATGGCAGTGAGGGAGCAGAAGGCCTGGATAAAGCCTGAACAGGGGTTGGGAAGGGACACTGCACTGGGGAGAGCTCAGGCAAGTCACGAACGGATGGAGGGAGTGCTTGCACAGGATTCCTGGGGAAGACAATGCAGCCGGGGGCCTACTGAGCCACTACTTTGTACCACCAGCCTTAACTCCCTGAAAAACAGATTCCCAAACTGGATCTGTCCACACAATACCTGCCACTGAGACAGAAACTGGTGTCTGTGAGACACTTTGTGCTCCTGGACGGAAGTACTTGGAAAGCACATAGCATGGCCACTGCTTCCAGTCACCACCTGGGACATCGGGGAGCCAATGGCTGTTCCCCAGCTCAGAGTAAGGTACTCCCTCCCCCAGAGAGCTGTGCACACACACACTGTGCAGCCCTGTCCAAGGCTGGTTCTGCAGAATGCGGTGGGAAAACGCCCACCTCCTTGACCAAACTCTTGATCAGCCGATTCGCAGCCTGCAGGTCCTCAGGGTGGCTGCTCTTCAGGAGCCTTGTCAGAAGCTGCAGGTGAAGAAGAGTAGGTTGAACTATTCCCCGTGGTGTCAAATGGCCAGGGTATGGCATCAAGCGATAGAAGAGCTAACACTAATAGGAGCTTTACATTTCACATGCATTATCTGAGCAAATCTGAGCAATGATGCAACCATGTAAGTACTACCACTATCTCCACAGACCACTGGTTTCAATGGGGTAGGGTGGAGGAGGATAGCCCCCAGAAGACACTTGGCAAAGTCAGGAGACACTCTGGTTGTCACAATTGGGGATGCTACTGGATCTAGTGGATGGAGGCCAGGGATGCTGTAAACATCCTACAGTGCACAGGGCAGCCCCAACAAGAAAACTAGCTTGCCCAAATGTCAACAGTGCCGAGTTGTCCTGGACCATGGACTCTATGAGGCGACAGCCCTTGGCGATCGTGTTTGCTTTATTCCCAATGCCCAGCAGAACGCCTGGCACATAGGAGTCACTCAATCTTTGGTGGATGGAGGGCAGAAAAGATGAGGATACTGAGCCCAGAGAGTGTAAGCAGCTCTCTCAGGTTTCTTTCTCAGAAGTACAAGCCCTAACTCCTCCCTTGCTCCTTCCACCCTCTGCAATGTTAGACACCAGCAGAGAGGAGCACAAAGCAGCCCTGCTCGTCTGCCTCCAGGATGCCATGCCACTGAGGACCTGGTCCAGGGAAAGAAGGCACAGCTGGAAGGCCATGGGTACCAGAGAGACACACACATATGGCCTGGCGCTCTCCTGGTACTGCACTTACCAAGACCTATGAGGGACCAAGACCAGGAACAACCCAAAGCACTGCCACCACTGATGCTCTAGGGCAGTGGTTCCCAACCTGTTTTTGGCCAGGCCCCTCCTAAGCATCTCTAAAATCCTGATGCCCCCCCCCCCCCATGACATATAATTCTTATTTAAAAAGTGAACTCATATTCACGTGGAGGAAGCCTAAACGGCCATTATCTTGGTCTAAACAAGCTTCCAAAGAACATGGCACCCATGAAAGAGAAAAATAAAAGAACAAAAGGACAGTTGGAAGTACTGAGGAAGAAATCACTAAGAAATTGTTAAAAAAATATGAAATGATAGGAAAAAAATAGCAAATAAAGTCTCAAAATATATAATAGAGAACTGATGCATAAATGTGTCACAATATGTATTTATATACTGTATATGAGGCCCTCTAGAACCATAAGAAGTGCAAAATTTCACTGTTAATAACTCATTCTCGAATTGCCCCCCTTACAAATCAAATAGCCCCCCTGTGGACATGTGCCCCACATTGGGAACCACTGGTCTAAGGTAACTCAGGGTCTCGGCCTGGGTTTTGACCACGTCCTTCCCCTTACTGATGTCTGAAGATTCTTGGAGGCAGTAGTAGAAGGAAAATAGGTGGGTCTTTTGCATCTTGGCCACCGACATGCCATCCAGACTGAAGAAGACCCAGAAACTTTGGGGCCACATGAGCCACGGACAGGGCCGCATCGGCAAGCACAGGAAGCACAGGGTGTCTTGCATTGTCACAGGATAAACTTCGACAAATATCACTCAGGCTACTTCAGGAAAGTGGGTATAAGACATCACCACTTAGAGGAACAAGAGCTTCTGCCCAGTTGTCAACCTTGATAAACTGTGGACCCTGGTCAGTGAGCAGACACGGGTAAATGCTGTCAAGAGCAAGACTGGAGCTGCTCCTATCACTGATGTGGTGCGATCGGGCTACTACAAAGTTCTGGGGAAGGGAAAGCTCCAAAGCAGCCTGTCATTGTGAAGGCCAAATTCTTCAGTAGAAGAGCTGAGAAGATGAAGGGTGTTGGTGGGGCCTGTGTCCTGTCCTGGTGGCTTGAAGCTACATGGAAGTTCATTAAAATGTCCACAAGTTAAAAAAAAGGTGGGGGGAGGAAAATGGGTGGGATCAGGCTTACTGCACTAAAAAGACCTAAGCCAACATACGACGGGTTATTTCCATATGACTGACCATCTGCACCACAGAAAACACCCAACCCTTATGCTACCTCACTCGTAAAAACCTGCTCCAGAGAGAACTCACTAAACCCCTTACCATGTTCTCCCACACTTTGGTTCAGGGCTCAGAAGACATTCCAGGGGACATTTGAAGGGAGTCCCTACAAGAAGGGGTCTGATCAAATTCCAGGTAGGCCACCAAGGTCAGGGAAGAGCTCCTTACCTTTGACTTTTCTTCATCAGCATCAAAGATGGAGCTCCTGGGCCAGGGAGAAGGTGGGGGCAAGATTTTATCCACTGGTAGTTTAGGGTCTTGCTTTATGATTCCTAAAACATGCAATTCATGAAGTGAAGATACTGATACAGGTACCCACTGACTTCATCAGGATCCCATATAAATCTTGATTCATGATGCCCAGCTAGGCAACACTGTCAACGGCCTTAAAAGATACATCCAGGGTACAATCTGCATCCTCCCTCCAGAGAACCGAAGGAACCAGCACCAAGACATCAGGGCCGACTAAGTCAGAGCAGAACCAGAGCCTATGGTTAGCAGCCTACGGATTCTATGCTATAAAAATACCAATCATTTTATGCAGGTACATACCTCCCAGGGCCCAAAAACTGCAGCAGGATCCCTGACACTCCTAAAATCATTGCGTGCATGTGACAGGAAAACAGTCCATCCTGAACCCAGGTCCTTCCTCTACAGAGCCCAGGGGAAGGGAGCGTGGATTCCCAGTGCCACACAGGCCACAGCATACAAACTCACAAAGGGAATACAGAAGCTCGGGGGGAACAGGCTGTCCTCCTCCCCAGGTGTCGGTGTCTGGGTCTCTATCTCCGGAGACCAGGGACACAGTGCCTGCCTCAGACTGAGGTCTAGTCAGAGCAGAGATAATGACAACACTAATAAGCAACAATGGTCTACCTGCTGCCGGGAAAGACAAGGGCACAAGACCGTCTCTAAGGTACTGCAGAAAACCTCAAGCTCAGAGGAGCAGACATTGAGAAAAATTCTAGCAAATCAGCCCATACCCTCAACACAAGCTAACCCTGGAGGAACCTGAAGTCTGCTATAGTGAGGACAACCCCAGCAACAACAATCTCAAACCAGCTAGCTCCTGCCACCAGAAGGAAAGGTTTGTCCACTGCAAGACATTGAAAATTACTTGTCTCAGTCTCCACTGTCCAATTTTCACCAAAAAACCACAAAGCACTCAAAACAGCAAAAAGGAACAAGTACTGTGAAAAAGGGAACACAGCGCAAATAATGGAAATCAGACCTTGTTTCTTCAGCATCTGATAAGCATCTCGGATCTTAATGTCTTCTGGAAACCAGACTGTCCAGCTGAAGAGTATTTCGATGACTCTTCCTTTAACTTTTTCTGTGGTCCAGGACCCTAGGTACTGAAAGCAATCAGGAAGGAGAATTACAGAGCTGGCTGAGATGCTGTTGACGCCCAGAGAGGAGAACTGCTCCAGGTTGAGAGCTGAAGTTCAGCCAGAAGTCAAATCACTTGGGACAAGGAGCTAAAATTAAAACCCACCATATATTGGCCTAGGTTAGAGCCACTGGAGACACTCGTTGTTTGACTGGGGCAGGTGTGGAATAGTAAAGAATATGTTTGGTCTTTGTCTCCACTTCTGGTACAGAGTTTCAAGTTTCCTTGTAAGTTTTTGAGTGATAGGAATCTTTGTTACAACAAGCCCCGTTGGACCAGACTTGAGTTTAAGCTAACCTCAGGGTGGGAAATTGTTTCAAGAGGGGGCTGACTATGCCACAAGGTCAACCATGTGATCAGAGGGTTGGAACTTTCAGCCTCATTCGACCCCCAGTAGGGGAGAGGGGCTGGAGAGTGAGTCCAATCACCCGGCCAGTAATTTAATCCATTGTGCCTTCATACGAGAACTCTGGGTAAAGCTGAATCAAGGCCCCCAAGCTTCCTGACTGAACACATGGATGTGCTGGAGGATGGTGGGCTGGGAGCCCATAAGGAAAGGCACACAAGCTCTTGCTCCTCTCCCCCCAAGACCTTGGCCATGTATCCCCTCTATTTGTGTCCTTTATAATCACTGTAAGTACAGTGCTTTCCTGTAGTGAATATGGAACCTTGTGGAGGTGGTCTGGGAAGCCCAACTCTGTAGTTGGTCAGGCAGAAGAACAGACACTCATGGCTGGTGTCTAAATTAGGCATCACCTAGGTATCACAAAGTCCTGATCACGTAGGCTCTGCACTAATTCTGGGTAGTGTAAGAACTGAACGGAGCCCTAACTGGTTTGGCTCGGTGGATAGAGCATCAGCCTGTGGACTGAAGGGTCCCAGGTTCGATTCTGGTCAAGGGCATGTACCTTCGTTGCAGGCACATTCCCAGGAGCAGGTGTGCACGAGGCAGCTGATCGATATTTCTCTCTCATCGATGTTTCAAACTCTCTATTCCTCTCCCTTCCTCTCTGTAAAAAATCAATAAATATATTTAAAAAAAGAAAAAATGTTGTCCTACAACAAGCACCCTTATAAAAAAAAAGAAAAAAGAAAAAAAGAACTGAACTAAATTAAACTGTAGGACACACAGCTGGTATCAGAGAATTGTTGCCGGGAAGCAGCAAAGAAAGGCTCCATCTGTGTCAATTACCTGAGAATGCAGAGCTCAGACAGGTACCAGGGGGAAAGGTGCGGAGGACAAGGCAAGAAGCGGTATGAAACTTAAAGCCACATCTAGCATCTCTCTCTTTTTTTTTAAATGTTAAGTTTAGTTTTACTTGTTGTTTTTTTTTAATATATTTTATTGATTTTTTTACAGAGAGTAAGGAAGAGGGCTAGAGAGTTAGAAACATCGATGAGAGAGAAACATCGATCAGTTGCCTCCTGCACACTCCCTACTGGGGATGTGCCGGCAACCAAGGTACATGCCCTTGACTGGAATCGAACCTGGGACCCTTCAGTCTGCAGGCCAATGCTCTATCCACTGAGCCAAAATGGTTAGGGCCACATCTAACATCTCTTGCTGTCTATCAGGAAACCTGTGCTCCAAGCTAGAATTCCTCTCCCCATCTAGGCCACCCATCCACAAGGCCATTGGGGTTTTATATATATATATACTAGAGGCCCGGTGCACGAAATTCGTGCACTGGGCCGGGGGGGAGGGTCCCTCAGCCCAGCCTGCACCCTCTCCAATCTGGGACCCCTCGGAGCATGTCCAAATGCTGGTTTAGGCCCCGGGCCTAAACCGGCAGTCAGACATCCCTCTCACAAGCCTAGACTGCTGGCTCCCAACCACTCGCCTGCCTGTCTGATTGCCCCTAACCACTTCTGCCTTCCAGCCTGACCGCCCCTAACCACTCCCCTGCCAACCTGATCAATGCCTAACTGCTCCCCTGCTGGCCTGATCGACCCCAACTGCCCTCCCCTGCTGGCCTGGTAACCCCCAACTGCCCTCCCCTGCCAGCCTGGTCACCCCTAACTGCCTGATCGCCTACAACTACCCTCCCCTGCTGGCCATCTTGTGGCGGCCATCTTTGACCACATGGGGTTGGCCATCTTGTGTGAAGCCATGAGGGTCAATTTGCATATTGTGTCTTTATTATATAGGATACTAGAGGCCTGGTGCACAAAATTTGTGCACTTAGAGGAGGGGGGTCCCTCAGTCTGGCCGGCGATCTCTCGCAGTCTGGGAGCCCGCAGGGAGCAGGCCTAAACTGGTAGTCAGATATTGTTAGCACTGCCGCAGAGGCACAAGAGGCTCCCACCACCACCGCTGCGCTCATGAGTTGTGAGCCTGGCTTCTGGCTGAGCAGTGCTCCCCCTGTGGGAATGCACTGACTACCAGGGGGCAGTTCCTACATTGAGTGTCTGCCCCCTGGTGGTCAGTGCATGTCATAGCGACCGGTTGTTCTGCTGTTTGGTTGATTTGCATATTAGCTTTTTATTATATAGCATTTTTGTTGATTTTAGAAAGAGAAGAAGGAAGAGGAAGAGAGAGAGAAACATTGATTGATTACCTTCCCTGACCTAGACCAAACCTGCAACCTAAGTATGTCTCCTGACCAAGAATCAGACTGGCAACCTTTCAGTGCACATGGTAACACTCAAGCAACTGAGCCACTCAGGCTGGGCCAAAAGGCCATTTTTAAAGGGAGAATAATTTAAAGGTGCTAACAATGGAGGTCAGGGATCAGCAAGGTCATCCTAGACCTTGGAGAAGAAAGCTTTCCCATCTAAGGCCTCCTCTCTCAGCTCCCTCACAAACCTGAGATAGGCTGTAGGGTCTGTCCAGGAGCAGGCCTGCCTCTGTACACAGGAAGGGGCAAGAGTTTGAAGGTTGAGCCAGGTGCAGTAAGCAGGGCCAAGACCATGGCACTTA
Source organism: Plecotus auritus (assembly GCF_963455305.1). Classification (NCBI taxonomy): domain Eukaryota; kingdom Metazoa; phylum Chordata; class Mammalia; order Chiroptera; family Vespertilionidae; genus Plecotus; species Plecotus auritus. The sequence continues at coordinate 62,681,535 of NC_137774.1, forward strand.
CCTTTGGGGACAGCACTTTGATCAGCTCATTCAGGAAGCGGAACTTGGCTACCTCGCTGTGGAACTTTTCTCCGCAGTGGTTCATACACATCTCCAGCACCTGCACAGACACAGGACTCCCACGAGAATGGGAAAACCACTGGCTCCAGGCTCGCCTAAAATCTGATGAGCACTTGCTGGAACCAGGGCTAGGTTTTACTCAGGACTATGAGGACACTGGAGTTTGGGGAAAAGGGTAACATTTTCAGATTTTTTTTAAAAAGCACCTATTTGATCTTGCTATATTTTATATCTAACAGGTTTGTGCCCAGCAAACAGTTCAGTGGAGTGTGTACCCTGAAGTCACCCCACCTTTTAAGGATATCCTTTGGGCAGGTGACTCCCTCCCGCTCAGAGGCAACATCCGGTATGTAAGGCCCATGAATTGCTAAGCCACACATCCCCTGCTGGTATGCAAGTGGGGCCTACACATGTTTTCTTTGGTCCACACTCCTGTTTAACATTTCAGGTTAGTCACCAACATAAAAAATTTCAGAAAATTCATGCCCGGCTGGTGTAACTCAGCAGTTGAACATCAAGCCAGGAACCAAGAGGCCACCGGTTTGATTCCTGGTCAGGGCACATGCCCAGGTTCAATCCCCACAGGTGTGCAGGAGGCAGCTGATTGATGATGTTTCTCTCTCATCCATGATTCTCTCTATCCCTCTCCCTTCCTCTCTCTCTAAAAAATCAATAAAATATATTTTTTAATTCAGAGAATTCATACAAAAATTTGGACTTATGGTTTCTCTTTAAAAACAAGAAGTGCTAGCAACAATGGGCCCAAACTCATGGCTGGCAATACCAGCCGGTGCCACACTGCAGCCACCCTACCCTGGCTGGGCAAGTGTTCTCCAGGATTTTGGTCCTCACCCAGTGGCTCACTCACTACGTCACCAGTCTGGCCCTGTGGACACTTAACTTACCAGCCCTGGTCTATGAAGAACTAAGGAAATAAAACCTTTCTTTCCTTCTCCCAAAGCAGGCTTGGCATTGCTCTCTAGAAGCAGACCTAGGACGGGCAACCGGAGCCCAACCTCCGTGGCCAGTGAAGGTGAACCTCTCAGGCTCCCCATCACACTGAAATGGGGCTGGGGCCCAGCTCCCTCTGGCTCAGGACAGGAAAACTGAGGCTAAGGGCCAAGCTTACCATTAAGGCATAAAGAGCTTCTTTCTCTTGTGGAGACTGGATCTTATGGGCCAGCAGCCAGGGCGCATGGGTTGGGCTAAGGGAAAACAAAGACACCTGGGCTCTGGGCGGACAGTCTGGCTAAGTGCACTCTATGAAGTCTCCTCCCTTCCAGGAGTTTGGTCCCACAACAGAGGTGGAATGTGACTGGCACACAGCCCATGCACAAGCCTCTGAAGAAGGCCAATCCCACCCACCCTTCCCGCAACTACTGTTGTCCAGACACACCACCCTCTCCAACTCATGCACCCCAAAGCTCCGAGCAGAGCAGTCAGGACCAGGCCTACGGGTAGCCAGGTCATGAGCAACATGGACCCTGTTTGTTGTCTGATAAACACTAGAGTAGACAGTGCGATCAAACTTTCAGCCCATTTCCAAATGCTGAATAGTCAGCAATCCTCCTATCTAATAAAAGAGTAATATGCAAATTGACTGTCACTCTAAGACACAAGATGGCTGTTCCCATGTGTTCAAAGATGGCTGCCCCCATGTGGACACAAGATGGCCACCACAAGATGGCCTGCAGGGGAGGGCAGTTAGGGGTGACCAGGCTAGCAGGGGAGGGCAGTAAGGCGTGACCGGGCCAGCAGGGGAGGGCAGTTGGGGGCGACCAGGCCTGCAGGGGAGGACAGTTAGGGGTGACCAGGCCAGCACGGGAGGGCAGTTAGGGGCAATCGGGCCGGCCAGGAAGCAGTTAGGCGTCAATCAGGCTGGCAGGGGCATGGTTAGGGGTGATCAGGCTGGCAGGCAGAAGCTGTTAGGGGCAATCAGGCAGAGGTAGGCGAGTGGTTGGGAGCCAGCAGTCCTGGATTATGAGAGGGATGTCCAACCACCGGGATCGGGCCTAAACGGGCAGTTGGACATCCCTCAAGGGGTCCCAGATTGGAGAGGGTGCAGGCTGGGCTAAGGGACACCCCCCACCCGTGCACAAATTTCATGCACAAGGCCTCTAGTACGCAGAATAAACATCTGAATTCTTCAGTTCCTGTCCAGATGCTTTAGGAAAAAAAATTCAACACAATCTTGCCCTTTTCTTGCCTCTTCTAAAGAAAGGTTACATTTAAATTATGGAGAGCACATGAGCTCTTTCACGCTGCTACCTTCTACCTGTATGTAACATTCAGGTCTCCTGAGTACGACTACTTCATAATGCTATTTTAAAAATAATTGCCAGTTACAAACTGACTATTCATTTGTTTGTTTTTTTAAAAACCACATGAATTTGCTATCTCTAAAAAAAAAAAAAAAAATGATGTTCTCAGTAGATTGTGGAGGGGGAAAAAGAAAGAAAGGCTAGCTATTAAAACAGTCCCAAGACAAACGGCATGCACTTAGTCCAAGGACCCCCGTGGTCCATTGTGAGGGTCACCTTACCCATTGGGATCAGTGTTCACCTGGTCACAGAAATTCTGGATAGCTGACCAATCCTGTTCTAGCATGCTTGGGTCTGTGGCTTTATCTGTCAAGTAAATAAAAAGATAAAATTACAGAAAGCATAATAAAAAGAAACGTACACCTCTTCCCCTAAAATAAATATGACAGCCAAGAGCTATGACATCACATTTCAAGGGGATCCGACCTCTAGGCGACAGCCGCGAGACAGGCCCATCCCTGTGCTGTCCCCACCACAGGCAGAGCTGCTGGCACATGACACGGCCTCAGTGAAGATTTGCTGACTGAATGAACAAGCACATTAGCTGACAAGCTATAGCCCTGAAAGGGGCTCCATTGCCAGTGCAGGGAGCAGCCTACCTGGGCCTTCTGCACACCCTCCTCAGGCAGGACTCCCTACTATGGCCTTGCCATGAGGGTGGCAGGGGCCAGCACCTAGGAGGCTACTTGTAAGTTCCTTAGCTTTGTGACAGGAGGACAGAATATACTGAGGCTCTAGGTGGCTCCACTTGGTCATCTCACCATCTCCTCAAAAGCAACACCCTTAAATCTAAGCCTCGGCTTATTGAAGTTCCTCCCTGACCATCCTATGTAAGGAGCTTCTCCATGTGTTGGCAGCTTGTCAATCTGACCTGAGGACATCTCCTTGCCTTCAATCCTCATGATGCTGTCCCTCTCCGCTACCACAAACATTCCCAGGGACCCAGATCCAATCATACTAGGGCTCCCCACCCAAATACTCATACTTGGGTGAAATCTGAGGACACTAAGCAGTGAAGGGCATGAGGGCAGAGCCAGGGGCAAGAGATACGTGGAGCAGGGGCATTATCAGAAGCCTGACATGAGACCACAGTCCACTGAGGGAGGGGTAATTCCCGACCTCCCTGGAACACCCGTTTGTATGTATCCTTCCTGGTGCTGATGGTAGCAGCTTCTTCCTCTCCTCCCTCGAGAAAACCTGTGCTGCAGCCCAAGAATACCCACCCACGTGTCCCCATCCCCAAATTGAACCAGGTCACATGTCACATTCTCTCACACAAGGAGTCGCTGAGACTCTCTTCCTAACACCCCCCTCCCTCCACTGTCCAGCCCATCAAGGCTGACCAGCCTCTCAATGCATAGCTACTGGTCCTGACAGAGAAGCTCTTTCAAACCCTGAAAACAGACTAATTCTCAGGGTCAGATTTCTCATGTATTCGGATGTTCTGAAACCATCTGAATTTCCATCTTCTCCCTAAAACCTCCTCCCCAACTGTTCCAGCCCCTACTAATTCTCCTCCCTCCTGATTACTCAAGACTCAACAGCTGACTAGAGTTTACCTTTGCCTGACTGCAGGCACATTCATGTCATGTGGAAGTCATATGTCTCCCCAGCTCAACAGTGAGGCTCAAAGGACATGTAATCACCTATCTTCCCACCCACAGCTTCCACTCTAAGTGAAAAAGGTGACAAAGGAAAGCAAAGGAATCGATTATCAATATCCATATACTCCTCACCGTTTTCTTCATTAAAGCTCTAAGGTTCCACCTCTCAAAATCCTATCCACTCTTCTGGTCCCAATTCAAATGCCCCTTCTTCATAAAGATGCCCTTGATCTATAATATAGATTCTATATGAAAGCCCAGATGGTGTGGCTTAATGGTTGAGTGTTGACTATGAACCAGGTCACAGTTCAACTCCCAGTGAGGACTCATGCCCGGGTTGCAGGCTTGATCCCTGCCTGCAGGGGGCATGCAGGAGGCAGCCTATCAATGATTCTCTCTCATCATGGAATTTTCTGTCTCTCTCTTCCTCTCCCTTCCTCCCTGAAAGCAATAAAAATATTTAGAAAAAATAAAAAAAAATTAAAAAGATGCCCTTGATCTTTTTCTCCCACCACAGAAAACAGAAGCTGTCTCTTCCTCTCTGAAGGTCCACATTCTACCTGCCCCGTTAACTCCATCCCTTATTACACACATGTCCTTGGGCTCTCTGGGAAGTTAGAAAAATAGTACCTTTCTCACAGGATAGTCATGGGATTTAAAGAAAATAGTATCTAGCCCTAGCTGGTTTGGCTCAGTGGACAGAGTGTTGGCCTACGGACCAGGTCAAGGGCATGTACCTCAGTTGCAGGCTTGATCACCGGCCCTGGTTGGGGCTATCTCATATATCAATGTTTCTCTCTCTCTGTTTCTCAACCTCCCTTCCACTCTCTATAAAAATCAATGGAAAAATATCCTCAGGTGAGGAAAAAACAAAAAATAAAAATAAGATAGTATCTAAAGTGATCAGTGCAGCAGCAAATATTAAGTAATCAATAAAGAACAGCTAATCTTATCATTATTGTAATACACAGCCTCAGCCTTTCCTCTTAAAAATATGTGCAATTGCCATATGACACCTATAGGGAATAAAAGTCTTAAAACCAGAAGCCATATATTCCCCACAGAGCTTAGCACAATGCCTTAGCCATAAATACAAAATAATTTACTCATGAAACAAATTATTTAAAGCAGCCGAGAGGGTTAACTTGAAACGCAGGCAGGTGAAACATAGGCAGAGGCAGACTAAGCAATTTGAGCAGCCTAATCACAGGAACCAACCAAGTAGAAATCATAAAATGTTTCAAAGTGGGAGGCATGGGAAACCAAGGGAAGACCTGCAGCAACAAGGTGTACGAACACACAGAAACCGAGAGTTCAGCACAGGGACAGAGAGAGAACATACAGAAACAGGGAGAGTTCAGCACAAGAACAGAGAGAGAACACACAGAAACAGGGAGAGCCCAGCACAGGGACCGAGAGAGAACACACAGAAACAGGGAGAGTTCAGGTCTGTTGCTGGGCAAGAACAATTGAGGGAATCAATCAGGTGACAACACAGATAGACACTGAGCAGGCTTGTAACAAATATACCAGGATACCTCTGGACTACAAGGCTTTAACGGGCAGCCCATTGGGCCCCGTCCCCTTGCGAGGAGTCTGAATCTGCTTGTGATAAATTTTCCACACTTTTGCTTAAATCTTCTGGTCCATGGAGCTCATTCTTCGGCGACGAGAGACACAACCCCAGGAAAAACACCTCGGCTCACCTTTCCGGTCATCATGGTGATTCTCAGAAAATCTGATTAAGGGGGTGTGAATCATCTAACAAAACCCTACACCATTTAAGCTTCCTGAGGTTTCAGTTCACTACAAGGTCAAGGTTGACACCTCAAAGGCATTCAGCACTCAACACGTGATAGACCTCAAGGCAGAGAAAAGCATGCAGGCCCCAGCCCCCTGGAAGATCTAGCCCTCGCCCCTCACCGCCCTCCCAGAGGCAGGAGAAAGGACAAGACAGGCACCAGCTTTTCCAGAGAAAGGAGAAGCTACTGTGAGGCTAAGTCATGTTCCAAACCCTTTCCCAAGGCCAAGCAGGTGGGAGATCTATAAAGTGTGAGTGTTTCTTATTTTTATCACTAGTGGACCGGTGCATGAAATTCGTGCACATTAAATGGGGATTAGAGGAAATATTTTAATATTGCTATTTGCCCTTTCTCTATAATACAAGTGTCAGAGATGAAAGAAAATTAGTAAAATGTATATGAAAATCTTCCTCCTGTCAGAGTCTGGGGCATGCCGCGGGACCCAGAGTCAAGTCCCCGCCCACCCGTGGCACCACAAAATCGCATGAGACCCAGACCCACCCAGCCCCACCCCCACTGGGCGAGATCCAGACCTAGCTGGCCCCCCTTGTCAAGCCCTAGCAGGTGGGGGGGGGCAGCCTCAGGTCCCCCGTCAAGCCCCGCAGGGTGGGGGGCGCAGCCTCAGGTCACAGCCTCAGGTCCCCGTCAAGCCCTGCCAGGTGGGGTGGCGCAGCCTCAGGTCCACCGTCAAGCCCCGCCGAGCAGAGACGCAGCCTCAGGTTCCCCGGCCCGGCACCAGGGCAGGCAGCGCGGCCTGAGGTTCCCCGTCAAGCCCTGCCAGGCAGGGGGTGCAGACTGAGGTCCCCTGTCAAGCCCCACCAAGCCAGGGGCGCAGCCTCAGGTCTCCTACCCCAGCCCAGCGCCACACAGCCTCAGGTCCCTGCTGATTGTTCATTAAGGCTCGTTACGGGAACTCGGCCTCCGCTATGGGTGCAGCCATCTTGTGTTACAGAAACCCCGCCTCCACTGTGGGCACTGCCATATTTATGACGGTGTGACGGTCAATTTGCATATTCTCTCTTTATTAGATAGAATGAGGTCTCACTCAAGTAACTGCAACAATAGAGCTGCCACTTAAAGAGCTTATTGTGGACCAGACATGCTGAGTGTTTTCCAATCATGCCTTCCTTCCCTTACAGCCTCAGAACAGTTGAAATTGGTCTTATTATCTCACCATTTTACAAGTGAAGAAGCCCGCCCAGCCACAAAGCTCAAAGAGGAGAGACAATAACTGTCCCAGGTCAGCCTGACTCCTGGCCCAAATGTTCCTCACAGTAAAGGCTTCAGCTCCTTGATAAAGGTAGGAACATCTTTGAGAACTCGTTTCCTTGCCTTTCTTGCCACTAAGTCACCAGTTCCCTACGCAAGAAGGTCTGTATCATTCACCTACGAGCACTAAAACAGTCTTTGGCACAGGTATTTACTACATGAATGAATGATTCATCTTTTGCTATGCAGTTTGGCCAGGTGGCTGGACATACTGCTGACTCCAGGAGATGGCATTTTTCCCTTCTGAAATAACTGGGTCTCCCAACACATAATCCCAGCTACTTCAGAAGCCTGGAGCAGCTCCAAAGAACATGACCCCCACAGCACAGAAACTGGGTCTGACTGAGCCAAAGCAACTGCCCAGACATGCTGATGCCAATCCCTGAGAGGGCATAGCCAGCAAGAAACTCACAGAACCCCTTTCCTGCGTCTCAGGACCATCACTGTCCCATCAGGGCACTGAGAATGGCTACCCCTGGCACCAAGGCAGTTTATTTAACTGGCACTTGGGCAGACAAATAATACTACTGTCATAGATTTGCTTAATAAAAGCAAGGTGTGTAGGCATTCCAAGTAGACAACTTGATAAGAGATATTAAAACTGTTGAGCCCTAGCCGCTTTGGCTCAGTGGATAGAGCATCGGCCTACGGATTGAAGGGTCCCAGATTCTATTCCAATCAAAGGCACATGCTCGGGTTGCACGCTCGATCGTTGGGGGCATTCAGGAGGCAGCCAATCAATGATTCTCTCATCATTGATGTTTCTCTCTCTCTCTCTCCCCCTCTCCCTTCCTCTCTGAGATCAATAAAAATATTTTTTTAAAAAACTGTTGAGCCCTGGCTAGTGTGGCTCAGTTGGTTGGGCATCATCCTATGTAGTGGGGGCCTCCGGTTTGGTTCCTGGTCAGGGTGCGTGCAGGGATTGGCTGATTGGTATTTCTCTCTCACATCAATGTTTTTCTCTCTCCCCTCCTCTCCCTTCCTAAAATTTAAAAAAAAAAAAAAAAGTTTAAAAAAAGGAAAGAAAACTGCTTAAATTTCTGATTGTGAATGAAATGACTCATCCTAGAGTGACTAATCCAGAAGAAATATCATCTCCCACCCCCAAATGCCAGGGGCATGCCTCTGGCCCTCTGGCCGGCTGGAGCAGCCTGTGCTATACTTTAGGAGAGCCCAAAGGAGCATTTGGAACTCAACCCATCAACTGCATTCACTGCACTGCACAGGGGGAGGTGCAGGAGGTGCACGCTGACTCCTCCGGCCCAGCAGCCATCCAACAAGCATATGCTGAAGGATATCCTGTGCTGGGCTCCATGACAGAGATTGAACTCAGCCCTGGAGAAGCTCCGAGAACATAAATAGATTGTAATCCAGACACTCCTAATCCCCAAGGGAGGCATACAAGTGGGGCTGGAGAAAAGACAGGACACACCACCTGGGAGGAGGTCCAGCTGGAAGGGACTCACTGAGCACCCAGCTTTAAGCTACTGCCTGCTGGCAGCACGACCAGCTACCCAAATCCCAGAGAACCAGAGGGCCTGGTCTGCTTTTAATAGGAGGAGACTGGCAACCACCTAAGATGTCCACTACTGGGGACTGGTTAGCCAAGCCATAGTACATCCATACAATGGGGTGTCTGGGGCTTTCATTAACAGGAATCCGGCAGTTACACATAGTCATGTGAAACACTGACCAAAATCATCCACGTGGGGGAAAACTCCTGAATGCACACAAGTTGCTGTGTGTATTTTTAAAGCGAGAAACTTCTGATAACAGCTTCCTGATGATCCTTTGGTGAACTATTCCTTCCCAATTCTAGGTATAATGTTTTTACTTTTCCCGTTTTGGGGAATCCTATATGAGCTAGTTTTCTATCACTTACAACTAAAAAGACTGATAATAGTAGCTAACATTGCTATGTGCCAGGCACTACTCGAAGTACTTCACAGGTATTGATTCCTTTGATGCCTATTACCCTAAAAGGCACCTGTTTTTTCTCTAGTCCCATCTTGGAAACACAGCTGCCCTGCTTGATAAGGCAAGGTTAGTCAATGAGCCCAGCTCAGCAGTCCTCAGACCCAACCTAAGTGACTTTCTTCTCCATCCAACCTGCTGCCCTGGCCTTTGCAACCTCTCCACCCTTATCCTTCCACTGTACCACCTCAGTGCCCCAGCCCCGCCTCCCACAGCTCTGTTTTAACCCTAGTTCACCTTCTCTGCTCCTACTGGGTAGAGGTCGGGAGGCATCAGGGCATCCTGCCTCTCTCCCCCAAGAGACATCTGGCAATGTCTGGAGACATTTTTGATCAACTGGGAAAAGGTGTGTGTTAATGTATCTAGTGGGTAGAGGCCAGGGATTCCACTAATCAACTATATGCACAGAACAGGACCACACAACACAGAATTATAAGGTCCAAAATGTCAACAGCACTGAAATTGAGAAACCTTGTCCCCAAGTGTCCAGGTGAACTCCCTTCTGTTTCTACCAGCCATTCCCAGACATCCCCACCTTCCTCACACCCAATCAGCTCCTAACACTCTTTTTTTTTGGGGGGGGGAGGGGGAATTTACGGGGGTGTTACTGACAAACTTATTTGCATGTGCAATCATCTCTATCTCCTTCCCCAGACATTCAGAAAAACAAAAGGTGTCAGTCCTGTGTGTCACCCTTTCTGCTCTAGCTCTGACCTTTAGCACCTTTAAGCCCCTCTGCAATGGCTTAAAAGTGGGACCTAGAACTCAGGAGGGAGAGTTCCCCCAAAGCAACATCAAGTAGAGAGGGGCTCACTGATGCCCACCTCCTTTTAAGACCTCCTTTACATCTAATTCCCTCTGGCTACTCTCTCTCCTCCATTTCACATTCAAACACCATTTAGTCTGGCTGGGTATGGTTCAGTGGTTAAGCGTCCATCCAGGAACCAAAAGGTCAGTGGTTTGATTCCCGGTCAGGGCACATACCCGGGGTAATGGGCTGGATCCCCAGAAAGGGTTATGCAGGAGGTAGCCTATTAATGATGTTTCTCTCACATGATTGATGTTTCTCTCTCTCTCTCCCTCTCCCTTCCTCTCTCTCTAAAAATCAATAAAAACTTATTTTTTAAAAAAGGGGGGGTGGGAAGGGGCTGATGGCCAGAGACTACATCTCCCCACAGATTAATTCTGCATGGCCTGGACTAGATGAACTTCATATTTTCAAAGTAGTTGTCAGCTTTTATTATTTTTTTTAATGTTTTAGTTATTGACTTGAGAGAAAGGGAGGCAGAGAGAGGGTGAGAGAGTAGAAAAGGTGGAAAGGAAGAGAGGGAGGGATGGAGAGAAACAATGACTTGTTCCACTTATTTATTCATTCATTGGTTGATTCTTTTTTTTTTTTAAATACATTTTTATTGATTTTTTTACAGAGAGGAAGGGAGAAGGATAGAGAGTTAGAAACATCGATGAGAGAGAAACATCGATCAGCTGCCTCCTGCACACTCCCCACTAGGGATGTGCCCGCAACCAAGGTACATGCCCTTGACCGGAATCGAACCTGGGACCCTTCAGTCCTCAGGCCGACGCTCTATCCACTGAGCCAAACTGGCTAGGGCCATTGGTTGATTCTTATATGTGCCCTGACCAGGGACAAAACCCACAACTTTGGCACAACTGGACGAGGTTCCAATCAACTGAGCAAACTGGCTTTTAAAAACTCAAAATATCTCACATAAAAATGTAGGTTCCAGCCCTATCTGAAAAACTGAAAGCTCTAGTAACTTTGGGACTACTTAGGCCTAAAACAGCTGGAGCTGAAGAACTGCCTTGGGCACTTTCCCTCTAATCTCTTCCACCGGGTCATCACTCAGGTCAACAGGTCCAGTCAGTGGGCCAGCACTTGCTGTCCTCTAATCCAGCCCACTTGGGCTTTTTGCAACTCCAGCCTAAGTCTACTGTTCGCCATTTAACTCCCAGCTTCCACCTGCCCACCCCAATGTCTGCTTCTCCTCTGTCTTCAGGCAGCTTTTCCTATCTGCTTCTCTTTTTTTCTTTCTTTCTTTTTAGAATATATTTTTATTGATTTCAGAGAGGAAGGGAGAGGGAGAGATGTAGAAACATCAATGATTAGAAAGAATCACTGGCTGGCTGACTCCTGCACGCCCTCCTGCAACCCAGGCATGTGCCCTGACTGGGAATTGAACCATGACCTCCTGGTTCATAGGTCAGCGCTCAACCACTGAGCCATCCTGGTAGGGTCCTATCGGATTCTTAAATGTTGAGGTTCTCCATGCTCCGTCTGCAAGTCTCTGCCCTTCTTAATATTCACAGCCTCCCTGGACAAGCTCACTGCCAATGAACTGAAGATTCCAAAGCTAACCTCCAGCTCTGACCTGATCTGGGGCCGACCAACTAACCTAGAGAGGATCTCTCTCGCTGTGCCAAAATCACCTCAACCTCCACAACTCAACTGTCTCCTCCTTCCTAAACCAGCTCCTCCTGACAGGTGAAGCGTCTGGAACCAACCAGTTACCAGAGCCAGAAACCTGGGACCCACCGGATTCCTCCCCATCTCTTGCCTCCATTCTAATGCTTTCAGGCTGGTTTGTGCCTGCTAATTGTTTCTACTCTCCATCCTAAAGCCTCTGTCCTACCTGAGCCCCAAAACACTACCAAAAGAGCTTTAAATCTCCCCCTGCCTGAAGTCTCATGCCCCTAACCAATTCAGCGCCACATGGCGGCAGGTAATACTTTTAAGAGGTGTCCTTCATCACAAATTATCTGGCTGAAGTCCAACACTCTGCCTCTCAACACCACATCATGGGAAAAATTATAAACTCCTTTCTGCAGCATACATGCAAGCCCCTTAAACAACTTGCCCCAACTAGCCCTGCAACCTTTGCCACTCTCAGGCTTTGCACTCCAGCAGTGCCCAGAATGCTCCAGCCTCCTCCTGCCCCCAGCTTTTGCACTTGTGATTCCGTCTGGAATGTTGTCGCCTCCATTATCCACTCAAATGCTATATCCACTGAAACAGTCCCCAGGAAAAAAAAGAAAAAAATTCCTACTACCGCATTTTAAACAAACGCGTCCCTCTGCCCATTATAAACAAGGTGATGTTATAGGCTTGGATCAACTGAAAACAGTCTTTGTGAGTGAGGACCCTGAGCTAGATATCCGGGCCCAGCACCTAGCAGAGCCCAAAGCAAGGAGCACACTCTTTATCCGCTGACTCCCAGCTCTTCCTCGGTAACATGGGGCCGGTCACTCCCCTACCCAGCCTGGGGTCACGCTCACAGGAGGCACACTACACGTAAGCAGTCCGGTCACTGCGAACACCACACACGAAAGAAAGGACTTGGTTTGCAGGAAAGACGGCAGCGGGGACCCTTCCCAGCTCCCGGGAGCTCAGGGAGCTGCGCATCGTGCACGTCCCCGCCTCTAAAACGGGGTGTACGACGGGCGCCGTCCCTCGGGACCTCCGTGAGGATTCACAACGGCTGAAACCGGCTTCCGGCACAGTGCTCGGCACGAAAGAAAGGCTCGACGTCAGCGACCCGTGAATGTCTGCCCGGGGCTGGAGACGGGGCCAGCGCAGCGCCCGGCTCCGCCCGCAGCCCCGCGACCCCGCCCGGCAGGCCAGGAGGAGCAGGAAGCCAGGCCTCACGTGCGGCGCTGGGCCGCGTCCAGGGCGCCGGCTACTCACTGAGCCACAGCTCCAGCGCCGCCGCCGCCGCCGCCGCCGGCCCCGGGGGCCCCTCGGCCGACTGGGACCCCGCCGTCCCCGCCGCCCCCGCCGCCGCCATGGGCCCCTCACCGCGGCTGAGCCGCGGCCACCACCGCGTCAGGCCGCCGCCGCCTGGCTCGCTACCCACGCCGACGGGGCAGGCGCGGGCCGCACGTCACGGGGCGGGGCCTGGAGGACACGCCCACCGCAGACCCCCGCCTGCGCGCGCCCACCCCTGGCCTCAGGGTCAGAGGCCGTCTAGCCATCCTCGCCAGGCCAGCGCCCACGCATCCTTCAGAAGCTGTCCTGCCAGATCGAACCCAGGACGCACCCGGTTACCTTTGAATTTCGGATAATGAATAATTTGGTAGCACTTTTATTCAGGAGGGTTCCCCCCCAGCACCTTCTCTAGAGTGACATGCCTGTGCCCCTCCTTATTCTGCTTTATTTTCTCCATAACACATTACACTATCAACGTACGAAGTTGTTTACTTGCTTATTTTGTGAAAGGATAACTACTGGCCCCCCCCAAAAAAAGTCATTGTTTTTTTTGTTGTGGTTTTTTTTAAATATATATTTTATTGATTTTTTACAGAGAGGAAGGGAGAGGGATAGAGAGTTAGAAACATCAATGAGAGAGAAACATCGATCAGCTGCCTCCTGCATACCCTCCCACTGGGGATGTGCCCGCAACCAAGGTACATGCCCTTGACCAGAAGCGAACCTGGGACCCTTCAGTCTGCAGGCCAACGCTCCATCCATTGAGCCAAACCTGTCAGGGCCAAAGTCATTGTTCTTATACATTAGGAAATGAACACATGTTAAATATTTTTTAAATATATTTTTATTGATTTTTTACAGAGAGGAAGGGAGTGCGATAGAAACATCCATGAGAGAGAAACATCAATCAGCTGCCTCCTGCACACCTCCTACTGGGGATGTGTCCGCAACCAAGGCACATGCCCTTGACCAGAATCGAACCTGGGACCTTTCAGTCTGCAGGCCCTTGCTCTATCCACTGAGCCAAACCGGTTAGGGCTATTTTTTTTTTTTAACTTTAATTAACTGCAGGAACCAAGATGTTATAATCTATTCAAAAGAGAAGTCAGACAAAGGGGCAGATTTTTTAAAAACATGTTTTACTGATTTTTACAGAGAGGAAGGGAGAGGGATAGAGAGTTAGAAACATGATCAGCTGCCTCCTGCACAACCCCCCTCTGGGGATTGACCCCTCAAGCAAGGTACATGCCCCTGACCGGAATCAAACCCAGGACCATTCAGTCTGCAAGCCAGCACTCTATCCACTGAGCCAAACCAGTTGGGACCAAAGAGGCAGATTTATACTGAAGAAAGGGATGTTGCAACAGATGCTCAGGTGGACACAAAACAAGCTTTTCTACCAGCTGTGAGAGTTGTTCATCCTACAGACAGAATTAACCTGCATGCCTCTAGGCAGGAATTGTTTGCCTGGTTGTCAGTTACTACAACTGAGGAGTTGTAGGACATCTCTCTCAGATGGTGAAAGGGGGGGAGTGGGATAGCATGCTGTCTGACCATGCATAATTTTCCTTTGAAGCACAAATTCTCTAAACTCTATTACCTGTTTCACCCCACTAATATAAGCATGGACTTTGCTTTGTACACGTCTATATCCCCAGTACCTACAATGTGTGCGGCACCCTAGTGACAATAAATTTGCTGAACGGCCAAGGGAACAGTGGAAGGAATAAGAGGCAGCTGTGGGACTTTAGGTCACATTCTTACTCCATATAAAGACACATATTGGCTGTGCTATCTAAGCTTCAAAGTAAGTCTAGCCACATGTATCTCCATCTGACAGATTGCCACCCAAAGCAACCTTCTATATAGAAATTATTGTGGATTAAAAAGGAGCCACATACTACCCACCAGTCAAGCGCAGGGGAGGCCTGCATGGCAGCCTTATAAACACAAAGACTGAAAGTAACCACATAGGATGGTCTGAAATTAAAAATTCTTAACTAAAACAAGTCATCGCTGAGACTCATGTGCTAGGATGGTATCTTGCTTGACAAAGATCAGTCTTTTTTTTTTTTAATAAATCTTTATTCAGATTATTACAATTGTTTCTCCTTTTTCCCCCCATAGCTCCCCTCCACCCAGTTCCCACCCCACCTTCTGCCCTTACCTCCCCCCCACTGTACTCATCCATAGGTGTATGATTTTTGTCCAGTCTCTTCATGAACCCCCCATACCCCTTTCCCCCTGAGAGTTATCAGTCCACTCCCTTTCTATGCCCCTGATTCTATTATATTCACCAGATTATTCTGTTCCTCAGGTTTTTAATTCACTTGATTTTTAGGTTCACTTGTTGATAGATATGTATTTGTTGTTCATAATTTTTCTCTTTACTTTTTTCTTCTTCCTCTTCTTTAAGAATACCTTTCAGCATTTCATATAATACTGGTTTGGTGGTGATGAACTCCTTCAGCTTTTTCTTATCTGTGAAACTCTTTATCTGCCCTTCAATTCTGAATGATAGCTTTACTGGGTAGAGTAATCTTGGTTGTAGGTTCTTGCTATTCATCACATTGAAAATTTCTTGCCACTCCCGTCTGGCCTGCATAGTTTCTGTTGAGAAATCAGCTGACAGTCGTATGGGTGCTCCCTTGTAGGTAACTAACTGTTTTTGTCTTGCTGCTTTTAATATTCTCTCTTTGTCTTTTGCTCTTGCCATTTTAATTATGATGTGTCTTGGTGTGGTCCTCTTTGGAGTCCTTTTGTTTGGAGTTCTGTGCGCTTCCTGGACTTGTAAGTCTATTTCTTTCACCAGGTGGGGGAAGTTTTCGGTCATTATTTCTTCAAATAGGTTTTCAGTATCTTGCTCTCTCTCTTCTTCTGGTACCCCCATAATTCTGATGTTGGTACGCTTGAAGTTGTCCCAGAGTCTTCTTACACTATCTTCAACTTTTTGGATTTTTTTTTTTTTGCTTTTTGCTTTTTCGGTTGAGTGTTTTTTGCTTCTTTGTATTTCAATTCTTTGACTTGATTTTTGTGTTCCTCTAGTCTGTTTTTGGGTCTCTGTATAATATTTTTTATTTCCGTCAGTGTATGTTTAATTTCTAGTTGGTCCTTTTTCATATCTTCGAGGGTCTCGTTATATTTATCGGCCTTTTCTAGGATATTCTTGAAAAGCCTTATAACCATGGTTTTGAATTCTATATCCAGTTGTTTGTTTTCCTCAATTTCTTTCGTTTGTGATCTGATTCTTTGACGCCGCATTTTCACTACTTCCCTGAGTTGGTAAGGTAGATTTGTGTGCTAGGTTTCCAATACGGCCCAGTGGGTCTGCCTCCCCAGTTAACCTGAGGTGGACACTCTTGGTGCACCCCTTTGTGGACTGTGTGTACAGCCTTGTTGTAATTAAGTCTTTTTTTTTTTTAATATATTTTATTGCTTTTTTACAGAGAGGAAGAGAGAAGGATAGAGAGTTAGAAACATCGATGAGAGAGAAATATCGATCAGCTGCCTCCTGCACACCCCCCACTGGGGATGTGCCCGCAACCAAGGCACATGCCCTTGACCAGAATCGAACCCAGGACCCTTCAGTCTGCAGGCCGACGCTCTATCCACTGAGCCAAACCGGTTTCGGCTGTAATTAAGTCTTGATTGTTGTTGGTATCACTGGGAAGAATTGACCTCCAGGCCAGTTGGCTGTAAGGATCAGCTGTGTCTATGCTGGGAGAAGTTCGGTGCTGGAGACAGCCTTATAGGATTAGACTTGCCAAATTGCAATAGCCTCTGTGCTCAGCTTGGATGGGGTGGAATCTCAGTCTTGGCTTCCCGTCAGCCTTGCCCTTGCGCGCACATGTGCGCCTTCAGACCTCTGCCTTCCCCGGCTCCCGAGTCTTCGCCCGAGATTCCAGAATACCCCCACAAGAGCGTGGGTCCCCAGGGGCTCGCCTAGAACTGGGGTTCACTGCAGTCAGAACTGGGGCTCAGTGCAGTCAGGAGCCTCTGACTCCCTTCCACTAGGGAAAGCCTGTGGCAACCTTCGCAGCCTTTGTGCGCACTGGCACGCGCGCGCCTTCAGACTTCTGCCTTCCCCAGCTCCCGAGTCTCCGCCCGAGAGTCCAGACTCCCCCCACAAGAGCGTGGGTCCCCAGGGGATCGCCTGGAACTGGGGTTCAGTGCAGTCAGAACTGGGGTTCAGTGCGGTCGGGGGCTTCCTTCCCCCTTCCTCCAGAGAAAGTCAGCCAGGCTCTCAGCCGCCCTTCCTCTCTGCGCGCACAAAGACCCTTTGCCGTACCTCCAATTCTCTGTGAGCTTTTCTCTTTCCTTCTAGTTGTAGAATTTTCACTCAGCCAGCTTTCCTGTGGTTCTGAATGGTGTCCGTTCTGTCTTTTAGTTGTAGTTTTGAAATTGTTGTGCGAGGCAGCTGTTTAGGTACTTACCTATGCCGCCATCTTGGTTTCTCCGACAAAGATCAGTCTTAACCTTAACTGAAACTGTCCTCTTTTTGCATCTTTGGAATGTCAAGGTAACTTCCCTTGTTATCATGTTAATTATTGATTGTTAGCTATCCCATATCCAGGTTGATGGAGACTCAGAGATGGCCCTGCCTATCAGCTCTGTGGCAGGGAGGGCTCAGCAAAGGAACACTGGCCCCTGCCAGCACTTCTGCCTGGGAGAAAGCTGCCCCTCCAGCTCTTGCCCTGGTTCCAGACAAGTTAGTTCCTCCCTGAATGTCCCAGGTTCCTTTCAAGCAGCTGTCCCAGCGCTGGAGCTCAGAGTGAGTGAGTCAAAGTAAGTCTGTGCGCAGGCCCTTTAAGAGAAACTGCCTGGGACTCCCATAGCCTCCTTGTCACTCAGCCACACTCCCTGCTGGACTTTACAGCTAGACATTGTGGTGACTTTTCCTGGCTCTGGAAACCTCTACAGCCAAGATATCCCTCCCAATTGATTTTTTTGTTAATCCTCACCCAAGGATATTTTTTTTTCTTTTTTCTTTTTTTTTCAAATCTTTGTTGTTCAGATTATTAAAGTTGTTCCTCTTTTTTCCCCCCATAGCTCCCCTCCACCCAGTTCCTACCCCACCCCATACCCTTACCCCCCCCCCCACTGTACTCATCCATAGGTGTATGATTTTTGTCCAGTCTCTCCCCACACCCCCCACACCCCTTTCCCCCTGAGAATTATCAGTCCACTCCCTTTCTATACCCCTGATTCTATTATATTCACCAGATTATTCTGTTCCTCAGGTTTTTAATTCACTTGATTTTTAGGTTCACTTGTTGATAGATATGTATTTGTTGTTCATAATTTTTATCTTTACTTTTTTCTTCTTCCTCTTCTTTAAGAATACCTTTCAGCATTTCATATAATACTGGTTTGGTGGTGATGAACTCCTTTAGCTTTTTCTTATCTGTGAAGCTCTTTATCTGCCCTTCAATTCTGAATGATAGCTTTGCTGGGTAGAGGAATCTTGGTTGTAGGTTCTTGCTATTCATCACATTGAAAATTTCTTGCCACTCCCGTCTGGCCTGCATAGTTTCTGTTGAGAAATCAGCTGACAGTCGTATGGGTGCTCCCTTGTAGGTAATTAACTGTTTTTCTCTTGCTGCTTTTAATATTCTCTCCTTGTCTTTTGCTCTTGGCATTTTAATTATGATGTGTCTTGGTGTGGTCCTCTTTGGATTCCTTTTGTTTGGGGATCTCTGCGCTTTCTGGACTTGTAAGTCTATTTCTTTCACCAGGTGGGGAAGGTTTCTGTCATTATTTCTTCAAATAGGTTTTCAGTATCTTGCTCTCTCTCTTCTGGCATTCCCATAATTCGGATGTTGGTACACTTAAAGTTTTCCCAGAGGCTCCTTACACTATCTTCATATTTTTGGATTCTTTTTTCTTTTTTATTTTCCAATTGAGTGTTTTTTACTTCTTTGTATTTCAAATCTTTGACTTGATTCTTGCGATCCTCTAGTCTGCTGTTAGATCTCTGTATAATATTTTTTATTTCAGTCAGTTTATGCTTAATTTCTAGTTGGTCCTTTTTCATATCCTAGAGGGTCTCACTAAATTTATCGGCCTTTTCTAGAAAATGCTTGTAAAACCTTATAACCGTGGTTTTGA
The DNA here is from genome assembly GCF_963455305.1 of Plecotus auritus. Lineage (NCBI taxonomy): Eukaryota > Metazoa > Chordata > Mammalia > Chiroptera > Vespertilionidae > Plecotus > Plecotus auritus. The sequence continues at coordinate 62,700,397 of NC_137774.1, forward strand.
ACTCTATATCCAGTAGTTTGCTTTCCTCAATTTCTTTCATTTGTGACCTGTTTCTTTTTCTCTGCATTTTAGTTGTTTCCCTGAGTTGATAGAGTGGCTTTGTGTGCTAGGTGTCCTATAGGGCCCAGTGGCTCAGGCTCCCCAGTTATCTGAGGTGGACCCTCTTGGTGCACCCCTTTGTGGGCTGTGTGCACAGTCTTATTGTAGTTAAGCCTTGATTGTTGTTGGTATCACTGGGAAGAATTGACCTGCAGGCCAATTGGTTGTGAGGATCAGCTGTGTCTACGCTGGGAGAACTTCTGTGCTGGAGACACCCTTATGAGATAAGACTTGCTTCAGTGGGGCTTTGGTGCCCACTGAGTCTGCCCCCTGAGTGTGTCCCTTATGGATCTGAGGAGTTGTAATCTGGATAGTCCTACTCAGACCACTGGGTACACTGGCTCTTGGATCTCCAAGGGTGTGCTAATTTAGCCTCTGCCTGAGGCCACCCAGCAGGAGCTACGGAGAGATCTGCAGATTCCTCTTCTTTGTTTGGGTTTTGGAGGTGCCCAGATGAGGCCCAGCTGTGAAGCAATGCAAGCTGCTGTGGGGCCTTGGGCCTTCTTTTGGATGTTCTGAGTCTTTCTGACTCAGCTGCAGTTTGCTAGGTAAGTTTAGATTTCAAAGGACCAGGCCATTCATATGCAAAAGCCTCTGTGCACAGCTTGGATAGGGCAGAGTCTCAGGGCAGAGCAAACATCAATGGCTTCCCGTCAGCCCTGTCCTAAGAGGCCCCCAGGTCTCAGTGTCCTACGGTAGTCGCTGCAAGCACCTCTGAGAGAAAGCCGCCCCCGAGTTCCACCCGCTGCCAGAGAGTCCAGTTTCTCCCCATATGAGTCTGCATCCCCAGAGTCTCCCCCGGAACTGGAGTTCAGAGCAGTAGGGAGCTTGTCTCTCCCTGCAGATTGAAAAAGCCAGCCACGTACTCAGTTGCCAGCCCGCTCCACACGCGCCTCTTACCTCTGCACTTTACTTCTGCAGCTCCTCTGAGTCTCAGTGTGCTTTTCTCTTCCCTCCTAGTTGTAGAATTTCCACTTAGCCAGCCGTCCTGTGGTTCTGGATGATGTCCATTTTGTCTTTCAGTTGTAGTTTTGAAGTGGTTGTGTGGCAGCAAGTTCAGGTGTTTACGTATGCCGCCATCTTGGTTTCTCTCCCGGATATTTTTCTTTTTTTAATTTGTTTTCAGGGAGGAAAGGAGAGGGAGAGAGAGATAGAAACATCAACGATGAGAGAGAATCATTGATTGGCTGCCTCCTGCAATGCCCCGTACTGGGGATAGAGCCCATAATCCTGACATGTGCCCCAACCCCAACCAGGAATCGAGCCTGTGATTTCCTGGTTCGTAGGTCAGCACTCAACCATTGAGCACCACCGGCCAGGTGGAGGTATTTTTCCATTGATTTTTAGAGAGAGTGGGAAGGAGGAGAGACAAGAGAGAGAAATATATTCAATGTGAGAGACATCAATTGGTTGCCTCCTGCACACACCCTGACTGGGGCCAGGGATTGAGCCTACAACCAAGGTATGTGTCCTTGAACAGGATCGAACCCGGAACCCTTCAGTTTGCAGGCGGATGCTCTCTCCACCAAGCCAAACCAATGAGGGCTATCCCTCCTTATTTTAAACTGCCACACATGGGAGTGAGGCCAGCTGGTTCCTCAATTCTTTCTCAAGTCTCTGCCCCTCTACCAATCTCCATGTACTTCTCTAATTCCCTAGTTGTAGGACTTCCATTCAGCTAGATTCCAGGTGGTTCTGAATGACGGTTTTTCTGTATTTTAGTTGTAAGTTGTGATGTGGTTGTGGGAGGCAGTGAGTACTGCATTTATCTACGCCACCATCTTGACCACTGATAGGTGAGATTGCTGGGTCAAATGGCAGTTCCACTTTTAATTTTTTGAGGAAATTCCATACCGTTTTCCACAGTGGCTGCCCCAGTCTGCATTCCCACCAGCAGTGTGCTAGGGTTCCCTTTTCCACACATACTTGCCAGCACTTATTGCTTGCTGATTTGTTAATGGTAGTCATTCTGACAGGTGTGAGGTGATAAGTCATTGCAGTTTTATTTTGCATCTCTCTGATTAGTAAGTTGAGCATTTTTTTCATATCTGTTGGCCATCTGTGTGTCCTCTTTGGAGAAGTGTCTATTCAGGTCCTTTGCCTATTTTTTAAATTGTATTGTTTGTCTTCCTGGTGTTGAATTGTATGAGTCTTTATATATTTTGGAAATTAACCCCTTATCAGGTGTATCATTGACAAATATGTGCTCCAATACAATGGGTTCCCTTTGCATTTTGAGGATGGCTTCTTTTGCTGTGCAAAAGTTTTTTAGTTTGATGCAATCCCATTTGTTTATTTCCTCGTTTCCCTTGCCCTAGGAGATATATCGGTGAAAATCCTGCTACGTAAGATGTCTGAGATTCTACTGCCTGTTTTCTTCTAGGATTTTTATGGTTTCATGACTTACATTTAAGTATTTTATTCATTTTGAGTTTATTCCTGTGCATGGTGTAAGTTGGAGGTTTAATTTCATTTTTTTTCCATGTACCTGTCCAATTTTCCCAACACCATTTATTAAAGAGACTGTCTTTACTCTGTTGTATGCTCTTGCCTCCTTTGTCAAATATTAATTGGCCATATTGGCATGGGCTGATTTCTGGGGTCTCTGTTCTGTTCCATTGGTCTATATGCCTGTTCTTGTGCCAGTACAAGACTGTTTTGATTACAATGGCGTTGTAGTATACTTCGACATTCAGTATTGTGATTCCACCAGGAGGGCTTGTTAAAACTCAGAATGCAGTCCTCCACCCACAGTTTCTGATTCAGCAGGTGTGTCTGGGGTGAGGCCAGGAATCTGTGTTTCTAATTAGTCCCCAGGCAATGCTGATGTTGCTGTGGTCTGGTTGTTACCAAAAAGGGGAGCTGGCCCTGAGTGGGTTGGCTACTAGTGTGTGGGTTCTTGACTGTGTGCAGGAAAGATTTCACAATATTTGAGTCCAGGTGATTTTTAGAGGATGTTTATTAAAGCTGAGGCAGTGAGGTAGTGCCGCTGGGACTGTTGGTGTGTTAGGTCTTTGCAGCTTTTTGTGTTACTCATATCTTGGGCATTGCGAGCTGGTTGAGACTACCTCGTGGGCCAGTCATGATGTCGCACTATGGCGGTACGGAGGAGAAACCAAGGTGTATGTTGGTAACCTGGGAACTGGTGCTGGCAAAAGAGAGTTAGAAAGGGCTTTCAGCCCTGGCTGGTTTGCCTCAGTGGATAGAGCGTCAGCCTATGGACTGAAAGGTTCCAGGTTCAATTCCGGTCAAGGGCATGTACCTTGGTTGCGAGCACATCCCCACTGGGAGGTGTGCAGGAGGCAGCTGATCGATGTTTCTAACTCTCTATCCCTCTGCCTTCCTCTCTCTAAAAAAAAAAAATAAATAAAAATTTAAAAAACAAAAAAGAATAGAAAGGGCTTTCAGTTATTATGGCCCCTTTAAGAAATCTTTCAGGATATGCCTTTGTGGAATTTGAAGAGCCTAGAGATGCAGAAGATGCAGTTCGTGGCCTGGATGGCAAAGTGATTTGTGGTTCCCGAGTGAGGGTTGAACTATCAACAGGGATGCCTCGGGAGATCTTGTTTTAATAGGCCACCTGCCTGACATCTATGGAGGAGCACAGGAGACTTGGTTGGAAAGTTAGTAAGGAGGAAATTCTGACCTAGCAAAGTTGGCTGAAAGGCTACCCCTGTTTATTGGAATTCTGACCTAGGGGAGTTGGCTGAAGGCAACTGTCCCTAATTGTTCCTTGACCTTTCCAAACAAGTCTGTGCACATGCAGACCCTCAGGTGTTTACCGGAATCTTTATGCTTAAACATAGGTGTCCTTGCTTAAAGGACATTGCAGACACATGTGTCCTCCCAAGATTACTTACCCTACTAATTGTATCCAAAAGTTAAATCTTATCTCAAACTGCTGTTACAATAAAAGCCTGAAGAAGCAGGTGAACGGGGCTGTTGGTCCCTCTAGCCAGGCAGTCCCTTAGCCCTCTCTTTCACAGAAACATGTGTCAGAGTAATCATTCATCCGTCACTCAGGGTCTACTGGTCAGCCCTGGGCAGACATCCCTTTGATCCAAATGATAGATGCTATGAGTGTGGCGAAAAGGGATATTATGCTTATGATTGTCATTGCTATACCCAGTGAAGAAGAACCAGGTCATGGTCTAGATCAGGGGTGGGCAAACTTTTTGACTCGAGGGCCACAATGAGTTCTTAAACTGGACCGGAGGGCCGGAACAAAAGCATGGATGGAGTGTTTGTGTAAACTAATATAAATTCAAAGTAAAGGAGCGGAGGGGAGAGCAAGAGAACCCTCCGCTCTTTCGGCTCCGCGGGCCGGGTAGAACAGCCAAACGGGCCGGATCCAGCCCGTGGGCCGTAGTTTGCCCATAGCTGGTCTAGATCACATTTGAGATCCAGAGGTAGACGATATTCTCACTCACAAAGCAGGAGCAGGGGAAGGAGGTCAAGATTAGCATCTCCTCGCCGAAACTGGTTTGGCTCAGTGGATAGAACGTCGGCCTGCGGACTGAAGGGTCCCAGGTTCGATTCCGGTCAAGGGCATGTACCTTGGTTGCGGGCACATCCCCAGTGGGAGGTGTGCAGGAGGCAGCTGATCGATGTTTCTCTCTCATTGATGTTTCTAGCTTTCTCTCCCTCTCCCTTCCTCTCTGTAAAATATCAATTAAAAAAAAATAAAAGATTAGCATCTCCTCGACAATCAAGATCTGTAGTTCTTCATAGATCATGATCAGCTTCATTCAGACAATCTAGATCTGGCTCTATAAAAGGATCGATCATGGTCAAGGTCAAGATCAAGACCCAAGTCTATTTCACAACCAAGAAGCAATCGTTCCCCATCAGGAAGTCTGAGAATTACAAGTCCTAAAAGAGTGGACTGAAGTTCTCAAGTTCACCTTTCAGGGAAAAGTTATTTTGTTAACATTATTATAAGGGATTTGTGATGTTTATAAAATGTAACCTAGGAAGGTTATTTCAACCATCTAATCAAAATGGATCTGGATTATTATTCTATAAATTCATCACAGCAGTAAGATAATATAAATTTCTGTTGAATGTATTAACATCTTATGGTTTGAAAATGTGGGTTTTTATTTGGCACATTTAAATAAAATGTTTCTAACTGGAAAAAAAAAAAAAAGCTGAGGCAGTGAAACAAGGAAGGGCCTAGGATATAAGAAGTAACAGGAGAGGGACTAGGCAGGGAAATGAGCCGAAGCTGTGCTGCTTTTGCTCACTAAGAAGTCAGAGAAAAGGTGCCTTGGAGACAGGTTCAGGCAGTTTGCCCAGGATGAACTGTGCTGCCCTGATTGCAAGCCTCATGGATGGGGTCCCTTAGAGTTTAGGATATGCATGCCTGTGGGGGAAGAAGAGGGGAATGGAAAGAGGAAAGTGTGCTGGTTTTGATGGGCTTTTAAAGGCAAGGGAGTTTAGGGAAGGTCTTAAGGGAGGATCTCAATGGAACAGTCATCACTTTTAAGTTGATGTGCCAAAATGAGATTTATTACTATCAACGTAAAAAGCATTCAAACCCGTAAATAATTTTTATTAGTTTATTTGAACCAAACTGTTGACAATTGCCAGAAAGCAAAATCTCAACTGATTGAAATAATGCTCCTAAGAGTGGCAGTTTTGCATCTTATTTTATACACTAGTGACCCGGTGCATGAAATTCGTGCACATTAAAAGGGGATTAATTAGAAGAAATAATTTAATATTGCTATTTGCCCTTTCTCTATAATAGAAGTGTCAGAGATGAAAGAAAATTAGTAAAATGTATATGAAAACCTTCCTCCTGTCAGAGTCTGGGGCTCACCACTGGACCCAGAGTCAAGTCTCCACCCACCCACATGCACCTCAAAATTACGTGAGACCCAGACCCAGCCTGCACCCCCCCTCATTGGGCTAGATCTAGACCTGGCCCTGCTGGGCAGGGGGCATAGACTCAGGTCCCCCAGCCCAGACCGGGGTGGGGGCATGTCTTGAGGTCCTCCATCAAGCCCCACCAGGTGGGGGACATGGCCTGAAATCCCCGGTCAAGCCCCACTGGGTGGGGGGCATGGCCTGAGGTCCCCCATCAAGCCCCGCCAGGTGGGGGGCGCAGCCTCAGGTCCCCCGGCCCAGCACCGGGAGGGGGGTGCAATCTCAGGTCCCCCGTCAAGCCCCACTGGCAGGGGGGTGCAGCCTCAGGTCCCCCGTCAAGCCCCACTTGGCGGGGGCACGGCCTGAGTTCCCCCAATCCAGCACTGGGGGTGTACCTTGAGGTCCCCCGTCAAGCCCCACCAGGTGGGGGGGTGTGGCCTCAGGTCCCCTGGCCTGGCACCGGGGCAGGGGGTGGGGCCTGAGGTCCCCTGTCAAGCCCCACAGGGTTGGGGGAGGGCATAGCCTCAGGTTCCTGCTGATTGCTCATTAAGGCTCATTATGGGAACTTGGCCTCAGCTGTGGGTGCAGCCATCTTTGTGATGGACTGCTGGTCAATTTGCATATTCCCTCTTTATTACATAGGGTCATTCTTGACTAACAACTTAAAATGAACAATTTTCCCACGGCTGTTATTTCCCCTTATCCTGCCTGCTTAGGGTTAGCCCACAGCCCTGTCTGCACAATGAGCTCACCTGCACCTCCAAGCACAGGAGACAGCACAGGACAGCACAGCTCCCCTAGGATCAGGCAGACTCATTTCAACCGATTATGTGTGTGACCTCCAGCTAATTAATGCAAGGCCACCACAAAACCAGTGGTCCCCAAGATAGAAGACGGGGGTCTAGCAGTTAAAAGTGAGACCTCTTATAGGTACACAGACCTGGATTCAAATTCTGCATTCACCATTTATTAGCTGGCACCCCTTGGGCACTCGACTTAATTTGTATGAGCTTCATTTCCTCATCTATGAGAGGGATTAAAAACAAAAAAGTTGGCCGAAACCGGTTTGGCTCAGTGGATAGAGCATCGGCCTGCGGACTCAAGGGTCCCGGGTTTGATTCCGGTCAAGGGCATGTACATTGGTTGCGGGCACATCCTTCGTGGGAGGTGTGCAGGAGGCAGCTGATCGATGTTCCTCTCTCATCGATGTTTCTAGCTCTCTATCCCTCTCCCTTCCTCTCTGTAAAATATCAATAAAATATATTTTTTAAAAAAGTTTAAAAAAAAAACCAAAAATTTGCATATTCCCTCTTTATTATATAGGATTACAATCAAAGGTGAAGCTGCAGCCCTGGCCAGTGTGTCTCAGTGGTAGAGTGTCTGCCACTGAAGGGTCACGGGGTTTGATTCCCAAAGGCATGCATTTGGGTTGCACGTTCGTTCCCTGGCTTAGGTCATGGTGTTTGTGGGAGGTCTCTATCACATCCCTGTTTCTCTCTCTCCTCTGTTTCTCCCTCCCTCCCCCTCTCTAAAAAAATGAACAGAAAAAATATCCTTGGGTGAGGGAGGATTAACAAAAAGAGAGAGAGAAGGAAAAAGAAAAAAGCGCTGGTGAAGCTGCAAGTGGGATAACTTGAAATTCATTGGTGATGGATTATAGAGGTGGGGGAAAGCAAAGCGGGGAAATATCTGAGATTGGATAAAAAATAAAATGATACATCTTTTACATAGGTGGGTACAGGACAGTTAAAAGGCAACAAATAACAGGATTTGTAGTCTCTGCTCTGATGCATTGGTTGTGCCCTGAGGGGTCCAGAAAAAGGGGAAGTTACCCTGACATTCCAAAGGTGTTTTATCTTAGATGCAAAAGACAATAGACAGGCTCAGTTAAAGATTAGCTTTTGTCAGGGAAGATTCTAGCCTAGGACTTACTAGGCTCCATAAACTGCTTTCAATTAAAAGGTGTTAATTTCAGACCATCCTTTGTGGTTATGAAGTATGGTAATGATCCCTCCTTAGGGAAAACTGCTGTTTGAAACTGCTGTTTTAGAATTCTCTGCTGTTTTGAAATTCTGTTATTTTTAGACTGTAAAATAACTGTGTTTTTTAGCTTGAATAACAGAAGAGATAAACTTAATCGTCTGACCTTGCAAGCTAGCCATCTAACGTAAGGGACTGATACGATGATACTGATGCCAGGTGTCTGTATAGATATGTACTCAAGGTTACAGGTGTCTGTATAGATATGATATGATACTCAAGATTACAAGTTGTCTGTATAGATATGGCAGGTGTTTGCTAGATATGATATGTATTCAAGGTTACAAGCTGTCTACAAAAACAACTTACACAAAGAACTAGAAGGGTATAAAAAGAAAATACTCCTACTTGTGTTTGTTCAGAATTTGACAGAGGTAATCTGCTCTGAACCTGCACGCAATAAAAATGACTCCTAACTAATTGGCTCATTAAGGCGTCTTGTCCAGCTCGCTGATTTGCGATACAACAGTTACTTTAAGTCTGAGTTTGCAAGGCTGCCAGGCTGGCCTCCCTTGAGCTTGTCAGGTTAGCAGGTGGCCCCTTTTCAGTCCACATTCCCTTAAGTTCATCTGTCCTTGGTGTGGCTGGCAAATGGCACTAATTGGATTTCTGCTATCTATCTCCCTAAGTCAGAGATTTGAGCTATTTATCCTCTGGTTGGGGAGAAGTGCAAAGCATTTGCTCTTCAGCTTAAGCGGCCTGGTTTAGGGAAGATAGGATTTTATAGATGGCTACAAACTGCTGTTTGTTTATTCATTCTGGCTTACTGGCCTGTCTCCTGGGGACCACAAATGAAAGGCTAAAGGGTAAGTGGATGTTAAGGAAGTGGTTCAAGAGTTCAGGGTGTTGGTTGGGTGTATATGCTTTGGCTTCAGACAGAACTACATTGTCACCCCCTGAGGCCTTCCTAGCTGCCCTGTTGTGAAAGGGGGCAGCAGTAGAGTTTGGGGAACCGGCTAGTATTGAAAGAAATATTAATCATGCTCTGCTACCATGATTGCTTTGTTCTGATTAAAGAAGGCACGTCTTCCCTGGCTGGAGCTCACCTGGAGATGCAGCCTTCCTCCCCATTTGGAGCTGCCCGTTATCATGGAAAGATGAGCAAGTTTGCTGCAGAAACCAGTCGCCAGCCTTTGAAGGTCCCAGCCCTTTGGCACCCCCGCAGGCCTTTGCAGACCTCCAGCCTGCTCACCTGTGAACTGCCCACCTGGCACTCCCTTTGGCTATTTCCCTTGTAACCCAGCCCTTGCACATCACTCTGCCCTTTGAAGATCCTATTCCTTCTGCATATCTATCTGTACACTGCCCTTTTGCCTACTTTCCTTTGTACTTTTACTACATAAGCAGCCGGCTTACGGTGGGGGCAGGGCAGGTTTCTGTAGCTGACCTGCTGCTCTCCCATGCTGCCGGCAGGACTGGAATCAATGCTCATGTATGATTCAACCCTGTCTCTGCTTCATTGGCTCGAGTAGTGACAGGCAGCACGGACCCATTGTTTGTCCGGTTACACTTGCACAGCCCTTCCTGCCAGGTTCTCTGCTTTCCATTTGTGTGTATGGGCCGTGGGCTGTCTCCTTCCCAGATGGTGAGGATGGTGTGTTTTCCGTGATAGAGTAGGCGTCAGATGGGCATGAACAGAGCAGGAACGGTGGGCCAGATGCAGGTCACCAGGGTGGAAAGCTGGGCTGCCTAGCAAGGGGCAAAACTGGGAAATTGTAGGGTGGGACCTGGCCCTCAGGGTGACCTTTCCTCCCCTGGCACATCGCTAGTCATGTGGCAGACCCCCTTGGAGGAGCAGTAAGGGGGCTGGAGAAGAATAGGCTCATAGATTTCCATACAAGTCTGCACAACCACTCCCTTAAGCATGAAGCCCTCAGGACAAAGAGATTCTGACTATTAGAAAGAACATGAGCCCCAGATTTAGCGGTCCTGGTAGAACACGAAGGATACTCAGGAGCAGAGAGCAAGGCAATACCTTTACTTCTGCAGGAGGGTGTGTAGCCAACACAGGGTCTGGTAAGCAAAGCACATTATGCAGTCTTTAAGGAAGACCTTTTATTTTATTTATTTTTAAAATTGATTTTAGAGAGAGAAAGGGAGAGAGAGAAACATTGATTTGTTGTTCCACTTATTTATGCTCGGGTTTTATCCTTGATGCTTGCTGTCTGTCCCTCACTCTTGATTGGTCAGAGCTTAGGTTCACATTCTTGTGTGATTGGCTAATTCAAAGGACAGGGAGGGATTGACATTTGTCATTTCAGAATGGCAGCTGCTTAAAACTCCCTTCTTTGACAGAAAAGATTAGTAGTTTATTCTCACAATTCTCATATGACCCACATCAAGTAATCTTAGGAACAAAGCCTGGGGCTGTTGACAGAGTTTTGGTTAAACTAGAGATAACATTTAGGCCTCAGTTGTGTTTCAGGTCCAGAAAAGCAGCAAAACCAGGGAGAGCTAAGTGAAGCCATGACTGACATCAGGACCAGCTGCAATGACTAATGACACCCCCACTGCCAGTGCTGACCTATCAGTGGAGACCATGGCCATGAAAGAAGACCTGGAAAGCTGATGAATATTGTTTTTTTAAAAAAACATATGTTTTGATTGATTTTAGAGAGAGAGGAAGGAAGAGGGATAGAGAGATAGTAACATCGATGGAGAGAACCATCAAATGGCTGACTCCTGCATGCCCCCTACTGGGGTTAGAACCCAAATCCCGAGCATATGCCCTGACCAGAATGAAACCAAGGACCTCTTGGTTCATGGGTTGACACTCAACCACTGAGCTACACAAGCCGGGCTGATGAATATTCTTTTGAGTGCCTCTCTTAAAATCCCCACCTTTGGAAAAGAAATAAAACCCCCTAAAATGAAGTACCCCATGTTCACACACAATCTGTCTTTCTGTCTGTCTCTCTCTGTCTGTCTGTCTCCCTCTCAAGTGTCTGTGCCTTTTCCCACCCCCTTCTTTCCCCAGGAGCACTGCCTCTGGATCGTGCGTGCCTTTCCCCTCTCCTTCCCCCTTCTCTTCTCCCAGGCATGCTTTCTTTTTCCTAAGCTCCAAGGGCCCTTCATTTGCCCCTGTAATTTGTTTTCTGAGTCCACACAGCCCAGCTGGCTCCCTTCTTCTATGTCTCACTTCTACCTCTGTGACTTTTTTTTTTTTTAAGGGAGACCTTTTACTTTACTTATTTTTAAAATTTATTTTAGAGATAGAGAAAGGGATAGAGAGAAATATTGATTTGTTGTTCCACTTATTTATGCATTCATTGGTTGACTCTTGTATGGGCCCTGACCGCAGATCAAACTCAGAACCTTGGTGTATCAGACAACACTCAAACCAACTGAGCTACCCAGCCAGGGCTCTGTGACTTTCTAAATAAACTTTCTCTTGTATTTAAGTTCTTTCCTGTGAACTCTTTCTTAGCCAAAGTCAAGGACCACGGTCTAAGTTCACCATAACATCTGGTGCTGTTCACCATAAACAATAGGCCTGTCCTACTGCAGTCAGGATTGGGGAAGGGGTGGGAAAAGGCACAGACACTTGTGCAGAGCTGCAGGACTTCAGCCCGGTAGGAAAGATTGTGACCCCAACATTTTGCCCAGATATGAAGGATAATCTGGAGCTCCCCAAGCCAAACTTATACTGCCTTCCAAATTAAAAAAAAAACAGCCCTGACCGGTTTGGCTCAGTGGATAGAGCGTCGGCCTGCGGACTGAAGGGTCCCAGGTTCGATTCCAGTCAAGGGCATGTACCTTGGTTGTGGGCACATCCCCAGTGGGGGGTGTGCAAGAGGCAGCTGATCGATGTTTCTCTCTCATCGATGTTTCTAACTCTCTATCCCTCTCCCTTCCTCTCTGTAAAAAATCAATAAAATTTATTAAAAAAAAAAAATTTGGCCCAGTGTGGCTCAGTTGGTTGGGTGACATCCTGTGCACCAAAAGGTTGCAGGTTTGATTCCTGGTCAGGGCACATGCCCAGTTTGTGGGCTCAGTTCCTGGTAGGAAGGATCTGTGAAGGAGGTAGCCAACCAATGTTTTACTCTCACATCCATGTTTCTCTCTCCCTCTCTTTTCCTCTCTCTCTAAAAATCAATAAAAAATATTTAAAAATAAATTAACAACATTCGTATCCATATCCTGTTTCACTACAGAAAATAGTAAACATAAATAGTTGTTCCTGAACACTGCAAAACAGTATCCTACCTAGACATGATGACTTTGCTGGAGCCAGCACATGGGCCACACATCCTGACGATCCTATATAATAAAGAGGTAATATGCAAATTAACCCTCACACTCTCGCACAAGATGGCCACCACCATGTGGTCAAAGATGGCCACCCCCATGTGGTCAAAGTTGGATGCCCACAAGATGGCCGGCAGGGGAGGGTAGTTGTGGGCGATCAGGCCAGCAGGGGAAGGCAGTTGGGGGCGACCAGGCCTGCAGGGAAGGGCAGTTGGGGGTGACCAGGCCTGCAGGGGAGGGCAGTTGGGGGCAACCAGGCAAGCAGGGGAGGGCGGCAGTTAGGGATGACCAGGCCTGCAGGGGAGGGCAGTTGGGGGTGACCAGGCCTGCAGGGGAGGGCAGTTAGGGGCGACCAGGTTGGCAGGGGAGGGTAGTTGGGGGTGACCAGGCCTGCAGGGAACGGCAGTTAGGGGCAACAAAGCTGGCAGGGGAGGGCGGTTGGAGGGCACCAGGCCTGCAGGGGAGGGCAGTTGGGGGTGACCAGGCCTGCAGGGGAGGGCATTGGGGGCATTCAGGCTGGCAAGGGAACAGTTAGGTGTCGATCAGGCTGGCAGAGGAGTGGTTAGGGGGTGATCAGGCTGGCAGGCAGGCGAGCGGTTGGGAGCCAGCAGTCCTGGGTTGTGAGTGGGATGTCCAGCTACCGGTTTAGGCCCGATCCCACAAGTGCACTAATTTCATGCACTGGGCCTCTAGTCTATATATATAAGAGCCTAAGCGATTGAATGACTGAATGACCTGTTGACCAGTTGCTATGACATGCACTGACCACCAGGGGCAGATGCTCAATGCAGGAGCTGCCCCCTGACGGTCAGTGCACTCCCACAGCCAACCTCCTGCAGCTTGCCAACCTCCCGCGGTCCCTCCTCCTGGCCGGCCAGCCCCCTTTGTAGGCCCGGATCACCAGTCAGGCTGAGGGACCCCACCCATGCACAAATTCGTGCACCGAGCCTCTAGTCCAGGGGTGGGCAAACTTTTTGACTCAAGGGCCACAATGGGTTCTTTTTTTTTTTTTTTTAATATATTTTATTGATTTTTCACAGAGAGGAAGGGAGAGGGACAGAGAGTTAGAAACATCGATGAGAGAGAAACATCGATCAGCTGCCTCCTGCACACTCCCCACTGGGGATGTGCCTGCAACCAAGGTACATGCCCTTGACCGGAATCGAACCCGGGACCCTTGAGTCCGCAGGCCGACGCTCTATCCACTAAGCCAAACCGGTTAGGGCCACAATGGGTTCTTAAACTGGACTGGAGGGCCTGAACAAAAGCATGGATGGAGTGTTTGTGTGAACTAATATAAATTCAAAGTAAAGGAGCGGAGGGGAGAGCAAGAGAACCCTCCGCTCTTTCGGCTCCTCGGGCCGGATAGAACAGCCGAACGGGCCGGATCCGGCCCGCGGGCCGTAGTTTGCCCACAGCTGCTCTAGTCACATATAACTAGATGTGTGTCTGTTCTTCCACTCAGGACTTACTGAGCACCTAATATGTGAACCACTGCCATTTTCAGCACTGGGGACACAGTGGTGACCAAGACAGAGGAGGTCCCTGCTCTCATGGATTTTACAATCTGATACTAATGAGTAACTGCAGAACTAATTACTAACACAATTATTTACACAATCAATTTCAATTGTGTGCTAGGGGAAAGCATAGGGTGCTGGTGATTAATGACAGTAATAAGACCTTCTGGGAGGTGGCAGTAGAGCTGAGATCTAAAGGCTAAGAAGGAGGTGACCAGGCAAAGGGGAGAAGAGTAGGTGGACTAGAGTATTCCAGGCAGGATATCAGCAGGAAGGCAGGGACCTAAGGAAGGCTTATGTGGCTGGAGACCAGTGAAGAGGGCATGTGCTCGGCAAGAATGGGTGAATGCTGCTGGAAGACAGACCATGTCAGGCTGCGCTGAGGAAACATGGCATCCTCAGGATGACAGCCCTCCTCCCTGCCGCATTTCCAGCCCTTTCCTGCCAGGGCTCCTGCTTCTGGGCTGACCCTGCTGAAATCTTTCTGGCATAGCTGCCAGGATGACCCTGCTTAAAGCATTTCAGTGACTTTTCACCTCATGAAGAGCCAACTCATGTCTTCACTGATGAAACTCCACTTTGTTCAGGTGTCCACAGCTTCCCAAACTGGCTGTGTACCCCAGCCTTGGGTCTGACTGATCTGTGGGGGGCCCTCCCACCTCCCCATCAGTGTTAGATTCAAGAATAGGGAAGTCAAGTGGCAGAGGGTGTTTGGGAAAATGTCTTGCTTTTAGGGGGAAAGCTGTAGGAAAGCACTCAGCTCTGACCAGCCACAAAGGAGGTGCAGAGAGGCGTGGAGCACTTCAGCAGCAGTGAGCAGAGGGGACCCTGCAAAGCCCTTGCTGATGCTGGGCCAGGGGAGCAAAGATGGATAGGCCCTGGCTCCACAATGAATGCTCCAATTAACCAACCACCCTAGGGCCTGCCTTAGCGCTGAACTTCCTGTCATGTGGGCTACTAACTCTTGTTTAAGCTGGCTTGAATCTGGGTTTTGTTGTTTGCATCAGCTGGCACCTTGATACTTTTAAGGACTTCAAAGAAGGACAGTTTGCATTTCTCCTCTGCCAGGTTTCTCAGCCACTTTCTCTACCACTCCTTCAGCTCCTACCCATGACTCTAATCATGTCTGACTTTGTGAAGTTCTCTTTTTAATCTCTTTGCTTGGAATACCCTGCCAACCCCAATAGAATTGGGAAACTCCTACTCATCCCTCAGAACCCATTTCAAGGGTCACTTCATCTGTAAAGCCCTCTGACACCCCTGAACAGATTAAAAGCTTCCCTCTCTGGATGTGGCTATCACCCAGAGGGTCCTCATTTTCTGAGTATTTAGAGTCAAACCTCAGTTCGCAAACATATCCATCTTGAACATTTTGGTTCTTGACCAAGTTGTTCATAGGAAAAAAATGTCTCGATTGTGGAACAAAACTTCAATTCTCAACCCAACAGCTTTTCATGCTGATACCTGTATGATTAGTCACTCATCCCTCAGACAACAAAGGAGAGAATGCATGAGTATGCGTTAGTTTACACTAAACCTCAAGTTGTTAACAACTCAGGAAATTGTGCTGTGAATATTTTCATGTATTTTTTTTTTTTTTGCTTTTGTTGCTGCTTATTGTTATTAAACTAGAGGCTCAGGTGGGGTCCCTCGGCCTGGCCTGTGCCCTCTCGCAATCCGGAACCCCTCGATGGATGTTGGAGAGCTGGTTTCAGCCCGATCCCCGTAGGCCAGGCCGAGGGTCTCCACCGGTGCACAAATCCGTGCACTGGGCCTCTAGTATGCATATAAGATCTTTGGTTAATCTCTTCCCGCCCTCTCCCTGTCCCCTTCCCTCTGAGATTCATCAGTCTGTTCCATGTTTCCATGCCTGTGCATTGAGTGCCTGCCCCCTGGTGGGTACTGTGCGTTATAGCTACCGGCTGGTCAGCTGGTTGGCCAGTTGCTTAGGCTTTTATATATATAGATATGTACAGTAAGTCCCCATGGGTCCTGAGAAGGTTAGTGATAGCAGCAAAGTGGAAAGTTGGGAGAACAATGATTGAGCTTTAAAAAGAAATAATTGTGGCCCTAACCAGTTTGGCTAGGTGGATAGAGCATTGGCCTGCGGACTGAAGGGTTCTGGGTTCAATTCCAGTCAAGGGCACATGCCCGGATTGCGGGCTCCATCCCCAGTGGAGAGTGTGCAGGAGACAGCCAATCAATGATTCCCGTCATGGATGTTTCTATCTCTCTCTCCCTCTCCCTTCCTTTCTGAAATCAATAAAAATATATTTAAACAAAAAGAAATAATTGCAAAGTATGATAGAGGTGTTTGCGTGTCTGATCTGACTACCGAGTATGGCATGACAAAATCAATGATTAGCACAATTTCAAAACAAAAATAGGCCATCAAGAGGGCTGATGTTGCTCGGCCAGCACGGCTCAGTGGTTGAGCATCGACCTATAAACCAGGAGGTCACAGTTCCATTCCTGGTCAGGGCACATGCCCGGTTGCAGGCTCAGTCCCCAGAAGGGGGCGCGCAGAAGGCAGTCAATCCATGAGTCTCTCTCATCATTGATGTTTCTATCTCTTTCTTCCTCTCCCTTCCTCTCTGAAATCAATAAAAATATATTTAAAGGAAGAAGTGCTGATGTTGCTAAGGGTATGAAGTGCTCACAAAACAATGATCATAGGCAAATGAAGAGGTAAGAAAAATTGTTGATTTGGATAAACAAAAAGCAGTTAGCCAGTGATAGCATTTTGGGGGCAATGATAAGTGAAAAAGGGAACATGCTACTTACTGACCTCCTGAAAGACCCTGGCATGAGTGTGAAAGTGATTCATTCAAGCTGAGTAGGGGTGCTTCGATAAATGTAAAGGAAGTGGCCCTCATGGTGTAGGGAGCCATGGGGAGCTGCTAGTATTAGTGAAGTAGCTGTGATGATTTCCTGACCGAACGTCAAGAATACGTCGAGGCTGAGGGGTCTGTTCCTCAGTGTTCAGTTGTGATGAGACAGGCTGCTCCTGGGAGAAAATGCCCAAGAGGACTCCCCACCCAGGAGGGGAAGGCATTGCCGGGACACCAGGCAGGGAAGGACGGGCTGATGATGTTTGTGTGGAATGTGAGTGGAAACTTTAAATGGAAGCCTCTACTCTACCACTCTGAAAACCTGCGAGTTTTCAAGAAAATTAATGTCATGAAAAACAAGTTGAATGTGATGTAGAGGGCTAACAGAAAAGCTTGGGTAACCAGCAATTTTTAATTGAGTGGATTCATGAAGTGTTTGCCCCAAGTGTGAAGAAATACCTCCGGGAAACACAATTTCCACTCAGGGCACTTCATGTCCTGGGCAAGGCTCCTGCCGGCCCTCCAAGCTTGGAGCAGGGCTGGCGGAGGAGCAAGTCACTGCTAGGTCCTCGAGCCTAACAACTCCTCCCATCCTGTGAGGCCACTGCCAGCGTGGCCTGGGGAAAGGGCTGATGCACAAATTAATACACAAGACAAGAAATATAAATTTGGAAATTATGGGGGAAGCCAGTTGTGAGCTTGGTACAAGGGACCAAGTTCCACTGAGTCTTTGTTCCCATTTGCCTTTTATTTACTAGAATACACAATTGCCTTTTAGGAATGCAAACAGACATATCAATGGTAATTTTTGGCGAACAGTAAAGAGACCATCAGGTTTGGGCTATTGAGTCAGCAGCAGGTAATAATGCAGACATTCAGCCTTCTGACCAGACTTCACGCATTCTTGACTTCTGGCACCATCCAGCCAGGGGCCAGCAGGTCATTTCTAACTTTAAGGAGCTCTACGTAAAGGCCTTGTTTCAGAGGTGCTTTGAGGTGACCTCTGACACCGATTTAACCCTCAGGATTAAATATCCTCACAGGGTTTTAATATCCTCACTCGCTTGAGGCTCATAGACAGCATGGGGGAGTGTCTTCCAGGACTACGCAACCAGCCTGGGAGACACTGTGGCCCGAGTCTGTTGCTGATTGTGAGTCTGTGAGGGCTGTGAGGGTGAGCCTGTGTCTCTGGACAAGTCCATGGCTTGGAGGTGGATGGTGATGGGGAGGAATAGGTGAGGACACAGCACTGACCACCCAGGAGCTCCGGGACCTTCAGAGGAGCAGCTGTGGAGTCTCTTCAGAGGAGGAGGGAAGGGAGGATGTTCCTACTCCACTCATCAGGAAAATGCTGCGGGAGGGAGAGAAGTGCAGTTTTATCACCCTGACAAAGTAGCAACCTGGGTGATAGATACACTTGTTCAATGACAATGGAGTGTTTCACTTCAGGCAAGTATTAAAATGAACATCATTGGGTAGGTTTTTAGTGGGACAGAGGCTTTGCAAGTTCTCGAGGAGCAAAGAGAGCAAGAGGAGAAAGAACCCCAGGAAAACAGCTACCTGTTGTCTTCATGGAAGGAGACTGCCCTTCCAAACAATGACATCGCTCCTTTCTATAATGAGTCATCAACATTACAGGTAAGTTCTGTTGTGTAGGTAAAATTTCATTTTTTATGTACGTTTCATTTCCTTTTTGTTAAATATTAATTTATATTTCATGTCCTTTTTAAAGTATTTATAGATTAAACAGTAAATTAGACATGTACTGTATACAAAAAAGGTTAAAACAGGGATTTGGGGGCCTGGAATGGATTAATTCAATTTACATTCTTTCTAATGGAAAAAAAAGATTCGGTTTTTGAACAAATCACTTCTCGAACAGCATTCCGGAACAAAGTAAGTTCGAGAATCGAGGTTCCACTGTACTATCCTGGTCCCTGGGAAGGTAGGAATTTTATCATAGACAAAAATATTAACTATTGAATAGACTTTTAATTTTAGTTCCCACTAAACAGGCCTCTATATTGAACCATTCTGTTTCTCCCCATCCTTCACTTCAAAGTCGTGGCTTTAATGCATATGACAGGCAACGGACCAGACTGCTAACTACAATCGCAAACCTTGCAAAAGACACAAGATTTCCCAGTCAGTGAAAGACACTGGGAAGCTGCTGGAATCTGGCCGAGTTGGACCCCCTGCTGATGGCCACTTCTGAAGAAACTGATCTTTTCATCATGAGATCTTTTTTTTTTTTAATCTTCACCTGAGGATACGTATTTTTTATTGATTTTAGAGAGGAAGGGAGAAGGAGAGTTGCCTACAGAACCCGTGACCCTTTGGCGCATGGGACAATGCTCCAACCAACAGAGCCACACTGGCCAGGCTGTGATGAGATCTTTGACTCTGCTATGTGTGAAGGTCACTTGTTAGGTGCCAGGGTGCTAACCAAGTCTAGGAAAACTTTCCTGCCAGTCTTAACTTTATAGTCTTTAGAGTAAGATAGACAAGTGTACAAACACACTATCTAATTCCATATACTAGTAGTAATGAGTATCAGGAAGAACACAATAAAGTAGTAAAAGGCAATATGAGTGAGATTCCAAATTGGGATATAGAAAAGTGATCATTTTCTGGGAAGGGTACTTTCTGAAACAGAATACAATAAACCCTTGATTTTGTGGACCTTGATTTAACGTGTTTCGAATTTAGTGGACAAAAGTTCAGGTCCATATGCCATATGTGAAAATGAAAACCCTGTTAATTTAAAAATGCTTTTAGCCAAGATGTGCTTATAATTAAATTAACAGGTATTTTTTTGTTATTCAGTTTTTGGGGTTTTTTTGGTTAATCCTCACCCGAGGATTTTTTTTTTTTCCCATTGATTTTTAGAAAGTAGAAGGGAGAGGGAGAAAGAGAAATATCGATGTGGGAGAGACATGATTGATTGGTTGCCTCCCACATGCACAGATGGAGCCTGCAACTGAGGTATGTCCCCTTGAACGGAATCGAACCCAGGACCCTTCAGTCTGCGGGCTGACACTCTAACCACTGAGCAAACTGGCTAGGGCTCATTGTTACTTTTTTTGTTTTGTTTCCCCTTTGGGGCCCGCAGCACATGCCAACCATCACTGTTACTTGTAACAAATTTTAGCGAATAGGCCACATGTTGGAAAAAACACTATTGCAATTTCACTGACATAAATATTACATATCTACAAATATAGTCTACACTAGTGGCCTGGTGCACAAAATTCGTGTACAGGGGGTGTGGGGGGGTGTTCCTCAGCCCAGCCTGCACCCTCTCCAATCTGGGACCCCTCGAAGGATGTCCTACTGCCGGTTTACAGGGGTCGGGCCTAAACCGGCAGTCAGACATCCCTCTCACAATCCAGGACTGCTGGCTCCAGCTGCTCACCTGCCTGCCAGCCCCCAACTGCCCCTCGCCGCCGGCCTGCTCACCCCCAAATGCCCCCCCACCAGCCTGATCACCCCCAACTGCCCCTCATGCTGGCCTGCTTGCCCCCAACTGCCCCCCTGCTGGCCTGCTCGCTCCCACCTTCCCTCCCCACTGGCCTGCTCACCCCCAACTGCCCCCCCCTGCTGTCCTGATCACCTCCAACTGACCCCCACTGATGGCCTGCTCACCCCCAACTGGCCCCCCTGCTGGTTTGCTTACCTTCAATGGCCCCTGCTGTCCCATCCTGGCCTGATCGCCCCCCGGCGACCCAAGGTCCCAGCCCCTCCTTTTTTTTCTTTTTATTTTTTTTCAGCTCCTTCTTGAGTAGAGGCCAGGGCCAGCTGGAAGCAAGTATCTAGGATTTATTTATCTTCTATAATTGAAACTTTGTAGCCTTGAGTGGAGGCCAGGGCCGGCCAGGGCAGGTGGGAAGCTTGGCTTCCTCCATTGCTGGGGCAACCCAAGCCTCCTGCTTGCTCCAGCTCTGTGGCTGGCCGCCATCTTGGTTGGGTTAATTTGCATACTCGCTCTTGATTGGCTGGTGGGCATGGCTTGGCGTAGCGATGGTTAATTTACATGTTTCTTTTATTAGTGTAGATATATTTAAATCTAAGAGTCACCTCTTGTAGCTCTACCAGTTTGGCTCAGTGGATAGAGGGTCAGCCTGTGGACTGAAGGGTCCCAGGTTCGATTCCGGTCAAGGGCATGTACCTTGATTGCGCGCACATCCCCAGTGGGGAATGTGCAGGAGGCAGCTGGTTGATGTTTCTCTCTCATCGATGTTTCTAACTCTCTATCCCTCTCCCTTCCTATCTGTAAAAAATCAACAAAATATATTTAAAAAAAAAAAAAAAAAGGGTCACCTCTTGTAAACAATGTTCAGTGAATGATTAGCATGTGACCACATTGCATCACAAGTGGTAATTGGTTCTGTTGTCCCTTGGCATGACTTTCAGCAGCATTTTTAACACAAGCTGGCCCATGTTCCCACATGCAATGCGCATCTCTTTGTTTACTCATGGTGACTGGTGAAAATACACATTTAGACCTATTCAGAATAAATTTAAAATTACAGTAGTACATATAGCAAACTTTCTGTGGAATTAAACTTTTCGTACATACTTACACAAATGTGTCTACATAAATAAAAACAGGTAAACTATTTTTTGAATTTTTTAGCATACACATATGGAAAACCTACTTTATTATATAACGGCCTTTTGGCTTTAATGAACACCCACCCCCTCACCTGAATTAGTCCCTTATATTGAGGTTTTACTGTACTCTCAGGGGAATGAACCACTGTCCCACTCACTAGAGTAGGTCCCCACAGCCATGAACTTATTACATGCCTGTCCCACTGGCCAGGTGATTGGACCTGGAGTAGACAGCTGGCCCATGCTAGGCCAATCAGAGTCTCTCCCGGGAACTTGGAAATGGAATACTAGTTATGTAACTGGCAGTGTAGAAGAGAAATGATTCTGCTTTAGGGCTGGGGCAGTTGTTGGCCAAGTGCAGAGACAGACAGTCATAGAGAGAGAGACAGAAACAGAGAGAGAGAGAGAGAGAGAGAAAGGAAGAGAGAGAAAGAGACAGAGCTCACAGGATGAGGGGAGCAAACACAGAGATGTTAGAAAGCTGCAGGCTCAGAGGGACAAAAGTGAATGCCTTGGATACAGGTAGATTCCAGCCTCTTGTAAGGTGCAGCTAGAAGTCCTGCCTTTGGATCCAAGAGACTCCTAATTCTTCCAATGAATTATGTTTCTATGCCTTGCAACCAAGATTACCATTTCTAAGAATGAAAATACCAGTGATGACAATGACGGAAATAGGCAGTTGTTAAGTGCCAGGCACTGTTTTCAGAATTTTACATATGTCACATATCTCCATCCTTACAACTCTTTGAGACAGGTACCATTGTTATCCCCATTTTATAGGTGAGGAAACTGAGGTACAGAAGTCACAATAATAAATGGTAGGTCTGGGCTTTTTTTTTTTAAATCTTTTTTTAAAGGATTATTCATTTTTAGAGAGGAAGGGAAACATCAACATGAGAGTGAAACATAGATCAGCTGCCTCCTGCTTGCCCCCCTACAGGGGATCAAACCCCAACCCAGGCATGTCACCTGACTTGGAATCAAACCAGCAACCTTTTGGTGAACAGGATGACCCCGGCCTGGTTAGGACTTTGTCCAGGTGTTTGTCCAGGCAGTGGGCCTCCACTGTTTCACTATACTCTAAAAACACAGGGGTTGGGGTGGGGAGGGGCTTGAGGTTATTTTAAACATGTGACATCCCACTGGTCCTGAGCAAAACCCCTTGTCCAAAGGCATATGCTGCTTTTACACAACTCATGCCAACTGGGAAACTGGCAGCACTCTATCAGCTCAGCGTTTTCATCACTCCGCGTCACACACTCACATTCCAGGACCACGAGCCAGGGTGTGAGGAAGTCTCTCCTAATTGTCCTTCACGTCTGAGAAGCAGAGACGCTGACGACACCCAGTAGTTAAGAGCTGAGCTCAGCCCTGGCTGGTTTGGCTCAGTGGATGGAGCGTCGGCCTGGGGACTGAAGGGTCCCGGGTTCGATTCCGGTCAAGGGCATGTACCTTGGTTGCGGGCACATCCCCAGTAGGGGGCGTGCAGGAGGCAGCTGATCGATGCTTCTCTCTCATCGATGTTTCCATCTCTCTATCCCTCTCCCTTCCTCTCTGTAAAAAATCAATAAAATATATTAAAAAAAAAAAAAAAAAAAAGGAGCTGAGCTCAGACTCGGGGTTGTCGTAAGCTTGAGTTTAAATCCTCACTGTGCCTCAGATGTGAACTCAGAAGAGTTAATTACCTTTTCCTGACTCAGTTTCCCTATCTATTACAGAAATAATGCCTCTCTCATGGGATTGTGAAGACAGGATGAAATAATGGACTAAAACAGTGGTCGGCAAACTCATTAGTCAACAGAGCCAAATATCAACAGTACAATGATTGAAATTTCTTTTGAGAGCCAAATTTTTTAAACTTAAACTATATAGGTAGGTACATTATTAACTTAATTAGGGTACTCCTAAGCTGGCCTTTGCTAAAAACTCAAGGGGCCAAAGAGCCGCATGTGGCTCGCGAGCCGCAGTTTGCCGACCGCTGGACTAAAGCATTTCAGCAAATTCTGAAACCTGACACGGTTGCACCTCAGGCAAGTGCACAACAAATCACTAGTTTTGTTCCTGTGTCCACTTTTGGAAAAACACTTTTCCTTGGGAACAGCTTTTTCCACCCATTGCACAGCATCCCACAGGGACACCTCTCCTAGCTATGGAACAGCAACACTCTCCTCCTAGGATCCGAATCTTTCGCTGCATCACCCAAAACTGACGGGAAATGCAAACGGAAACAAATCACAAAGAACAGTTGCAGTCCCCGTGTCCCCACTGCAGCAAGCCTGGCGTGGCGCCTGCTCCTGCACAGACAGACTGGGTCTCTGGCTTTCCCATAGATACTGTCTCTCCCACAACTGAAATCCCATAAACGTAATCACCAATAAACCTCGTTAAGCAGAGTTGGTGTCCAGTGCTTGCATAGAATTTTGTGATCTACTTTTTAAGAAAAGACTAGGTCTGTGAAGCTCAACAAATTCGTTTTTTTAAAAACTATTTTTGTTGATTTCAGAGAGGGAGAGACAGAAACATCGATGAGAGAAGCATTGATTGGCTACCTCCTGCACGACCCCTACCAAGAATGGGGCTCGCAACCCAGGCATGTGCCCTGAACAGGAATGAACTGTGACCTCCTGGTTCTTAGGTCGATGCTTAGCCACTGAGCCACACCAGCCCAGCTCATCAAATTCTTTATCCCCTTTCCCTTCTCCTGTGGTCAAGGAGAGGGTAAGAGCTAACACTTGCTGGATAACAAATTATCCTTAAACCTAGTAGCTTTATTATTGACTTATTTCAGAGGGAGAGGGAGAGAAACATCAATGTGTTACTCCACCCATGCACCCACTGTTGCTTCCTGCATGTGTCCTGACCAGAGACTGCAACCTTGGTGCATCAGGATGGTGCTCTGATCAATTGAGCCACCCGGCAGGGCAAAACCTAGTGGCTGCAGACAATGAACGCTGATTACCTCATTTCTGTGTGTCTGACATTTGAGAGCAGCCTTGTTTCGTGGTTGCGGCCAAGGCTCTTTCGTGAAGGTGGCAGTCGAGACGTTGGCAGAATGTGGTCACCTGAAGGTGTGGCTGGGGCTGGAAGACCGACTTCTGAGATGGGCATGAACCTGGCTGCAGGCAAGGCCTCGGTTCTTGCCACATGAGCCTCTCCACAGGGCTGCTTGAGTCTTCCATGGAAGTGGTTTCCCGCAGAGTAAGGGATCCAAGAGAACAAGAAGGAAGCCATGATGCATCTCAACTCAGCCCTATTCGGGTGAACACCAAGAGGGAGCAATGACTGGGGCCTCTCAGAGGCTGGCTGCCGCCGGGACACCTAGAAGCCCTGTGGGTTTCTGTACCCAGCCACTGTCTTCCCTTTACTTTAGCTATTTCTCTTCACCCCAAGAACATCTCATTTCAGACAGGAATGGATATGAGGAGGAGGTAGATATGAATAAAAGATGCAGACTAGGCAGGGTGAAGGCCTGAGTTTAAGGACCAGGTCTGAAGAACTGGGGGAGTAGCAGACAGTCTTTAGGGAAGAGAGCAGGCTGCCCCAAGTCCAGGACAAAAAAAAAGTGTAAGACATAAGTGCTCCTCCCCAGCCCACCCTGACAGATGAGTCTTGTCCCCTGATGAGCCCCCGAGAAAGTGACTTTCAGCTCAGCTCTGCCACTCTGAGTCCAAGCTGGGTCGAGAACTGAGTCCAGGCTGCTGCCAAGCTGTCATGCACTGAACTGTGTCCCCTCAAAAGTCGTATCCTGAAGCCTTAACACCGAGACCTCAGAATTTAACTGTATGTGCAGCTGGGCCTTTACAGAAGTGATTAAGGTAAAACTGGGCCATTAGGGTGGGTGCTAATCTCATCTGCCTGGTGTCCTAAGAAGACGACATTTGGACACCCAGAGGCACCAAGGGCACCCTCAGGGCGATGACACTTACGGACAGCAGAAAGCAGCCATCAGCAAGCCAAAGAGAAAAGAAACCTGCCAATACCTTCCTTGTAGACTTCCAGCCTCCTGGACAGTGAGGAAATAATTTTCCGTTGCTTAAGCCCCAATTCTATGGCATTTGTTATGCAGCTCGGGTGGCCTAAACATGAGCCCTCTGGACTGTTCTAGGAACCATCTTGAAACCTTTGCCATGTAATGTGGTATCGGAATCAGACATGAGCCGTCCTCTGTAGACTCAGGGAGGTGAGAAGATGCTGGGCTTCCCAGCCAGCGGGCGAGGACGGGGCTGCGTGGAGCCATGTATACATTGTGTGCACCCAGACTCTGGTTCCTGCTACAAGTTCCTGATGGGTCCCAGGACCCACTCCTCCCCTCCGAAGGCAGTCTCCACACGCACAGGTTCCTAGGCCACCTCCGCTGCCTGGCACATCTCCTGTCAGCTGGAAAGCACCTTCTGTATTCGTTCCCGCACTTCTTTTGGTCCCAAGGACACCATCATCTCAGCTACAGGTGGTCCTTGCTAAGAACAAAGAGAAAATGTCACCTATGATCTTAAGCTGCCTAAGAGACTCATGCCCAGCCTTGGTCTGCAGAAGTCATACCCCAGCCAACCCCAACACTGCTGCCTGTACCCCCAGGGCAGAGATTGCACTGCACTGTCTTTAATTTCTGAGGCTGAGGCTGCATCCCCAGAGCCTCTTCTTTCTGTATTGACATGTCTGTTACCTCCAATCAACGGCCAGTCCATGAAGGATGACGGAAGGGAGCATGCGTGTTTGATTTACTACTGTATACTTTGTACCTAGCGTGGCACTTGCACAGTAGGCACTCAATAGGTGCTGTCTGTTGAGTGAGTGGGTGAGGGGAGTGCTCATGTTTTACTCATCGTTGTATGAAAGATGAGCTCAGTGCTGCTGGTGAATGTTAGCTGAATGGGTAAGTGAGGGCTCCCGGGAACAGTCCAGCCCATCTGCCCGCCTCACCGGCTGTCCACTGAGGGCCACTCGGAGGAGTTTCATCACGTTACTGTACTTGGTGCCGGGCAGACCTTCGGACAGCTTCTTCAGTTCTGCATTCAGCACGTCCTGAGTTAAGCTGGCGCCAGGTCCTTCTAAAAGCCTAGAAGTGGGCCAGTCTATGAGGGGCCCGCAGGGGCCAATGCAAGAGAGCGGGAGGAAGAACTTTGGAAGACTATCTATCAGTGACAATATAAAGGGCACCAGTCAATGTTCAGGCCAGCCTGGGGAGGGAGGGCGGGGAGGATCTACCACATCCGACCCACCCAAGCTGGGGAAGAGAAAACCACCAGGGTACCACATAGCAGAGAATCCCAGCATGGGGGCATAACATAGGGACACGAAGAGGGTACCAAAATCAGAGGATTTACTAACGGCTGCCTCTGTGCAGGTCTTCTCTATGCCCCGTTTTCTCACCTGAGGGTCTGCACCTCACAGAACTATGCTGTGCCTACATTAAAACAAGCAAAGCACTAAGTACATTGCTTGGGCAGACACTCAACACAGGAGCTTCCCCCAGCCCGCAGGCCCCAGGCCAGCCAAGGCGGGTGCCAGTGGGGGCTCCCCAATCACCCCACGATGGGGGACGGGGCTAGCGAGAGGGCGGCACCAGGCTGGCCAAGGTGGGTGCCATCGCTGCCTCCCTCCCCAAGATCGCCCCACCGGTCACCCCACAGATCGGCCCTGATCACTGGCCAGGCCTACGGACCCTACCTGTGCATGAATTTCGTGCATCAGGCCTCTAGTAATATATAAAAGCATAAGTGACTGTTTGACCAGTAGCTATGATGTGCACTGACCACCAGGGGGCAGACACTCAACGCACAGGCATGGAAACACGGAACAGTCTGATGAATCTCAGAGGGAAGGGGACAGGGGAGAGGGCGGGAAGAGATTAACCAAAGATCTTACATGCATACTAGAGGCCTGGTGCAGGGATTCATGAACTGGTGGGGTCCCTTGCCTGGCCTGCAGGGATTGGGCCGACATCCCCCAAGGGGTCCCAGATTGCGAGATTCTGGTGGTCAGTGCACATCATAGCTACTGGTTGAACTGTCACTTAGAGCAAGAGACCAATCCATGCACCAGGCCTCTAGTATTTCAATAAAAAGCTAGTTATTAGCCAATAATTATTACACCCAATAGCTCTGAGGCTTTGCAAAAGTATCTATAAAGAAACTCAGGACTGGGTTAGATGGAGGCTGGAAGTATGGAGCCTTCTAGGAAATTATCTGAAACAGTTTCAAGACTGGGGACAGGGAGACTGTTGGATGTAACATAGAAGAGCAGAAAGGAAGCAATCAGAAGATCGCAGCCCCAGAAAGGGCCCTGCCACAGACTTGCCACAACTATCCTCTGCCCACAGGTGGAAGCATGTAAAGACTTAAGCTCCAGGGGCCAGCAATCACTGCCCTTTCCTGGCAGTCCAGCTGAGATCTGCTCCTAGAAGCGTGTTTGAGTTCAAGAGGAATTCCCTATTGTTAGAGCTGGACTTGCAAAAACTTCACCCCAGCCCTGCTTTGAAGTTAGAGCAAGAGATGGAGGCAGGGTGGGGAGTCTGTCCCACACTGAACAGGGACTGAGGCAGATGGTCCACAATGCCCACTCCAACATCATCTGCTCACAACGGGGTCCGGACAGCTCTACCCCAGAGGCTGCTCAGCGTGCAGTGCTGCTGGCGCAGGGTACAGGTTCATAAGTGATCTGAATAGCCTTTCAGCACACAGACAAATCTCCTACTAACTCCAGAACTTGAGCAACTGAGTTCCAACTGGAGACAGAAGTAATCATTCTTATTGCATCATTAACTGGGTTACGTGATTACTGTTATTTACGAAATGGAGGAGACAAAATATTGAAAATATAAAATGTGGGGGAAAATAGACACTCTCCTCAATGTCACTGCAGGGAGCAACTTGCCAAGGAGCAGGTGAAAGGGACAGGTCCTGGGCAGCCCACAATGGCAGCTCAGGACACATGAGAGCTGGCTTGCAGCTTGGCGTGAGCACAGAAGGACTTTGAGAGATCTGGCAGCTTCTGATCATTTGTGTATCAGCTTTCCTGCCTCAAGTGGGAGCACCAGGGTGCCTCTAAAAACAATGCCTGTGGCAGGATGGGGAGTTATGACATTACTTCCAGTGAATTACAACAAATAGCCCCTAGAGTGGAATGCCCAAAATTAAGAAAGCATTATTACTAATAATAGCTCTTTTGGGAACTTATCTTGGCGCTATCCTTACAAACATGTTAATGGTGTCTAGGTAAGATTACTCATTGCGCATTGTTTTAACAGCAAAATCTGGAAGCAATCAAATGTCCATCGGCAGGAGGGAGTTAAATAAATCATGGCAAAGTGGTATAGGAATGGGGTAGGTGTAGCTGCAGAAGAATGAGGATGCTCTCCAAATACTGGGCAGATCAAAATATATATTAAAAGGAAAAAAAGGCACAGAACTGTGTTCTTGTATTGTACCTTTTGTGTAAAAAAAGGGGAAGATAAGAAGGATTTAGACATAATTAAGAGCAGTCATAACATACAGAGGGTTTTGGAACTGGGCTAATAGGGGGCAAGGATTAAAAACAGGACTCCCTAAATATATACCGTCTTATCATTTCTAGGTTTTAAATCCAGGCTTAAGAGGTTTGAATGTATTAATAACCAAAACATTAAATTTCAAAATTAAAAAGTTACAGGACTAGAGTTGTATATACATATCCTTAAATTTAGACACTTTTCAAAGGAAACTGCTAAGTGTGGCTGCCTTTCTGTCGGGGGCTGGAGCAGGGAGGGAAGACTTAGTTTCTGCTATAATCCCTCTTGTACCATTTGTATTTTTTTTTTAATTAAAAAAAATTTATTGATGTGAGAGAGATTGATTTAGTTGTTCCACTTATTTCTGCATTCATTGGTTGATTTCTATATGTGCACTGACCAGGGATGGAATCCTCAACCTTGGGGCACTGGGACAATGATCAAACCAACTGAGCTTCCTGGCCAGGGATATACCATTTGTATTTCTTGTCACATGCTTGTATTCTTTTTTGTTGTTGTTAATACTCACCTGAGGATATTTTTCCATTGATTTTTTTCAGAGAGAGTGGGAGGGGGAAGAGAAAGAGAGACACAGAGAGAGAAACATCGATGTGAGAGAGACTCATTGATTAGCTGTTTCCTGAACACAAACAATCAGGGCTGGAGAACCTGCAATCCAGGTACGTGCCCCTCACTGGGAATCGAGCCCATGGCCCTTGGTGTGCATGCCGACACTCTAACCACTGAGTACACCGGCTGGGCTAGCTGTATCATTTTAGACAAGTTACTTTTTTCACTTTTGTATGTAGTAACAAAATTTTTAGCTGGGCACATGGCTGCCAAGTAAAAAAAATACATTTTCCAGGCTTCCTTAGGCCTGGCGTGGCCCTAAGACAGAGTTCCAACTAGCAGGATAGCTTTTAAGTCAAGTCCTTAAGGGGGAGAAATGCCCTGTCTGCCTCCTCTTTTCCTTCTTTCTCCTCTGGCTGAATTCTGGATGGTCTGTGAGCCACCATGGACCACAGGGACAAGAACAAAATCTAGGGATGGCAGGACACTGGAGACAAGGAGGAAAGCTGTTCGCCCCTGGACTGTTAGGTAAAGAGAAGTACACTCGGTAGCGGGAGAGAAACCTGTTCTCCCTCTATCAGAGCAGCCAGCATGGAGGAGTGTGGGCAGAATAAAAAGGACAGACAGAGAAACTGGGCCTTGGTTATGTATTTTTGGGCCATGCATTAGCCTCAAGTCAGCCCTTGTTCTGACCACACAATTACATAGACCAGTCCTTCTTCTCCATGGCTGTTTTCCGCTCTCGTCATCGGAAGTGTTCTGGTACTGTTACAGTAAGCAGTAGTTTCACCTGCACCTTTCAGATGAGGAAACGATGCTCAAACAGGTGCAGTAACTTGGCCAAAGTGAAGCCATCTGGGCAGGTGAACTAACTGGGTAACAGGTGGAGCCAGAATGGAACCCAGGTGGGTCCAACCCGGAACCTGAATGCATCATCTCTTTCAGGAGAGCCTGGGCTCCTCTGGGCTCCCCTCCTACCAAGAGCGTTGGTGAGTGATTAGCTCCCCCAAACCTCTCACTGGCCACAGGTTGTGCTGCGAGCCCAAATGCCCAGCCCTGGGGTAAAGGGGACCCAAGGAGGGGAGGGGGAAAGAGGGTACAGAACCTTGAGCTTGGCCTTCGGGAACTCACCTCAGCACGCGCTTGGCAATCACATCCACCTGCTCTGAGATGGCATCCAGCTGCGTTCGACCCACAGCAGGGCGAGTCCACAGGAAGGAGTGTGCTGGGGAGACCAAATCCTGCAAGCGGCAAATGTGACCCTGGAGAAAGAGGCAGTCATTCAATGCACTGGGGACAGGGCTGACACGTTGGAAGGAGAGAAATGGGGGGCTCCACTCCCTTGGTCTCCCGGAGCTCCCAGTCCCACCTGTCTCAGCAGGATGATCCTCTCCACATAGGCTGGGTCCAGGACAGCCCTGTCTGGCAGCTGGCTCCCAAATGCCTCCTCCACAAGCAGCTGCAGCTTCCCCACCAGCTGGCGCCTCTGGGTCTCATTGCTCACCAGCCGACGAAGGTGCAGCCTGGAGGAAAAGCCAAAGGAGTTCTCTATACTTACAGAAGGAAAGGGACCTGGCCAAGGTGTGATACAGGTAGCTTGAGGGCCCCAAACAACCCAGAGACATGCTGCTTCTAAAATAATAGCTAACATGCCCTAGCCAGTTTGGCCTGCGGACTGAAGGGTCCTGGGTTTGATTCTGGCCAAGGGCACATACCTTGGTTGCAGGCATGATCCCCAGCCCTGGTCTCTCTCTCTCTCTCTCCCTCCCTCCCTCCCACTCTCCACTCTAAAAACAACAACAAAAAAAAAAACCCCTCCAAAAAACAAAGGAAAAATATCCTCAGGTGAGGATTAACAACAATCTAAGCTACCGAAGGACCAGTAGCTCACTGACGACCAGGTGGCAGATGCTCAGTGCTGGAGCTGCCCCCTGGTGGTAGTGCGCTCCCATAGCCAATTTCCTGCATACCCTACCTCTGGCTGGCTGGCTGGATCAGCTTGATTGGGACTGGGTGAGATGGGCCCTGATTGGCCCTGATTGCCAGCCAGGCCAAGATACCTCACCCGTGCACAAATTCGTGCACCGGACCTCTAGTAAAAAAATAATAGCTAACATTTTTAAACTAGAAAGAGATCACACAAAAAAGATATTTCTGGCCTTGGCTGGGTAGTTCAGTTGGTTATAGCTTCATCCCAATACGCCAGCCAATGTTTCAGGTTCAATCTCTGGTCAGGGCACATAAAAGAATCAACAAATAAATGCATAAATAAGTGGAAAAACAAGTTTCTCTCTCTCCCCCTCTAAAAAAAAAATCATTCAATAGAAGAAAAGATTTCTGACTTCTCTTGGCTGCAAAGGGCCCTTGTTCCACATGCTTCAGTTGGCTTGAGCAGAGTAGAGGTTGCCCAGTTAACAGAGATTTCGTTTGCAGTCCTGGGCACTCACGCAAGGAGGGCCCAAGGAGAGCCGGTCCCTCAGTGCTCCAGGGAAGGCGGCAAGGAGTCGCTGCAACCTTCCTGCTGTGTGCCACACAGGCCCTTAGACTGGGACATGTCAGCAGTTATGGGAAGGGTAACTGTATCTGAAGGTTTCTGAGTGAAGGACCCTTGACACATGGAGGTGACAGAAGACAGTGCTCCTCAGTGTTGGTGGGTGACATGAGACAGTGCTCCTCAGTGTTGGCGGGTGACATGAGAGAAGTGCTCCTCAGTGTTGGTGGGTGACATGAGAGAAGTGCTCCTCATTGTTGGTGGGTGACATGAGACAGTGCTCCTCAGTGTTGGCGGGTGACATGAGAGAAGTGCTCCTCATTGTTGGTGGGTGACGTGAGACAGTGCTCCTCAGTGTTGGCGGGTGACATGAGAGAAGTGCTCCTCAGTGTTGGTGGGTGACATGAGACAGTGCTCCTCAGTGTTGGTGGGTGACATGAGACAGTGCTCCTCAGTGTTGGCGGGTGACGTGAGACAGTGCTCCTCAGTGTTGGTGGGTGACATGAGAGACAGTGCTCCTCAGTGTTGGTGGGTGACATGACAGACAGTGCTCCTCAGTGTTGGTGGGTGACATGAGAGAAGTGCTCCTCATTGTTGGTGGGTGACGTGAGACAGTGCTCCTCAGTGTTGGCGGGTGACATGAGAGAAGTGCTCCTCAGTGTTGGGGGGTGACATGAGAGAAGTGCTCCTCAGTGTTGGTGGGTGACATGATAGACAGTGCTCCTCAGTGTTGGTGGGTGACATGAGAGAAGTGCTCCTCATTGTTGGCGGGTGACATGAGGAACAGTGCTCCTCAGTATTGGCGGGTGACATGAGAGACAGTGCTCCTCAGTGATGGTGGGTGACATGATAGACAGTGCTCCTCAGTGTTGGCCGGAGGATCGGGGGTTAGGGGAGGGGAGATGTTCTAAAATGAAGGCTTTGGTAATCAACAAAACCCATACGAGGGGTACGCAGGAATAATGGTAACGATAAAAGGATACCTACCATTGGTCAAGCACTTTCTATGTGCTGGGGGCTGCGCAGATACTTTGATGCAATGTTGAATTTAACTCAACTTTTTTTTTTCTTCCTTTTTCCCCTCCCTTTATTGATTAAGGTATTACAGATGTGTCCCCATCCCCCCATAACTCAACTCTTAGAACAACTGCACAAGGTGGGAACTCTTAATAGCTCCGTTACAGAGAAGAGGAAAAAGAGGCCTGAAGAGATGAGGTGACTGCCTATGGTCACACAGCACTAAACACGTGAGCTCATAGTCAAAATCAGGTGTATGCAACTCTGGAGCCCACAGGACTCTCTGTGGGGACCCATCATCAGCAAGGAAGCCCTTTTCCACCAGGGCTCTCTAGTTCCCCACTCACCTGTTGAATTCTGGGAGCTTCTCCAGGTCTAGCAGGGCTGAGTGGCAGGTGATCCGGGTCAGGTCAAACTGTGCTACCAGCTCTGGCAAGGTCCTGCCCATCTGGTTCTCTACAAGTGAGGGAAGCCCAGCGCTCAACTCCCTCCTCAACATTCAACTCCAAGGGAGGCTGAGTGAGCACCGGGCTCCCCATCCCATTTTCACCAAAGGGATTCAATCTCTAGCTATTTTTATATCAAAGGCCCAAATGAGCTTTCACTTGCAGAAAGGCTTGTCATTAAGGAAAAAAAATGGTTTGAAAAAATGGTTTAACCACACTCACTGCCCTCAGAGACATGAGCTGCAGGGATGGCACCCACTGTCTGGCCATCCTGAGACCCTGACCCCACTGGTCCAGGTGGGGTCCAGCACCAGAGCTCTATGGGCTTCCCGGTGAGTCCAAGTGCAGCCAGAGTTGAGAGCAGCTGTGCAGGGCTGCTTCTCCGGAGCAGCAGCTGTCCCACTGGGCATTGTGGGGACTTCAGCCGACAATAACCTCTGTCACGTCCCCTACTAGCTGGGACACTGGCAAATTCCCTGACCTCTCTGAGACTCCCAATCCTCTTACAAACAGTGGAGATCATACCTCCCAAGGATATTTTAAGGATTAAATAAGAGCAAAATAAACAATAAGCAGACTATTATCGCCTCATTTTCAAAAATCTCCCCCACAAAGAAGTCATCCTATCCTATTTGGTGCTTCTTTAAGATTTGGGCTCTAAGTCTTGGGCAAGGATAAAGGCTTAGCTTTGAAAAAACTATGGTCCTGCACCCAAGCCCTGGTGCCTCACTGCTGTGGTCCCACCGGGAACTCTCAGGTGAGTGGATACCTGCAAACCCTGAGCCACAGTTAGTGATGATGTCGAGCAAGGCATCTGGTAGGAAGCCGGCAGCAGCAAAACTCGCCAGGAAAATGTCCCCTTGCCTCTTGGACAGCTTACTGCCGTCCCTGTTAAGGAGCAGGGGCAGGTGGGCAAAGCGAGGTGGAGGCCAGCCCAGGGCCTGGTAGAGCAGCAGGTGCTTGGAAGTGGAGACCAGCCACTCCGAGCCACGCAGCACATGGCTGATGCCCATGTGGTGGTCATCTACCACGCAGGCCAGGTGGTATGTGGGGAAGCCATCGCTCTTCAGGATGACCGGGTCCCCCTCCACACTGGCTACTTCATGCCGATTCCAGCCGTATACCAAGTCCTGGAAGGCTGGTGCCTCCTCCTCCAGGCGAAAGCGGATAGCAGGCCTAGGATCCTTGGCCAACTTCTCAGCTACCTGCTTCTGGCTCAGGTTCCGGCACCGATTGTCATACCTGTTGGGAAGTAGAGCAGCATAGTTGCTAACAACACTGATGATGGGCATGAGCCCTATCTATGTCTCTGAAG
The DNA here is from genome assembly GCF_963455305.1 of Plecotus auritus. NCBI lineage: Eukaryota > Metazoa > Chordata > Mammalia > Chiroptera > Vespertilionidae > Plecotus > Plecotus auritus. The sequence goes on from NC_137774.1 coordinate 62,734,945, forward strand.
ACCATATGGATCTTGGGCAAAGAAAAAGCCATCTTCTGTCGGTGGGTAAGTCCAGTGTTTATAATGAAGAAGCAGTGCTGCAGGGGATGTCGTGAACTTATCCAAACATCCGAGCCCTTGTGCAAACGGTTCACTGAAAGTGAAACTTAAGTCATGAGGCCACCGCTGATGGGAGTGCAGCTTGTGCAGGGCCACCAGGCAGCACGTCTTGGAAGGTCTCTAACAACACACTGCATGTGTGCAAAATGATGCCTGTCACATTATTTGTCACAGCTCTCTTTTAAAAACACACACACATATTTTTATTGATTTGAGAGAGGAAGGGAGAGACAGAAAGAGAAACATCAATGATGAGAGAGAATCACTGATCAGCTGCCTCCTGCATGCCCCACACTGGGGATTGAGCCCACAACCCAGGCATGTGCCCTGATTGGGAATCTTGCCGTGACCTCCTGGTTCATAGGTCGATGATCAACCACTGAGCAACACTGGCCAGGCCCAGCTCTCTTTTTTTTAATCCTTACCCAAGGATATGTTCTTATTGATTTTCAGAGAGAGAGAGAGAGAGAGAGAGGGAAAGAGAGGAAGAGAGAGAAAAACATCAATGTAAGAGAGAAACATCGATTGATTGATTGCCTCCCACATGTGTCCAGACTGGGATTGAACCCACAACCTAGGTATGTGCCCTGACCAGGAATTGAACGCACAACCTTTTGGTGTATGCAACTAACTTGGCTAGGGCACAGCTCTTTTTTTTAATAACAAATACTAGAAATGACATAAAGGTTCATTATTAAGGAACTGATTAAGTAAATGATGGTATATCCATACAATGAAATATCATTTAAGCATAAAAAAAACTGTGGACTAAAAAAACAAAACAATAAAAACTGTGGACTGATACAGACTGACCCTTGAGACAAGAAGTTGCACAATCCTCATTGTGTGCTACCATTTGAAGGGGGAAAGAGAAATAAAAGGCATATGTCAGTGTATGTACTGAATGTCTCTGCAGGAGACACCAGCAAATTCTACCACCAGCTGTCTCTAGAGAGGACCTGAGTAGGTAGAGTCAGCGTTGGGAGAGAGCTTTGGGTGTATATTTTCCTGAACATGAGAAAATCCTACTTAGTCAAAATAACAAATAACTAAAACTTCTTGATGTGTTACTCCCTAGGACCGAAGGCGGTTGGCAGCTCAGACCTGGCCCCCGTGATCCCTACCTGCTGGTTTCTGTCCTTGTGCCATCCCCTTCCTATGAGTATAGGCTGGACCTGGTGACTTCCGCCTAATGAACAGTGTACAACCAAAGTGATGAGCTGTCACTTCCTCGAAAGACTCTGGCTTCTGTCTCGCTCTCTTGCTTTCTCCCTGGTCTCTCTGAGGAAAGCCCGCTGCTATGCTGTGAGCTGCCCTATGGAGAGGCCCACGTGGCAAAGAGCAGATGTGTCCAGGCAACAGCCAGGACGCCCTGAGGTCTGCCGACAGTCTCGAAGGAAATGGAAGCAGATCCTCTGCGAGCTGAGCCTTGGGAGCAACCCTGAGCTAAAGGTCCACGTGAGCAGTGCCCAGTCCTGACCCATAGAAGCTGTGAGACTGTAAGTTTGGGTAACTTGTTCTGCAGCAACAGCTAACAAACACATCCAACTTTGGGGAGGCAGCACGACAGGTTGGGGCTCTCACCGGGGTGTCTGGTGGCTCCTCAGGGCCTCCTTCTTCAGCAGCTCCAGCCTCTGTGAAGAGCAGAAGCAGGGGTAAGCAGCCCCGGTTTTCAGCAGAGCTTCCGTGGCCTGGGCGTACAGCTCGAGCCGCTGGGACTGCAGGTAGGGCCCCCTGGGGCCTCCCTGATGTGGGCTCTCATCAGGGGGGATGCCTGGAGCATGGAAAGAGAGTAATCACCAATTAATAAGATGCAAGCGACACTGGCTCTCAAACACTGCTCCAAGGGCTTGGCAAACAGAGTAGAACTTTTAGTCCTCCCAACAACGTGTGAGTTCAGTACTACCACGATTTCCCTTTCGCAGGTGAAAATTCAAGCACAGAGGTTCCATGCTCCAGGCCACACAGCCTGGTGGATGAGGAGTCAGGTGGAGGCATGCTGGCTTCACGTCCACACTCCCAACTGCACTTCCTCTCCATCCCCCTTTTCCCTGGGGAGGGGAAACCCGCCCAGGCCTGGACCAGCCCACTCAGGAAGAAGAGTGTGGTTCAGGGCACAGCCATCAGGCCTGGCTGGACTCCAGGCTTTGTCTGTGACAAGGGATCCAGATGCGGGAGCACCAGAGTGCTAAGCACCTGCCAGCTGCCTTTCTATTCTGTGATCTTCACTAAGTCTCAGAACCACCATACCAGGCAGATGTCATTATTATCCCCATTCATTAACAAGGACACTGAGGCACAGAGGGACTTTGTTAGATAACTTGGCCAAGGATAAGGGGCACAACTGGATTCAAACTCAGGTGAGCTGGCCCAGAATCCATGCTCTTAACACTCCCTGCACTGACTCTTTGCATTCCCTTTTCTGAAAAGTGCAGCTGACAGCTTACTGTGCAGTGACTGAGAACTAGGCCCTGGGCAGTATGGCTGATGGCTGGGCATTCCATGCACTGAAAGGTTGCTGTTTCGATTCCCAGTCAGGGCACTTGGGCTGTGGGCTTGATGCCTGGTGGTGTGTGCAGGAGGCAGCAACGTCAATGTTTCTCTCTTTCCCTCCCTCTAAAAATCAATAAAAATATTTTTAAAAAAGCATCAGTGCTCACAAAGCACATAGCCCTCTAGCAGATGCACTATAAGTCCTCGGAGGAAATGTGATCAATTATCAGCCAAACCCTAGCCCAAGGTCAGGTTCCAGGTCACAGACGACGTGCTGAACTGTGAACGCTTCCAGGAGAGGGCAGAGGGGACACAGAAGAGTTGAATGATAGCCATTCTGCCCTCAAAAAGCTTTCAAATGAATTAGGGGTAATCCTGCACACCCAGCGTTCTCACAAATTCGGGAGGAGACGGCCCGGGTTCAGACGCACTGGCCAGCACTGAGACCTTGGGCGAGTCGCCTTTCAGAGCCTCCATGTTGTTTGTAAAAGCACACAAATGGTGCCTCCTTCTGAGGGTGGTCACGCGGCTTAGTGTGCTGCCTGGTATGTGCACGGCACTCAGTCAGCTTTGGTGGTATTGTTAGTATTACTCAGCCCTCTCTCCCACTGGGCCTCCGTTTCTTCATCTGTCAGAAGAGAAGGTTGGGTTAGGTGCACTGGGGTCCCTTCTTGATCTACCTGAATGTGATCAGCATGTGGAACGCCCAGGGCTTTAGAGTACTCCACTAGAGGACTTGAAAACATATGTTCACATAAAGACTAGGACATAAATGCTCACAGCAGTGACTCATAATAGCCAAAGGGTGGAAAAAAGCCAAATGCCCACCCTCAGGTGAATGGATAAGCAAAATGTGGTATTTCTACACAATGACTATCCTAAAGGGGAATATGAAGTGCTGACATATGCTACCACACAGATGAACTTACACTAAGTAAAAGCCAGTCATCAAAGCCACATACTGTGTAATTCCTCTCGTATGAAATGTCCCGAATTGGCAAACCACAGGGACAGGAGCAGATGAGTGGTGCCAGGGGCTGTGGGGGAGGAACAGGTCCTGGGTTTCGTGTTAGAGCAGGGGTGGGCAAACTTTTTGACTCAAGGGCCACAATGGGTTCTTAAACTGGACCAAAGGGCCGGAACAAAAGCATGGATGGAGTGTTTGTGTGAACTAATATAAATTCAAAGTAAAGGAGCGGAGGGGAGAGCAAGAGAACCGGATAGAACAGCCGGATCCGGCCCGCGGGCCATAGTTTGCCCAAGGCTGTGTTAGAGTGATGGAAATGTTCTGGAATTAGAGAGTGGCGATGGCTGCACGACATGGTGACTACACTAAATCACTGAATTGTACATTTTGAAATGGTGAATTTCGTAGTATGTGAATTACATGTCAAAACCTTCCCCCTCCACCCCCCCAAAAAACACACAACCTGAAAGAGTGACTTCCTGATGCAAGCAGTTCCAGGTCAGCCCCCTGGGGTGCCTGGGCAGCTGCCCTCTGCCTCACTGAAACGCTAGGGTGGGCGTCATTCACACATGCGTGCTGCACCAGGGGCTCCACGAGAGTGGGACCTGTTCGTCAGCACCCCTTGTGCCAGTGCAGAGCCCACATGCGGTCAGCGTTCTCTCCATGGCCCACGTGGCATTCCATCCCCTGCACACCCCATTACTCTGCCTGCTCACTGTGCTTGCGCCACTGTGGCCTTCGGCTGCTCCTCTAATTCACCGGGCACTTAGCTTCTGTGGGGCCTTCACATCTGCTATTTGCTCTACTTTGAACACTCTTCCCTTAGGTAACCTCAGGGCTGGCCCTCACTCTGTGCAAGTCTCTGCTCTAGTGTTACCTCCACAGCGAAGACCACCATGTCTAAACGAGCACCCCTCCCTACGGGTTCCCTAACCTGCTACCCTTTCTCCATAGCACTCATCACCACTTAATATCACAGGAATGAATTAATCTGTTTGCCTGTCTCCCCTACTTACTGAGCACAGGGTCTCTGCTCACTGCTGGAACACTTCCTGGGTCACAGTAAGTGATCTTGTTGAATGAATGCCCTTTTATTCAGCTAATCTCTATCTAGTATCTGCTATAGCCCTCTACGACAAAAGACAGAAAAGAAATTGGCTTCTGCCCTTTAGGAACCCAGAGTCCAGTTAATTTACCTGATATTAAAATACACATCTCAAAACAGTCTTGGTATTTTCGGTATTTTTTCTTGGGGAGCTTAACTAGTCATACCTGTTCCAGCAGGTAGGCAACTGTTGACCCAGGAAACACCAACACATGCCTCCTTGTCCTCCCTGAGCTTGGCTGTGCTCAGGATTAAACTTCCCACAAGAAAATTGACTTCAGAGGCTGGTAACATTTTCTTTCACTCATACTATGTGGTTAAAAAGCCCTCAAAAACCTGAGCTCAAATTTAACAGTGGGAAATATTCACTGAAAAACAACAAAACCCTGGGGTTGTGGCTCCTCTTGGAAGGCAGATTTGACAAGCTGGGCTGGCATCCCCACTGGGGAGCGCAGGACTGGAACTTTCTCCCGCTTACCACAGGTCCAGCTCCCCAGGCCCACCCTACACTCAGCCTATTCCTGCCTGCTCCTAGGAGGACTTGAGATTCCGGGATAAGAACAGGAATCTCAAAACAGCCTGGAGCTTTTCTTCAGGGAGCTTAAGTCTTTTCAGCTGGCACTTGCCACCCCAGGCATCACAAACGCCCCCATCTCTCCAGGAATCCCTTGTTCTCCCTCCTGGGTGCTATGGGAAGGCTGCAGGTCCTTTCCCAGCCAGCCTCACCTGCCCACTCCAGCATGTCCTCAATATTGTCCGCTGCCCCGGGCACCAGGCGGGTCTGGTCCGTGTCCTCCAGCCGCAGAATGAAGCTCCCTCCGTGCTTCTTGGCAAAGAGGTAGTTGTACAAGGCAGTGCGGAGGCCACCCAGGTGCAAGAAGCCTGGCAGAAAAGAACAGCTCAGACAAGACAGGGAATGTGAGCTGGCAAGCCTCAGTCAAGGGGCAAGCAAGCTGTATGTAACAGAATGTCTCAAAGAACATCAAAGCCCAAGAAACCGCTACCTCCGTCCCATCTCTCCAGCTAGCAGTCAGACTGCACAGAGGACGGGGTGATGACTCATTTAGCCCCTCTTTCTGGAACAGGCAGACCACCCAAGTTTAGTATATCTGTCCCAGCAGGTAGGCAGCTGTTGACCCAGGGAACATTTTGTAAAAAGGCTCCAACTCCCTCCAAATATCCATCACTCTACTGTGAGATTTGCCTCAAGGCCAAGTTTCACCCAAAGGAGGAGAGGCAGAGGCTGAGTCACTGAAGCCATTGTCACATGTGTGTTTAATTTATGCCAATTCAATGATGTGCTTGGGGAAAAATTAACTACAAATTTAAAATACCATAAAATGATATTTTACATACACCCTCTACGCACTGTCATGACTATCCTCATTATACATTTTGAATTTTGTCTACTTGAGATTTTTACATTAAGTGCTGGCTTTACACTCGAACCAAAATTAACCTTTGAGTCCATATTTCTCTTTACCTGAATTTAAACTCTTAAGATTTTGCTTTTCCATCATTCTTGACTGAAAACTTAAAATGAACAATTTTCCCAGGGTTGTTATTTCCCCTTATCCTGCCTGCTTAGGTTTAGCCCACGGCCCTGTCTGCACAATGAGCTCACCTGCACCTCCAAGCACAGGACAGCACAGCTCCCTTAGGGTCAGGCAGACATATTTCAACGGATTATGTGTGTGACCTCCAGCTAATTACTGCAAGGCCACCACAAAACCAGTGGTCCCCAAGATAGAAGACAGGGGTCTAGCAGTTAAAAGCGAGACCTCTTATAGGTACACAGACCTGGATTCAAATTCTGCATTCACCATTTATTAGCTGGCACCCCTTGGGCACTCGACTTAATTTGTATGAGCTCCATTTCCTCATTTATGAGAGGGATTAAAAACACAAAATAGAAACCTTCCTTATAATGTTGCTGTGAGGCCTAAATGCTGACCAAAGAACACCCTTCAGTTAATTTTAGCTATTGTAATGATCTATGTTGCTTGATAATCCTTATCTGCCTGTAGTCATATGGGCTTCTCCTGCAAATCAGCAAGAAAACACTAATAACAACAAATCAAAATAGAGGCTGTTTATTAAGTGCTTTCTATAAGTACCAGACCTTGTTAAGTGCCTCAGCTACATTATTTCAAACCCATGAGCAGGGTACTACTACTAGGCCTGTTTGACAGATAAAACTCAGAACCTCTGAGTAATTTCTCCAAGTCACACAGCTAGGAAGAAGTGGCAAAGCCAAAAATTTATACCCAATCTCAGGCTTTGGCACCCAAACCAATGCTGGTCTGCAAACTGTTGCAAGGAAGCACAGATATTGAGAGCAAAATGTTGAGAGCAGCAGTTTGACAGAACAATTTTGTTTAAACATAAAGTAGGCTCATATTTTGTATGCTTTTTAGGTTTTCATTTTTCTAGTAATCCACTTATATTGATTTTATAAAAGTATCGATCCATAATCCCGTCGCTCTGTGCAGTTGGGATCTTGCCACAAAGGTAGCCTTATATACTGACCCTGTGTTTCAGGAGAGGCACGTTCATTGTGGAGAAGGCAGAGGCAGCCTCGTGAGAAAAGAATTTTGGGAACTGGTGGGTTAATCAAGAAACAGGGCTCTAACTCAGCAAGGGCTAACAAAAGCAAGCTCAGTTCTGGGAACTGGTGGGGAGGCCCTGACAAGATCTCCACTAGGGTGTACAATGGGGCCCCTAACTCCCTTTGGCTTGCTTAGCTCCAACACTAACCACAGGGCCTGCGTACCTGTAATTTCCTCTGCTCAGAAGGTTCCTCCTATATGCTATATTCTTGTCATTTGGTTCTCAGCTCAAATGTCACCTCCTCAACAAAATGTTCTTGAGCCTCCTACCTAAACGAACCCGTCACCTCTCCTGCTTCATTTCCCATATGGCACACGAGACTGCCTAAAATTACAGTATTTCTGTACACGTTTGACGCGGCCACCAGAGTAGGGGCCCGATGGTCATTGTATCGCAGCGGAACAGAACCTCGCAGTTTGTACTTGGTACACATTTACTGAAAGAGACCGAAAGAGATGGTGCAATCTAATAAACACAACGAAATCCTGGCAACGCGAACAATTCCCGCTCCTGGATCTGTTTCTGCCCCTGCAAAATGGGGTCGCGCTGCCCTCCCAGTCTAACTCCACCGGAAGGGGTTCGTTGGATACATTCTGGGGGCGGGCACCGGACGATGGGCTTCGGCCTGCAGCGTCACATCCCCTAAGATTACCTGTGGGACTGGGGGCGAACCGCACTCGCACCGCAGCCCCAGAACCAGTGCTCAGGCTGGCCTCACGCCGTCCCAGGGAGCGCCCCAAGACTCCCGGGGGCCTCCCTGGCTGCACCAGCGTCCTCAAGAGCACCGCCATACGAGTTCGACTCGTCCACCTGGGCTTCTCCGAGAACCACTTCCGGGACTCCTCCCCGCCAATCCGCTTCCGCCACACTGGGCCCAAACCCGCCCCTTAAAGGCGCAGGCCACTTAGCCTGCGAGCCCACGCCCCCTGCACGGCTGCGGCCCGGCTCGGCCGCTAGAGGGCAGAGCCTCTCGAGCGGGCGATTTCCCGGGCCCTGCCCCCTCGGCCGCGGAAAGCTAAAGCGTGGCAGGGGCCGAGCCCGGGAAGCGGAGGAGGCGGGTCTCCATAGAAACCTCCACCTGTTTCCGGTTAGCCTGGGCGAGATTAGGGGCTGCTGCGGGGGCCAATCTCCGCCAGCTCGCCTTTTCCCGGCGGTCCCTGCGGGCGCGGTGGGTGTTGTACACAATCATCATGGCGGCGGCCGGGGCCCCGGATGGTGAGTGTGGCGGGGTGGAGGGCGCCGGGCTGGGTGCGGGTGAAGCGATTGCTCTTCGGGGACGCGACCTGGCCCGGGGGCTGGTGGTGGGGAGAGCCCGGACTTGGGAGCCAGGGTGCGGCGGCGCCCGCGTGGATACGGCCCCAGGCCCAGCCCGCGGCGAGCGCCCACCCCCTAACCCCCTTGCAGGCATGGAGGAGCCTGGCATGGACACGGAGGCCGAGACCATGGCGGCCGAGGCGCCCGCGCGGTCCCTCAATTGCGTGGAGGCCGAAGCCGCGGCGGGGGCGGCGGCCGAGGACGCCTGTGCCGCGCGAGGCAGCCTGCAGCCGGCCCCGGCCCAGCCCCCTGGGGACCCCGCGGCGCAGGCCTCCGTCAGCAATGGCGAGGACGCGGGCGGTGGCGGCGGCGCGGCCAGGGAGCTGGTGGACCTGAAGATCATCTGGAACAAGACGAAGCACGACGTGAAGTTCCCCCTGGACAGTACAGGCTCCGAGCTGAAACAGAAGATTCACTCGATTACAGGTAACCCCGTGGCACGCAGCCCCGCCGCCTTCCCCGCCTCGCCCCGCCCGCGGGTCCAGTGCTCACAGCGGTCCTCCGAAGTGGGTTCTAGGATGCCCATTACACAGAAGGGCAAAATGAGGCCTGGCATTGTAGAACTAGTAAGTGGCTGGCTGAGCTGGGATTGAATCCCAGGCCTGACTCCTAGGCCCAAGCTTCCAATTAGTGCTGCCCAAACATCTCTAATAAAAACCACCTGAGGCACTTGTAAAGTTTACAGCTTCCAGGCTCTTCCGCCTGAGATTTTGAGTCAGTGGGGCTGGAATGTAGCCAGGAATTTATTTTTAACAAATACCAGGCAATTCTCAAAAGGGAAGTCTAGGAAACGCTGCTGGTGACCATCATGCTGGCCCCCTCCCAGGTGTTCCTGTTACTTAATTTCATCTCATAGACAGCACTTAGCCACCTGAAATGATTTTTTTCCTAGGCTTTCTCCATGTAGCTTGTAGGCTCCATAAAAACAAGAACTTAGTCCTTATTGGTTTTTGTAGCCCTGAGGCCTGTGGACTCTTGCTTAATATTTGAGTGATTGGAAGATTGAGGGACAAGTTGGAATGAATGACAGCTAATTTTTATCGAACAGTTACTGAATTACCAGGAGCTGCACTAAATACTGTTTGTCCTGACTTGTGGTTCTTAAAACAATTCCATACAAAGGGAACTACTGTCATCACTATTATAAAGTTTTGGAAACTGAGGCTGAAACAGGTTGTGAATTGCCCAGGTGTGCAAGTCGTAGGTGGTAGAGCAGTACTCACTTTGGGATCTGTTGTCAAAGTGCTCTGGTCCAAGTATGTTTTTTGATTTTCCTTTCACTGTCTGCTACCTTTTCCCAAGGTCTCCCGCCAGCCATGCAGAAAGTCATGTATAAGGGACTCGTCCCTGAGGATAAGACGTTGAGGGAAATAAAGGTGACCAGCGGAGCCAAGATCATGGTGGTTGGTTCCACGATAAATGATGTTTTAGCCGTAAACACGCCCAAAGACTCTGCGCAGCAGGATGCCAAGGCCGAAGAGAACAAGAAGGAGCCGCTGTGCAGGCAGAAAGTGAGTCCGTCATGTGACTGTTAGTTCTGGGAAGTTTGAGGCGTTGTCCTCTGGAGCCGTGGTTGGTTATATTCTCCCTAGAATAAGCTCCTTTTTGGACAGGGCCCATGATGGAAATTTATGGCAGCAGTTGGGTGCCGCTGGCTGTTGAGTGGAGGTGACAACTACCTGAGATTTGCAACTTTGTCTCATCTGGCTGGTCAGTGTGTCTCAAGTCTATCTACTTTAGGATAAGGCCTTTGTAAAGGCAGGCTTCAGAATCCGACATGGGTTTCTCCTGTTTAGTGCCAGAGAAAAATGCCATTGCTAGAACTAATTCCCCATTTTGTGCAAGTGCTTACAATTGTTTTTTTGGTGTGGCTTCCCACAAATCAACAAGCTCATTTCTGGAAAGACATGAACATCAATAGCTTTTAGAGGTTCCTCTAAACTGACCACCTCAGGGAACCGAGTGAAGCTCTAGGAAGATAACTATGCTGATTTCCTCCTCCTGTCCCTGAAATAGGGGCCAGGTTTTTCATATTCTGTGGCTCATTTTGGAGGTCAGTGTGTTGCACTGTCAAAGGATGCTAGTTGGAAGAACCATCACTTGTGATCTTGTCACCCATCAGGCCCAGTCATTGTTAGGGAGCCTCCTGGCCACTCTTGGTAGTGTTCCAGGAAAATAGGTGTTCTCATCCTCACCTGTGTCCCGGGGAGAGCATCCAGCTGATGAACACTGGTTTTAGTGACCAGACATCAAGGCACATGACCAACAGTGGGAAGGACACAGTTTTCTGTCACAGTCCATAGTCCCTTGTGTGTGCGTTTCCAAACTCCAAAAACGTACTTTTGTAAATATGGCAGCAAAACCTGACCAGGGTTAATGTGAATAGTCATGTTTTATCATAAAAATGTTAGTGTGGTTGGTGATATGGTGCTGTCCCAAACTCTGGAGTATATATAACGTATTTTAAAAATATTACAGTCTACGGCCATATCACCCTGAACACGCCCAATCTCTTCTGATCTCGGAAGCTAAGCAGGGTCAGGCCTGGTTAGTACTTGGATGGGAGACCACCTGGGATTACTGGGTGCTGTAGGCTTAAGAAAAAAAAATTACATTTACAAAAACCCAAAAAGCCACACACAACACCCTAAAATTTTTGGCCTTCATAAAAGTTCAAAACTTCTGTTTATGGGGTTTAAAATAAGGAGTTATAAACCTGTATTAACATCTAAAAGGTGTTTATTTGGACACTTCCACCCCCAAATGTGGGGTCAAAATGTTTTATACCCAATTGAGTTCATTTCCATATTCCTGTCTTGCTCTACCACATGTGTGAGATGTCAGATATGAGAATGCAGATGTGAGAGCATTCCCACTGGCCACACTCTGGGAACATACATGTCTCTTGAACACAGGTTTTGAGTTACAAATGATCGCTTAACAGGCTTAGAACTGTTTCACAGTGCAGGGGAAATTCTTCAAAAGGTACTTGTGAGGTCTGAGTCAAATTCAGATTGTAATCCATGCTGCAGTGTTTAACGCCAGTTCCGAGGCATAACGTGGCCTAATGACAGGGCTCCATCTTTGTGACTTTTTGTCAGCGGCTCAGAAATCTGGGACTGAGGGGACTCTTTGTTAGCAGTCTGGCAGTCTGGTGGGTCTGTCACATTGGAGGGTTTCTGCCACGCCAGTGAGGCTTATGGCCACCTGGTGCTTAACTTAGGTTAATCTTTCACCCTCTGCCCACTCATTGCCCTGTAGTTCTAGCTTTACTGAACAGTGTCTGTTTCTATACAGCCACAAATGGGGCGGAAGTCAGGTTCACGCATGTGGGCCGGTCAGGAGCTGTTTCAGGGGAGCCTTGTTAGAACCCATAAGGAGCTGCCTCAAACTCCTGGGGTGGGCTGGGTTAGAGACTTCTTAATAGGGTCAGGCTCTCGAGTAATCAGCATTTGTCTTGGGAAATACGGTTCTTCAGGCTTTGTGTCTAGCTGGGGTTGAGGGTGAAGACTTCTGCAGCAGACGAGTCCCCATTTATGGTGGCATTGCCTCTTTAGGCAGTTGAGCTGCGTACCAGTATCGGGCCAGGTGTCTTTGGGAGTGTAAGTTGGCGGAATTGCTGCCATTTTGAACCTGTCAGGAGAGCAGCACCCTTTGTGGCTCTCAGCTTGGTGTTGAATCCCTTCAGTGGGGACTGCGGGAGGAAGTAGGTTTTCTTTGAATTAGCAGTCTGTAAGGTCCTGCTTTTTCTAGACTAGAGCTTTGATGTTAAGTGTGGCAGCCAGGTGTGATTGATTAAAATTCAATAAAATTGAAGGTCCATTTTCTCAGTCCTCCTAGCCCCATTTTGAGCGCTTCGTCGCCACGCTTCCATCCACACAAGTGTTTGCTGCTCGGGCTGCTCTGTTGTGTTGGAGGGGTAGGCAGTACAGGCTTTTGAACAGAACATTAGGCTTTCTTCGTCCTGCTTTTCAGAGGAAGGAACATAATGAAAATGCAGTCTACTTTCATTTAATGAGCTCTTTTGATTTACGTTTCAGCAACACAGGAAAGTGTTGGATAAAGGGAAACCTGAAGACGTGATGCCATCTGTTAAGGGGGCCCAGGTAAGCCATGCCCTGTCGTGAGCACTCTCAAAACCAGGCCATTGAGCTGTCGTCTCGTCCTGTCTGTTGTCCTGTGTTTGTCCTACTTTGACTTTGGTCCCTCCCTCTCACCACAGGAGCGCCTGCCCACAGTCCCCTTGTCTGGCATGTACAATAAATCTGGAGGAAAAGTGAGACTCACCTTTAAGCTAGAACAAGACCAGCTGTGGATCGGCACTAAAGGTATGTGACCGCTCCCGCGCTGGCTGGCTTGCTGCCTCTGGCTCCCAGAAGCACTCCCTCCCAAGTGCCAGTCTGCTCCTCATTCTCAAATCTCTGCACTGTGCTGTGCGTGCTCCTGGCTTTGACTTTGCTTTAGATGCTTCTCTTTGGACCCTTTTCCCCTCATTCTTTTTAGTCTGATCTCAGAACCAATCCATCCAACAGCAGGTCTGTCCCACAGATGAGGGTTTTATTTGTTTACACACCATCTGTAAAAAACTGGAGATTTCACTTAATCTGATTTTTGGCTTCATTTGAAAAACATAAGAAGGTTTAGCCCAGGGGTGGGCAAACTTTTTGACTCGAGGGCCACAATGGGTTCTTAAACTGGACCAAAGGGCCGGAACAAAAGCATGGATGGAGTGTTTGTGTGAACTAATATAAATTCAAAGTAAAGGAGCAGAGGGGAGAGCAAGAGAACCGGATAGAACAGCCGGATCCAGCCTGCGGGCCGTAGTTTGCCCAAGGCTGGTTTAGCCGGTCTGGACTTGCATTCTCATGGATAACCAGCAGCTGGACTGAGTAGTAGGTTCACATGGCCTGCTACAGTTCCCACTGTCCCATCTAATCTGCCTGTGGCCAGCATCCTTCATTTATGTCACCCGCCTGGCCCCTGTAGATCATAGTTTTATTAGTGTTGGGGACAAGACCTCCCGCCCTGGTTGCCCTCTGCCTGCCCATCGACCCCTGTGCATGGTGAGCCAGGCTTGCTGCTTGCTGGGAGGTGACTCTTGACTGCTCTCTTCCTTCCCCCATGGATCAAAGTCTTGCCAGCTGTGCTCCAAAGTCACCTGTCTCTTTGCCACTCCACTGTGCTACTTAAGACTCCTAGCATCTCTAAACTTGGTCCTTGAAAGGGGTTAACCTGTTTCCTGCCCATCTCTGATTTCTCCTGCCCAGTGGCCAGAGAGAAATTTCTTCTGGACTGTTTTTTTTTTCCTCACTGGTTTTTGTGCTCATAAACCTTTGGCTCTTTAAGGCCAAGTTCAAATGCTTAACCATAGTGTTCAGTGTTCTCAATAATGGGACCCCCTTTAAATTTGTGACTTAGCTTCCTGCCCTACTTACCTTGTCATACCGTATGTGTCCAGAACCGCTTGCTGAATGTCCCCCACGCGCTTTGCACAGCTCCGTGCCTTTGTTCATGCTGTGTCCTACCTGCAAGCCTTTTTCCCATCCTTGTGAGGAATAAACTCTTCAAAGGCCCAACCTAAATGTCCTCCTACGAAGCCCCCCTGACACATGCACTCTCCCCCCCCCCCCCCCCCCGCCTTCATAGAGCACTTCATTTATGTCCCCAGAGCACTCATTACTCTCAGACTTGTCTGCCCCCTGTTAGATTCCGGAGGGGACTGAGCATGCCTAAGTTACCTGTTTCTGCCAGCACTGTAGATGGTCAGTGTTCGAGGTAAATGCTAAAGAGAAGTCCAGGGGGTCCTATCCTCTGAGGCTGATTAGTTTCAGGGACAGGCCATTAGATGATTCTGCTTCAGATGGGACCAAAATTTCATGGAAAATAATCAGGGCTGTGGTGATGGGGAGTGAGATTTTTATCATCTAAAATATGAAAATTTCTTGTTTTCACCCCTGTCTTAAAGTGAACAAAGAATGACATGCCAAAAACGCTTGAGTCCTCTAACAGTTGTGTGATAAACTGCTATATTCTTTCTTTCACATTTGATTCTAACTGCATGATCAGAGCAAGTTTTGCAAACTATTTAAGGGCTCCCGCATTCTTCAAGGGCCTTGGGCCCCTTTAATAGGTCACTGTCTTCTGCAGAGCTGGTCCCGTCACCCCTGTCGTTTCTTCAGTTGTGAGCTGCCCGCCTGTCAGCTCCTCACTTCTCCATGCTCGCAGGTGGTTTGGCGTAGCCCTCCATCATTGCGCTGACTCGCTAAAGCCCTGCCTCTTCCACTTTGGCAGCCTAATGGGAGGCAGTGGCTGAGGCTGCCCAGGAAGACACCAGTGGCCCAGCGGGTAGGTGCAGCCAGGCCGGCTCCTTAGGGAGTACTTATGCGACAGGAAGGTGTGCAGGGGCTACTGAGGACCCCGTGCCTGTGTGGGGCTCCTGCTTCAGCTTGTGGGAGTGGCCATCCTCTGGCGCGAAGGAGAGCTCCAGCAGAACCTGTGGGCGGCAGGAGCCTGCTGGTCGCCAGCCTTGCTAAGGGGCATGGCCATGAATTCGTGTCCTGGGGTCAGCCACAGCCCCGGGTTCTCATTCCCTCCCAGAGCCCTGCCTCCTTGCACCGCGCCCGCTTCTCACCTGCCCATGAGTGCCATCCCCTGGGTGTCGCCTCACTCCCTCAGAGGACAGCGTGTTCTGGAAGTGGGCCCCCAGCACTGGCTTCATCTTCCTGCTGGCCTCCTTCTCAAGGGGATGCTCATGGGCTCATAATTGTGGCGTAAACTCTGGCTGTGTGGGAGGCAGGACTGAGCCTCAGGCTAGTGGAGCGAGAACAGGCAGGGAGCAAGAAAGGTGAGCACAGGTGGGGAGCCTGTGCCCTGTTGGTAGGGCAGTTGCACCTGTAATCCAGCTGATGATCACTTGGAAGTGTGGGCCCAGGATTCTTACATCTGCATTTTCAAAAGAAGCCAGAAATCCACATTTTTCTGTGAGAACCACTGACATTTCAAGGTGGTTGGTCTTAAAAGAAGTTTCTATCTTGCCCTAGCTGGTTTGGCTCAGTAGATAAAGCATTAGCCTGTGGACCGAAGGGTCCCGGATTCGATTCTGGTCAAGGGCATGTACCTTGGTTGCAGGCTTCTCCCCAGCCCTGGGCCCTGGTCAGGGCTTGTGTAGGAGGCAACCAATCGATGTGTTTCTCTCACATCGATATTTCTCTGTCTTTCCCTCTCTCCCACTTTCTCTAAAAATCAGTGGAGAAATATCCTTGGGTGAGGATTAAAAAAAAAAAAAAAAAAAGTTTCTGTCTTAAAGACACCTCTGGTCAGGTCCCGCCTGGGGGGCACTGTTTTAGAGCCGCTGAAAGTTAGCCTGCATGACCGCCTCCAGGTCTCTTCTCCCCACCCCCGATTTTCACAGGCCGAGGCCACAGGACAGGAATAAAATGTCCCAATTCATCCGCTCGCCTAGAATCCCGGCCTCGAAGTTCCTGCTGTTTTGTCAAGTTACCTGTTTTCAGGTTTCACCTTTTTCAGATTTTCCTGTCTACCAAGGCTTTAGTGTGGTTTAAACTTGATTTAACTGCTGAGAGCTGCTCCAGTCCCTGAGGGGTCTGCTGCTTCCGGGGTGGTTTCCTGTCGGCAGGTGCCCCCACCTCTCTTGCTACCGCCCCCCTCCTGCTGCACTTGCTCTTTCCCGCAGTATCCCCCCCCCCCCCCCCCCCCGCCAGGCCTCCCTTGCACTGCCTCTTTCACACCTGCCACCCTTAAACTTGCTGCAGAATGTCTTTTGATCCATGTGCCCTTGATTATTAATCAGAGAGGTTACAAATGTTCTAAGAGAACGTTCGTGTGTGTATATGGGAGTGTGGGGGCCAGGGGAGGCGTTTTGGGGGCAAGTGAGCAGGATCTTGGGCCAGAATCGGTTGTTCACAGCCAACACTCTCCCTTCCTTTCTGTGGGAACCCCGAGCACGCTGGTGCCTCTCTGTTCTTGGCTGTCTTGACTATCTCAGGCACCAAAGGCCTGAGCCAGTGCTGAGCTTGGGCAGTAAGGGTGCAATGGAATTTCTTGGGTGTTTATTGATTAAGAGTTTTAAAAAGAACAGGAAAGAAATACTCTGCTGTGCCGTTGCCACATCTTGGTTTCTGTTCGCTCCTAAGAAGTCCCAGCTCCCACGCAGGGCTCTTGGGCCATTGTCAGAAGGGCTGGTCCCTTATCCCTGGAGGGCAGGAGGATGTGAGCTTCCAGTAGGCTCCAGAGCCACTGCCCTGACGAGGGACTGCTGAGTCCCAGGAGTAGAACAGAAGGGCCTGTGAATAACGGCTGTCCTTCCTCTCAACTCAGAGCGGACCGAGAAGCTACCCATGGGCTCCATTAAAAACGTGGTCAGTGAACCCATCGAAGGGCACGAGGACTACCACATGATGGTAAGTAGCCTGGGTGCAGCCTGCGGCCCGCAATGCTCCAGCAGGGTCTGCGTGACCGAGGAGACACTCCAGGAGACGCCTGTCTAAGGCCCCTGCTTTCTTCTAGAACTCGCCCATGACTTATTCTAGTTCTCTTGACCCCTCCATCCCCCACCCCTGATTTTCCAGCAGTTTCAGGGGTTATGTTGGGTGTCTTTGCCTCCCTTTTATCTGTAACGCTTTTCTTTAGACCAGGAAAACAACTGGAATGAGGAGGAGCCGCTCGTGGCTTTTCATCTCACTTCTTTCTTGTACATAGAATTAAACCTCCCACGAGTCTCGGTGTTTGGACCCCAGGCCTCCTCCCTCTGGGGTGGTGTCACCCTTCCCAGGCTGCAGCAGTCCCGTGGTGGTGACCCTGTGGGGAGGTGGGTCTGTGGACACTGTTCTCGGGGAGGTCTGCTCTAACGCAGGCTGTGTTCTCCTGAGACGGGATGTGTGCAGGCACTGCCCGTCTGTGCAGAGCAGAGAGAGCTCAGTGAATGGAGCTGCTCAGGCACGCCCTCCTACTTCCCAGCACTGTCTGGAGGGGCCGCTTGAAAAACGAAGTTAGCTACCCAGACTTAGAGATTGCTGGGACAGTGACCTGCCCTGAGCAGTGACAGGGTGAGTGAGGGCGGCCGCCTGCCTTTGTTGGAAGAGGCAGTTTTCAGCCTCCACCCAGCAGGGAGGTAGCTGCGTTGGCCCGTCCCAGGGAGAAGGAACAGTGGTGTGCTGACCATGGGTGTGGCTCAACGTCCACAGCAGAGGGAGGAGTTGGGAGGACCCAGCAGAAGGGGCACTAGCATCCTGGCAGTGCTCTGTAGACAGATGGCAGACCTGGGCTCTGGGAGGGTCTGCCAGCCCTGCCCCTCTTCTGCCCTGTTGGTGTCTTTCAGCCCCTGGCTCCGAGCTCCTGGGTGCCCTTCTGAGGTGACCACATCATGGGCCTTGTGGCAGCCCTCCAGCCTGGTCTCTCTGTAGTCTTTAAGGCCTGCACATGGATTGTTTGCCTACTCAGTTATTTTTTTGCTTTAAAAGTTGGATTTTATTTTTTATTTATTTTTAAATATTTTTATTGATTTCAGAGAGGAAGGGAGAGGGAGAGAGAGATAGAAACATCAATGATGAGAATCATTGATCAGCTGCCTCCTGTATACCCTGCACTGAGGATCAAGCCCGCAATCTGGGCATATGCCCTGACGGGGAATCAAACCATGACCTCCTGGTTCATAGGTTGAGTCATGCCAGCTGGGCTAAAATTGGATTTTGATATTTTCATCTGGCTCCTGCACTGCCTTTTGAAGCATGTGCCTTCCCAGTTTGGCCCTGTAGTGTGTGCAGCTCTGGTGATCAGCAGCTTGGTAAGAGGATTTTACACAAGTTGAGGGTCCAGCTTGAACCTCCTAAGTGATTGGTGTGGCTGGGCAATGCCTTAGATTTCATTTAAATGCTCATTTTTTTTCCAGTCGTTTCTGGCAGCGGTGGCTCTGATCGCCCCTCTCTTCTCTACGCACCATTAATCAGCACCTTTTCCTTTGTCCTGATGAAATTATTGTTTCCCTCTTTGCAGACGCCATATCACTAGATTAACATGCCAGAGTTCACTTTAGAAGGGGGTGGCTGTGCTTTGTTCTTTTTAGAGAAATCTTAAAAAATACAAGAAAGGACAGACTATTACAGCAAACCCATATACCCATCACCAAGAAGTGACAATTGCAAATATTTTGTAACTTGTTTTGAATCATTTTTTAATAAAAGAAAATTTACCAGCAGTGAGTTCGTCCCCATTGTCTCCCCTCCCCACTGCCCTCTTCACAATCTCCCACTTGGCCTGCCCCGCTCTACTTCCATTTTCATTTTCATGTATGTTCATGAACAGGCTTCAACACTGTTTCGTGTTTTTTTCAGTTTTCATAAGTCGTATCGTGGTATGTGTCGTTCTTCAGCTGCTTTCCTGGTTCGACATTGTGATCTGTCTGTATTTACCATAGATCCAATTCATACCTTTTAAGAGGGATCCAATATTCACATGAATAGGCCACATCACTTATAATTGTGCATCCCCTCACAGTGGGCAGCAGGCTGTTTCCAAGTTGCTACCCTTGCTGGCAGTGCTGCTCTGAGCGCTCACCTGTTCCTGTGCATGTGGGACTATTTCTAGGGCAGTGGTTCCCAAGAGGGCCTGGATCAGCAGTGCCATATCACCTAGGAACTCTTAGGAATTGCAGCTGCTCAGGCCCCACCAGCCCTCCAAGTCACAGACTATGAGAGGGGAGCCACCAATCTGCTGGACAAGCCCGTCCTCCAGATGGCTCTGATATGTACCCAAGTTGGGGAACCACTGCTTTAGGGTTTGCTATGCTTCTGCTGCTGCTCCTTTTTGGGACAAGAGAATGCTCCCCACATGAAGTCTCCCCTTCCCTGTAGATTAAGCCACCTCTCAGCCCACCCCTGTGCGTGCTGTGCTGCCGCTCAGCCTCCCGACCTCTGAAGTGTCGCTTGGTTTTCCTTTTCCCTTCCAGGCGTTTCAGTTGGGCCCCACGGAAGCCTCTTACTACTGGGTGTACTGGGTTCCAACTCAATATGTGGATGCAATCAAAGACACTGTGCTGGGGAAGTGGCAGTATTTTTGAAAGCACTTTCACCTCTGGCCCAGGAGACTGACCCACAGTGAAGGACATTGCTGGGAGAGGCCTGCAGCACCCCCGGATTTCAGAGTTCTGGAACTTTGTTCACACACAATCTATACCCAATCTAAGGTGATGTGGTGACCGAAGCCAGAGGTGATGTTCTTTCACCCATAGCTTAATCCTAACTTAAAATCACCGGTTCCCTTTCTTGCAGTCAGCTTCATACCATTTTAAAGTCAGTACAGTGGAAACCAATAAATCTGAACTCGGAAAGTGTTGTGTGGAATACTCTTAAGTGTATTTGAGAGTAGTTCTGCCAAGGTTTTGTTTAGAAAGGAATGGTCAAAAGCTTTCTGCTTTTTTTAAAAAGTGATTTCAACAAATATTTTCATAAATCTTTGGTTGCAAACATTTGGACTGTGTTTTGATGAGTTGGGGTGTTTTATTTCTTTTTCATATAAAATTTTATGCAAAGTGGGAGGGTTGGTAAGCCATATTTTTCTGTCCATTGACTCAGATTTAATTCTTTCCCTTTGTATTTTCTCACTTCCTGGATAGGAGTTTTTGTTTTGAAAACCCAAAGATGTCAGTTCCTCCTTTTGTACCTCATCACTGCTTCCTTTCCTGGCCTTCCTCCCGCCGTGCTGCTGCTCGCGAATGCACGCAGGAGGGGGCGCAGCAGGTCTTGGTCAGGGAGCTCTCTCGTGCTGGTGTCTGGTGAGCAGCAGAGTATCAGAGACTCTTGTCTAAACATCTTGGCCTTCGGGCACCGATCTCTGGGGCGGTCATTGCCGCATTGATGGTTGCCTGCAGCCCTCACTGCGTTGGTTCTGTTGCCCAGCTGGCGTGAGTGTGCCTAGCTGTGCTGCTTTAGGACCCGCAGTTCCCAGCTGGCACAGCCTCTTCCAGGAGGTGCCGTGGGAGACCGTTATACAGCCATGTAGCCACAGGCCCACTTGGGAAGTTTCAAGGCATCGTAAGCAGCCCAATGGTTATTTCAGTTGTGCTTCTCCATTTGTTCCTTCGCTCATGCGTTGTGTTCAAGTTCTTCCTCCCTTGTTCAAAGATGCTGCCTTTCTCAACAAGAGGACATCTGACCTCGTGGGTTGGCGATGTGTTGCAACAGCAAATATGGGATAAATTGCTTTTGTGATTAGCTCGCCCTCGTGTGGTTTAGCCCTTATGTTCTTTGTATCCGTGAACCCTGTTGTCTCCTTGTGGCTTGGCTGACCGAATGAGGAAAGTCTCCTGCGAGGGCATCCTTGTGCTGTGCTGTTCCTCTGCCGCCCTTGCAGTCCTCCCTCGCTGCTGCAGGCTCTCGGCAGGGCTTGGCCAGAGAGTTTCCAAACCTGCAGTCGATTCCAGGCTGTTCGTCCTTGTTCTGTGAACTGTATTAGCATGTGTGAGCCAGTGAACGGTGATCTTCTGCACCCTTCCCTCCAAACTGTAGTTCAGGAATCCAGCCGGCAAAGACAGGCTCGTGCTTCTCACGCTGTAATCCCTTCCCAGTTCGCATTCGGGCAGAAGTACATCGGTGAAGGGTAGTGTCCAAGAAACTGCCGTTCCATCCCTGGGAACCGGAGCAGTGACTGACTGCAGCCTCTGTCCTGCTGCCTGCGCTCCTGCAGGGCCCAGCCACGTGGCAGGCCGGCCTTGGCTCGGCTTGTTGGCCAGTGCCCCTGTCCTGGAGGCTTGTCCCGGCAGTGCCACACGCCTTCTCTCCTCTGGAAGCAGCGTCCTCATCCTCAGAGTGGCCTCACCCTGCTGCTCTCCTGGCCCTTCCCGCCAGGTCTGCATTGACCCTGTTTGTTTGGCTACGCGCCAGCTGCCCTCCCTTCGTCCCAGGGACAGCCTGTCCCATCTCTCCCTGCTCCCCACAGGCCACACCGCTTCGCACTCAGGCTGGTGTCATTTCCAGACAGGACCACAGCCTGCGTGAGCCTTTTTATTTTCAGTAAAATGGTGCTTTCCCCCTTACTTTGAAATGCTATATATTAACAATAATGTACTGACATCTTTCGTTGGAGTGTTTGATGGGCTCACTGACTGCCGGAACAATCATGGAGATCTTGTGGGAAGCCCTCGGAGTGCAGAAGTGACGGGCCAGAACCCCTGGGGAGGCGTTGGATTTGGATCCGAGTCTGGGTCCCAGCAGTATTGCAGTCTTGTCACTCGGTCCCGGGAGCAGTCTCGGCATTTGTTTTCTTACGGCCCAGAGTGTGCCGAGACAGTGTCCGCAAGCTGCTCTCCCTCCAGAGGCCTCACAGTGTTACTGTTTCGTCAGGATGGTTTCTGTGCAGTTCTTCCTGTCAGATGGATCAGCTCTTTCTCTGGGGTCCTGACTGTCCCTCACAGTGGCACAGGGGTGTGCGGGTGGACCGAGGAAGAGCTGGCTCCGAGCAGGGCTGCAGGTGCAGGAGCAGGCAGGCATGGCCTGTTGTCCAAGTGGCGCTTCCCTCAGCCTCCTGGCTGCTCTCCCTTGTGGACTTCGTGCTGGGCCTCCTGCAGGTCGTGGCTTACTGGTGCCATGCCTTTCTTTCCCTCCCGGAGGCCACTTGGCAACTAATGATAGAGGAATGGCTGCTGAGGGCAGGCCGCTCAGTCAGCCTGAGCAGAGAACTTGGACTTGTGAATCCTGAACTCTTTGATGTTAAGTTTTTGTGCTTTTTTTTTGTGTGTGTAAGTATTTTAATTGCTAATGGGCCTTTTGCAAGTAGTATTAGCTCTTCCTTGATGAGGCTGAACTGAGCTAAGGATGTCCTTTCCTATAACTCGTGGACGCAGGAGGCCAGCGAGGCCTCAGGAGTCTCCTTAGTTGCTGCTTTGCCTTCCAAGGGCCAGAGAGATGAACTGCCATGTTGCCACGGCTCTGGAAACTTTTCGTATTTCAGCCAGAAGGGGCTTGCTCTCCCCTTCTCTCAGTACCCATGTGCCTGGGAGAGCTCCCGGGCTCCCGCTCTGGCTCCCCTTTCTTTGCCGGGGCAGGAAGGGACGGGATGGATCCTGTGCCACAGTCTTCTTGGCTCTGTTCTGCTTGTTGTCTTGGGAAAGGTTGGTCCTTTGTTTTAGGGCTTTGTAACAATGTCATCTCTACTTAGGATTGGCACCTGCTTCCTTCTTAGTAGGGCCCGGTGGCTTCTCTGAAGTTACAGGTGGTCAGGGCCCTCCGGTGCAGAACATCTGGCCCATTTCCCTCCAGGCCGAGTGGCCTGCTGCTTTCCAAATTTCAAGAACTGCTTTCTTTTTTCTTAAAGAGTTCTCCAGAATAAATTGACAATATACGTAAGTACCATGTTTTCTTGTGTATGCTCTGGTCTGGTTTTTGTTTTTAATCAAATGCCTGTTGGGAGGAGATGAACGTATTTAGTCTGTTAGATTTGCGCTGCTGGATTTTTTAAAAAGTGTAACCTTGACTAGCTGTCTTATTGTTTATCCTGTAAGATTAGCCTATCAATTAAAGTTTGATAATTAATTGCGTCTCCTTTTTCCTTCCAATTCTTCATGCGCCTAATCCATACTGGGGATTGACCAATATTTGGAACTGGGCCTGGAGCCATTTTTTTTAACCAGTTGTGGTCAACCATTTTCCTGTCTTCTCTATTTGACTTTGAGTATATCCAAATTTGAGTATATCCTGCAAAAAACAGTTGATAAAGAGATTTGATTTGATTTACTTCCGTATGAGTCAAAGTCACTGCCAGGCCATGCTCCTGGTGGGGCAACCCTCCTCCTGCTCTGGCCTCCGGCTGTTGGAGGCGATGCTACCTCCCTGTCTGTGCCTCTGTGACTTCACCCAGCCAGATAGCCTCGGAGGACATGGCTGGTGACACCTGGGGTGGAGCTCCACTTCCTGCGGCAGCCACAAAGACCCAGGAACAACAAACAGGCCTTGGCATGAACGGGCTTTGACACCGGCACACTTCCATTGGACACTCGCCTTCCCTCTACTTCGTAAATGTTCCCAAAGGTTCTGGTCCCACAGCCCCTCCTGGCTCTTTCCATTATTCCAATACCTCATAACCCCGAAGCAGTGCTCTCCGGCTGTTAGGGGTCTGGCACTGCCACAGGCTGCACGTTGCTGGCGCCCACTCCAGCGGTCTCCTCCGGGTCTTATCCCAGTTCTGAATGGTTGCTTCAGGCTCCTTCAAATGATAGGGAGAAGGAGGTAACCTGCAGCCAGAATAGCACACCATACCCACATTTTCACAGCTAACACCCCTTTGCATCTGGGATCCCACAAGCCAGACGAACTGCCACAGTTACAGGTGGTCAGGGCCCTCCGGTGCAGAACATCTGGCCCATTTCCCTCCAGGCTGAGTGGCCTGCTGCTTTCCAAATTTCAAGAACTGCTTTCTTTTTTCTTAAAAAGTTCTCCAGAATAAATTGACAATATACCTAAGTACCATGTTTTCTTGTGTATGCTCTGGTCTGGTTTTTGTTTTTAATCAAATGCCTGTTGGGAGGAGATGAACGTATTTAGTCTGTTAGATTTAGGGCAAGTAGCAATGACCTCTTTCTCCTATGCCCAAGGGCTGTCAGGTCAGGTTAGCCGGTGCACATAGAAGTGGAGGGGTTTCCCCCCAGGAGCCCTGGCCAGCACCACGTGGCTGCGCTCAGCTGGGCTGACCTGCCATCCTAGTCATCAAGGCTGTTTTCTTCGACGCCTTGTTGGCCTGTCTTGCCCTCTTGATACAACCCTTCCTGCTGTCCACCCATGTTATATAACTCCTGGTACAACCCTTCCTGCTATCCACCCATGTTATATAACTCCTGGTACAACTCTTCCTGTTGTCCACCCCATGCTGTACCTCCTGGCACAACCTTCCCTGCTGTCCATTCATCCTATCTAATAAAGAGGGAATATGCTAATTGACTGCCCCACCCTCAAAGATGGCAGCACCCACAGCCACAAGATGGCGGCGCCCAGTCCCTTCAGCCCAGCTGGGGTGGCAGGCATGTGGCACCCCATGGGGGTGGCTTTGCACGCCTACCTCCAGAGTCCCGTCCCCTCAGCCCCCCAGCTGCCCAGGGCTGGCCTGAGGCTGCCTAGCTGCCCAGGGCCGCCTGAGACTCAGGTAACCAGGGCCAGCCAAGGCTTGCGCTGCCGGCAGTGGCAGTAGCACAGGTGTGATGGGGCGTCGCCTTCCCCTGATTGCCGGGTTGCCTCGCGCCCCTGAGGGCTCCTGGACTGTGAGAAGGGGCAGGCTGGGCTGAGGGACCCCAGTGCATGAATATTCATGCATCAGGCCTCTAGTGTTACATAACTCCTGGTACAACCCTTCCTGCTGTCCATCCCATGTTGTACCTCCTGGCACAACCTTTCCTGCTGTCCACCCATGTTATATAACTCCTGGGTGTTTTTTGTTTTGTTTTTTTAATATAGTTTTATTGGTTTCAGAGAGGAAGTGAGAGGGGGAGAGAGATAGGTACATCAATGATGAGAAAATCATTGATAGGCTGCCTCCTGCATGGAGATCGAGCCCGCAACCCTGACATGTGCCCTGACTGGGAATCGAACCTTGACTTCCTGGTTTATAGGTTGATGCTCAACCACTGTGCCTCGCGGCTGGGCACTTCTGGTTTTCAAGTTCTATATTTTATTGATTTTTAGAGAGAGGAAGGGAGAGGGACATAAACAATGATGAAAGAGAAACATCGATCAGCTGCCTGCTGCATGCCCACTACTGGGGATTAGGCCTACAACCTGGGCATGTGCCCTGACCGGGAATTAACTAGCAACCTTTCAGTAAGCCACACTGCCCAGGGCAAAAATATTACTTTTATGTGTCATTTATTACACAATACATGGTATTTATAATTTAGAAAATACTGCTGAACAAAATAAGCCCTGAGTCTACCATGTCATAATCATTAACATCTCGGTGTGTTTTCTAGAAATGGGGTCATGCTGGTTAAAATCTGCACTTAACAGTCTTTCCACATGATCGCATAACTTCCTATGTAACCAGTTTCATCGCTGGAATATCCATTGTATGGTGTGTGTGCTTTCTGTTGCATGTATCATGTTGAATTTCCTCCCTTGTATGGACAACTTCCAAACAAGTTGAAAGAATAGCATAGTGAACACACACATACACGCCTAACTTAAACATACACGTAGCTGTCTCCGTCACTGGTTACCCTTTTGCTGTTTCTTTTTTCTGACCCATTTGAAAGCTAACTGCAGCCCTGATGCTACACCTCTAAATACTCAGTGTGAACCTCATGAGAATAGGTTAGTCTGACCACAATAGCACTGTATTCCTGACTAATGGGATGTCCCATCCCCGGCACCTAGCCCATCTGTCCTCCAGTGTCCTGTGTTCCTCTCTGTCTTCCCAGCCCCACACTCCCCTGAAGTTGGTCTCTGGTCTCCTTTCCCAATGACATTGATTTTTATTTTATATTTTTAATGACTTCAGAGAGAAAGGGAGAGGGAAGAGAGAGAATCAGTGATGAGGGAGAATCATTTATCAGCTGCCTCCTGCATGCCTATAGGGGATCAAGCCTGCAACCTGCGCGTGTGCCCTTCACTGAAATTGAACCTGGGACCCTTCAGTCCACAGGCCAACACTCTATCCACTGAGCCAAACCTGCTAGGGCTATTTTAGAGCCCTACCTTCTGGATGTTTCCTCATGATCAGATTTAGGTTCAACAATTCTAGCAACGTTTCTTCCTGCTCATCACATGGGCAGCGCAGTGCTTGCACTGTTGGTGATCTGAATGTGACACGTTATACAGATGCTAACTGTCCCCCTACCAGATGGTGAGCTCCCGGGAGTGGAGGCACACACGACTCACCTGTGCGGGACTCAACCCGTTGGCATTGCTACACGTGGACATGTGATGTTTGAGTGAATGCACTTGCACTGGAGGGCGGGCCGGAAACGGGCCTCACAGCCACTCTCACAAAGGGGACTAAGGCAGGCGTACAGGTGCTCGGGCCATTAGAATTGTGCACACCATCCCATCTCTTCACACTTTTTTTTTTTTTTTTTTTTTTGGTAGGGTATATCCATTAGACATTGCTTCATGATAGATCACCCAAAACTGACTTGACACAATGAACAGCCCTCGCTGGTTTGGCTCAGGCCTGCAGACTGAAGGTCCTGGATTTTATTCCAGTCAAGGGCCAAGTACCTTGGTTGCAGGCTCTTGGCCCTGGTGGGATGCATGCAGAAGGCAACCAACTGATGTGTCTCTCTCTCACATAAGTGTTTCTGTCTCTCCCTCTCCCTTTCACTCTCTAAAAAATCAATGGAAAAAGTCCTATCCTTGGGTGAGGATTGAAAAATAAAACAATGAACATATGACTTGGGTATGTATGAGGCACTTGGTAGGCCTCTTGCTCTAGGCCAGGCTTCTATGATCTTTCCTACGATTGTTCATAAATTCATGATCAGCTGGCAGATCCAGTGGGGCTGGCAGGTCTGGGACAGCCTCAGTGCTTCATTCCTATGACTGGTGAAGAGCTTGTACATTTCCACCACGGGCCATTGTCCACAGATCATCCCAGACTCAAAGGACAGGTCACATATTCCACTACTGAGGAGCTGCACATGACAGTCTCATTGTGCTTTCTCCATTTCTCTACTTGTAGGACTTCCATTCAGCCAGCTTTCAAGTGGTTCTGAATGATGGTTCTGTATTTTAGTTGTAATTTTGATGTGGTTGTGGAAAGCAGTGAGTACAAGCTTTTATGCTGCCATCTTGGTTCTCTGCTTGCACACTTACTAAAAATTGATTTTAGAGGAAGGGAAAGAGAAACATTGATTGGTTGCCTTCTGTACAGACCTCAATCTGAGATCGAACCCACAACCTGGGTATGCACCCTGTCTGGGAATCAAACCTGCCACCTTTTGCTGTACGGGACAACGTTCCCACCAACCGAGCCACAGCAGCCAGGGCCACACACACTAGAATGCTGCCTACTGAGGGTGGCACACAACATTCCAGTACTTAGAGCAGAAGGGCCTTTGCTATCGTTTGAACACTCAGACCCTAACTAGCATTGCCAAGGAATTATCTGTGATTCAGTGAATTTTCCTTCCTGTTCTGGCTCCTGTGGGACTTAGAACAGCTACTGAATGATGCGAACTGGCTCCTCTGTGCAGCAGAGCCATGACTGAGGTGGCAATGCCACAGGCCTCATCTCAGGGAGAAGCAACCACAGACGCTTTTTTTTTTTTTTAAATCAAAATGTGCAGCTACCATGGGGGTTTAGAATACTTGGAACAAAATGCCCAGATGTTAAAATTATGACGTCCCATGCAAGCCTGTTTCATTCTAAGTACACTACTTGAAAAGTCATGCATTTTTGAACTGCATGAATACAATGTCAGCAGACAGATCTTTAAAACTATTAAGCACAGCTCTGGCCAGTGGACTTTGAAGGGTCCTGGGTTTGATTCGGGTCAAGGGCACATACCTCGGTTGCAGGCTCGATCCCTGGCCCTGGTTGGGGCACATGTGGGAGGCACCCAATCGATGTCTCTCTCTCACATTGTTTTTCTCTGTCTCTCCTCCCTCCCACTCTCTAAAAATCAATGGAAAATATCCTTGGGTAAGGATTAACAACAAAAACCCTATTAAACATAGTCAATATAAAAATGCACTTTATAGACATCACTGAAAAACTGAAGACTGACAAAAATATTGTTTTATAGATTTATTTTCAAAGGGCACAAAAACTTAGACAATTTAAATACAAGTTTAAACAGAATTGCTCTGTGGATGTCAGCAATGATGCCAAAGCTGGTTCTTGGCCAGACGCTTGCCTCTATCTTCTTGGTGAAGAAAAGGGGTCTGGAAAAGACACAGCAAGTGCCCCAATTAAGTGCAGCATTTCTTTTGGTGTATTGTTACCAACTTGACATGAAGATCTTTGAGGTGTTACAACCATAGTACCTGAAGTTACATGCAAGGTTTTATTTAACAAGTCTCACCACTTGATTATCCTAGAGCCCAAATAACAGCTAAATTTATTTACTGACCGGCTTCTTTACCATCAAGCGTCATATTAAACGATTTGCATACACCACTAAATTTTACCTTCACAAAAATCCCAGGTAGGTCCTACCTTTATCCTCATTGGACATATGGGAAACCTGAGGCTCACAGAGGCTAGATAGCCTGCATGTGACCACCAGACTTCAGAACGTGACAGAGCTGACAATAAATGCATGTGACTCCAGAGTCCATCTTCTTGCTCATGAGGTAATAGCCAACAGCTAGGCAATCCCAACTTCTGGACAGCAGGCTGGGCTGGCCTAGGCTGCCATGGGAGGTAGTGGTCTCTGCTGCTTCGTTAATTTGTGCAGTATATTCTACAAGACTGCTGTTAGGAGGGCTTACCACCCTAGGGAGTCTGTGCAGGAATTAACTGCTTTCAACCCCCCTCGAGGATAAAGATTAGATCACTAAGGCTGGTGCCTTGGAGTGGCAGATAACCAGAGGACCTGCATTTTATAACCAGTAAAATGTGTCAGGCATTTCCATTCTCCTTTTCTTCCTGAGTCTTACTTTATTGAAGAACCCCACAGAGATTAATTCTATTGGAGAACATCATTCTATATAAAATTATTTACCTGATACTTTATTCATATACATCCTTCTTATCTGCAATGTAATCTACAATTTCTTGTGGACACATCAATTTCTCCGCATCTATATCAGGAATTTCAAAACCTAAAAGTGAAATTTACAATATGCATGAGAGTAGAAAAAGCAAGTCCTATATTTATTTATTTAATATGTTTTATTGATTTCAGAGAGGAAGGGAGAGGGGGGAGAGAGAGAGAGGAACACCAATGATCAGAATCATTGATAGGCTGCCTCCTTGCACGCCCCCCACTGGGGATCAAGCCCGCAACCTGGGCATGTGCCCCCATGGGGACTCGAACCGTGACCTCCCGGTTCACAGGTTGACGCTCAACCACTGAGCCACGGCTAGTGGGCCAAAAGCAAATCCTTTACACTTGAAAGCACTAATACCTCTGTAACACCCTCAAGTACATCAAGTTTCCAGCAACCCTGAGTCCATTCAAGTTGTGACCCAGTTATGTCTAGACAGTGCATATATTGTATTGGGTAGAATGGTTGTTTCTTTTTTTAAAAAAACTAGTTCACATAATAGAAAATTCACCCATTGAAAGTGTAAAATTCAACCGTTTTTAGCATCGTCACAAGGTTGTGTAGCCATCACCATTACCCAATTTTAGAATATTTCATTACTCCAAAAGAAAACCCATCCTACCCTACCTCAACAGACTTCATGCCCCTAGTTAGCACAATCTGTGAGGAGTCTTTACTAGGCTCTGCTCTGTGGGATGGCTTCTATTCAGGCAATTCATCCCCCAAATTAGTTGTGGAGCCTTGAATGGTCTCATTTGCACAACTAACTGTCCCAAACCAGAATAACCTGGAGCACGCAGAGGAGACAGCACAGGAAACCATGGCACAGGCGCGCGCGCGTGTGGTTATGTGTGAAGGGGGGCCTACTGTTTCTATTTACATATTGATTCAAATCCCAATTCAGACTCCCCACATTCTTTCACTTTAACACATCCAAATCAAGAATCACTCTATGGGCTCTGGCCGGGTTGCTCAGTGGTTAAGAGTGTTATCCCGATACATCAAGGTTTAGGGTTCCATCCCGTCAGGGCACATACCAGAATCAAACAATAAATGAATAAGTGGAACATCAAATTGATGTTTCTCTCCCTCTCTAAAATCTCATACACACACATCACAATATGGAGACCCAAGTTTCAGCCTGTGTTACCAAATTCGTCCTCCATGGCCATGATAATCTCCACTTGGTCCAAACTGTCTAAGCCCAGGTCTTTCATAAAATGGGAATTTACTGAGAGCTGCAAGAAAGGGACACCAAATACAAAATTCAGTCTGTGAGAGCTTTTGCTTCACAAGATACCCGAGTGGTACAGTGTTACTTAATCATTACACAGATTATTTTTAAATAGGAGGAACCATAATTAACATCATACCTCTAACATGTGCTGACGATGTACACTTGGTGTACTTTACATGTCAACTTTTTCAACCTGTTTTGAATTGCTTAACAATATATAAAAACCTAATGATGACTTTCACATTACATATTAAGATCTTTGTTCATTGCTCTGAATGACATTCAAGATTTGGTTTTTCTTGCTGCCTTATTAACTAAGACACTACACCTTAGAAGTGACTTTCTTCCCCTCAAGAATAGCAGATGGTGTTTATCATGACCTGCCCTTAATTCAGACCTCAGGATCACCAGGAGTTCTTCAAAACCCACGTGCAACCACTGTCCTGGTGTCATGTACAGCATGGTGGCCTGAGTAATACCATCTTGCACATTTGAAAGTTGTTAAGAGAGTAGGTCTTAAAAGTCCTCGTCACAAGAAAAAAACTTCTTTCAACTGCGTGGTGACAAATATTAACTAGACTTGCTGTGGTGATTAATTCATACTATATGCAGCAAATAACTGAAACTAATATAATGTTGTGTCAGTTGTACCTCAGAAAACAAAAAACCTCCAAAACCACACTATCCTCACAACAGATTCAATCAATAAAGAAGGAAATTTTGTGTCACTATGAGAAAAACTCCGAAAGTTCAGAAAGGTGCATAACAGTGTTTCCAGTACACTTACCACTGTGTTTTTTTAAAAGGGTGGGAGACATAGACCACACAGCACATAGAACATACGTGTGTGTGTGTTACTGCCCTGCACATATGCTCAGTATCTTTGGGAAGGCACACAAGCAGCTGCTTTCACTGCTGCCTCCCAGAGGGGAATGGGGCTGAGCAGGGAGACTTTTTACTGAACGTCCGTCTGGACACCTGCATTTTATACCACACGATTAAATACTCATGTAAAGAAAAGGAACATGTAAACCACATCAATTACCTTTTCTGGGTCAATCTTGTCATAGAGTTTCAAGACATAAAGAACACGGTCCTTGATCCCCTCTAGCGTCAGTGGGGGCGCGTCACTATACTGGCGGCACAGCTGTGTAACTCTGCCTGGTACCTAGGGCAAGGGCAGGAAGGAAACATTGAACCTAAAATGCTTCAAGTGCCCCGCTGGGTGGCTCAGTGGTTGAGTGGTGACTTAGGAACCAGGAGGTCATGGTTCGATTTCTGATTATGGCACATGCCTGGGTTGCAGGCTCAGTCCCTAGTGTGGGGTGTGCAGGAGGCAGCCAATTAATGATTTTCTTACAATTGATGTCTCTCTCTCTCTCTCCCCTCCTCGCTTCCTCTCTGAAATAAATAAAAGTAGATTACAAAATAAAATGCCTCCAAGTAAATGCACTGGCCTGTATTAGGTACCTTCCACAAAGCACTTAGGGCTCTAGAGAACCCACCCATCTGATTCTAAGTGTGGCCCCTAGGCGGCACTGGGTCCCTGCTGGGTACTCTGATGCCCTAGGCCCGTGGTTGGCAAACTGCGGCTCGCGAGCCACATGCGGCTCTTTGGCCCCTTGAGTGTGGCTTTTCCACAAAATACCACGCCTGGGCGAGTCTATTTTGAAGAAGTGGCGTTAGAAGAAGTTTAAGTTTAAAAAATTTGGCTCTCCAAAGAAATTTCAATTGTTGTACTGTTGATATTTGGCTCTGTTGACTAATGAGTTTGCCGACCACTGGCCTAGGCGGTCAGCAGCAGAAGCAGGCCTACCTTCCCCTCAGAGCCAGGACTGGCTTTGGACATTGGTCCTGTTCAGTGAGACTGAAATCGTCCAAGGTCTGCAGAAGAGCCTAAGTCTTCTTGTGGCATCTACAGCAGCCACTGCCAGTGAGTCCCTGCCACCTCTAATGGGCCTACCCCACTCACAATAACCCACAGGGAAAAGAGCTGCCATGGGAACTGAGAGCAGCTCACAACGAGGGCCACACTGACCTGCGCACTGGCTCCCAAGCCAAAGGCGAGGAAGAGCCTGACAGTCCTCACAGTCCAGTCTGTTCCCCTTCAGGGCCTGGGCCTGTGGCCGCCAGACCCACCACGAGCCTTTGTGATCTCTGACATGATGGAGGACCATCTCAAATCTCTCTGCTGGTCATCTGTTTATATTCACCTGGGTGCCAGGGTCCTGACGGGACTCCTGCACCCTTCACCACATGTGATAAGAGCTCCAACTCACTGGTCAGAGGGCTTAAAGCTGTGGAAGGTACAGTGCAGAGCAAAACAAAATCGTCGGATAGTTTTGCTGGCTGTGGAAGTCCCTAATCTGAACTGGTTTGTTCACCTTCTAAAACTGATCTTAATACTGCGGTTTGGAGTTCTTAGGGCGTTTCCCATAGTAAATAGGTTTTGCTTGTTGGGGCTTAGGTGCCTGAGACAAAGGCCCATGAGAAATTGTGATAAAAAACACCAAGTGAACCAAACCAGCACACACCTCTGTATGAGCACTTACCTTGAAAAAATAAGACATCAATCAAACGAAAGAACCCTGGCACTGAAGTGAGGTCTAACCAGCGAGCTGTTTATAAGGCTTCTAGAGTATTTCTGGGTACTTCTGGAGGACTTGCCCTTTTTTGTCTGACTTTACGGTCTCCCTTCCTTTCCAATGACAGCGTGGATTAAGGAGGTATCTGACATGGGAATGTCACCAGGACTTATCAACAACTAGAAGAGGTTTCCAAGCCACAGATAAAATGAAGCAGCAGAAAGGACTAAAGAAAGCGGGAGGAGGAATGAGCAAACAGTGTTAATGACAGACAAGACCTTGAGGAAGGATGTAGTGGAGGCTTTGTCAGTGCAGATCAAGGCGTGTTGGGAGGTGGAATTACTGCTGAGGAGAGGGACAGAGAAAGAGGTGTTTGTATACAACTCCCCATGTGGCCCACTAGGGGTGAGCATTGTCCTGACAGGAGGGCAAGTGCCTGCAGAGGCCAGGTGGGCACTATGTGATTAAGTGAAATTAAAGGGGCCTCATGCCAATGTAAAGTGGGCAGCTATAGTGGGCTCAGCAGAGGCAGATGGGTAAGAGCTCAGACCCTGGAATGAGACTGCCTTGGTTGTATCCTGGCACTAGCTCACTCTTTTAAAAAAACATTTTTTTAAATGTTTTTATTGATTTTTTCAGAGAGAGAGAAGGGAGAGGGATAGAGAGATAAAAACATCAATGAGAGCCCTAACTGGTTTGGCTCAATGGATAGAGCGTCGGCCTGCGAACTGAAAGGTCCCAGGTTCGATTCCAGTCAAGGGCATGTACCTTGGTTGCAGGCATATCCCCAGTAGGAGGTGTGCAGGAGGCAGCTGATCAATGTTTCTCTCTCATCGATGTTTCTAACTCTCTCTCTCTCTCCATTCCTCTCTGTAAAAAAAAAAAAAACATCAATGAGAAACACCATCAATCAGCTGCTTCTTGTATGCACCTTACTAGGGACTTAGCCTGCAACCCCAAGCATGTGCCCTGACCGGGAATTGAACCAGTGACCTCTTGGTTCATGGGTTGATGCTCAACCACTGAGCCACACTGGCCAGGCATTATGAATCTTTCTATGCCTCAAGTTTCCTTACCTGTAAGATGGGATAAACAACATGCCAAGCTCACAGGACTGTTGGGAGGCATCGGTGAGATGATGCCTGGCACGCACACAGGGAGTGTGCTGGGCAGGGCTGCCCCGCAGGACTGAGTGATGCTGCTCCTGCTTCCTCGCTTGCCTCCCCCCTTAGATTCCTATTGATTTCTTATCAGGTCAGACTATAGTGTTGCCACAAGCACTTCCCATACATCACTTCTTTTAGTTCTCACATACTATGAGATACATAGTACTATCACCCACCTTTTGGCGGGCTTATTGCTCCTGCTCGCTGGGTCTCCACTGTTTAAAACAAAAGATACACGTGTTGTTCCTGATGTTAACTGTTCTTCCCCAAGATATGCACTTAACAATTCTATTTAACAGGAACTTTCTGCCACAGACATCAGAGAAGGCACTGTTTACAGGAAAGGAGGGACTACCCTCTGTAACAGTAGAAAAAAGATCGAGCCTGATTAGTTTCCATCAAAATCCATTTCTCCACTGGGGCCCAGCTCTGAGGGAAACTCAGAAGGAACCTAAGGAGACAGCTTTGAAGGCCATCTCTACCAACTGCCCCTACAATTCTAGCTGGGTAGCAGACATCTAAACCCCACTGTTTGGAAATGAACTCCTTACCCTCTGTCTGCAAAATGCCTGCTCGCAGACCAGGGCTAATCTCCACTCTTCCCACTGTCAACCGCATTTACTCACTTGGTCACACCACATGGCTGGCTGGGAGGTCTCACTCACCCCTTCAACGAACCTTGTTTGATGTTCATTCCCTGACCTAGACAGAGAACATCCACACTCCTCAGGGGCCATACGGCGCCTTCACAACATGCCTGTTGTCTTCCACCTCAGCTGAGGGCTCTCCCTGCACAGGCATCCTGGGGGCAGCCATAAGTGTGCGCTAGGCTCTTCCTCAGCCCCACAGGCCCCTGCATCCTGCCTTGGAGACCATGCTCACTGGGGCTTAGTCCTTCTTGCTTCTGCATTGTGCACACACCTGTCCGCACATGTGGCAATGCTTTACCTTTATTTACATGACTATCTCAGCCGCGAGCAGGCTTTACCTTGTGTGCTATGCACTGTGCTATGGGCTGGAATGACCAAGATAAAGACATGACCTCGATTTTCAGAGAAGCATCCAAACAGATCATTTCAGCTGTAATAAAAATGAGACAAGAGCTCTGGCCGGTGTGGCTCAGTTGCCTGAGTGTCATCCTGTGCGCCAAAAAGGTTGCTGGTTCGATTCCTGGTCAGAGCACATGCTCAGGTTGTGGGTTCTGACCCAGGTCGAGGTTCATCTGGGAGGTACCGAGTGTTTCTCACATCAATGATTCTCTCTCTCCCTTCCTCTCTAAAAATCAATAAAAAACATTTTATAAAAAGAGAGACAAGAGCCATAGCAAAGGTATTGATAGGCTGCTCCAATAACAAAAGTTATTCACTGAGAGAAAGGGAAGGAGACTTGTGTTAAAAGTACAGGAGGCTATTCAAGGAGGGAAGGGCAGGCCAAGAAAAGGAAAGGAGGCATGAAAGTGCAGTGTGTCTGTGGGGAGAAACTAGTTCATATTGCTGGAGACTTAGGGGAAGGTGGCACACCAATGCAGGCTCTGGTAGGACAAGGCAGGGGCCAGGGCTGCAGAGCCTTGAGTAAGACAAAATAGGTTTGTCTTACTGGGGAATGAATGATGTGGCCAGACCACAGCCCCGAGTCCATCATTGTCATCCATGTCATCTGGTTCTGGTGCCAAGAACAGTCAAGTTGTCCTTGCACCAGTGCTTTGTCTTCATGTGGGTACCGCATCCCACAGAAGTCTCTGGGAATTCTTTGTGCTGTGGCTGCAACAGTGTAGATCCAGAGCCTGCTGGGGTCAAATATCGGACTTGTAGGCTCCATTTTAGACTACTACCCTTGTTTCTCTTACCTTCTATTTCTAAGTCTTAACTTTTTATACCCAGGAAACGGCTTTAGCTCCTTTTTGTTGTTGTTGTTAGGGAAAAAGGATATTGTGAGTAACTGGTTGCTCTGAGATCAGCAGAGTGGATGAATTTTGAGGGGGGAAAACCAGCAGCAGGGGATGGGTGGAATGAGCAACCATCCAGATGAGATGAGCCCAGAATGGAGGTGGGGACTTGGGGTGACTGGCCACTAACAGAAACCAAGAGACAGTCCAAGGAGAGCATGTGTTAAGAAATCTCTGGAGTTTACCAACATGTAAGGTTTAGGCAAGGCAGAGAGAGTATCCACTGGGAGAAGAGGAAAGGGGCCAGGCCAAGGGAAAACCCTGTCAG
Organism: Plecotus auritus; assembly: GCF_963455305.1. Taxonomy (NCBI): domain Eukaryota; kingdom Metazoa; phylum Chordata; class Mammalia; order Chiroptera; family Vespertilionidae; genus Plecotus; species Plecotus auritus. The sequence goes on from NC_137774.1 coordinate 62,771,439, forward strand.
AACAGCTGAGGGAGATGGGGTGCAGGGAATGCAGGTTTAACATGATGGCTGCAAAGTATCCAATGAAGATCTGAACTAATGTCTTTCTTAGGAGCCATCTCAATATCCCTGACAGGCTAGCGCAGGGGTGGGCAAACTTTTTGACTCGAGGGCCACAATGGGTTCTTAAACTGGACCGGAGGGCCGGAACAAAAGCATGGATGGAGTGTTTGTGTGAACTAATATAAATTCAAAGTAAAGGAGCGGAGGGGAGAGCAAGAGAACTGGATAGAACAGCCGGATCCGGCCCGCGGGCCGTAGTTTGCCCAAGGCTGGGCTAGCGTAAGGCCTGGCAGGCACATAGCTGTCCCTCAGTACCTTTGCATGAACAATTATTTACTCTCCATTTCAATCCACAAAGAATATAAGGTGCCTAAATGGGAGCACTTAGTCAAAACCACTTGTAAATATAAATAAAACAGTTCCTCTGTGTACATGTAAACCAAGCACAAGTAATGGAACATCTTCGGGCACTCTGCTATTAAAGGCCCGGCCCAGCCTGGCCGGTGTGCTCAATTGTTAGAGCGCCAGCCTGTGCATCAGAGGGTCAAGGGTTTGATTCCTGGTCAAGGGCACATACGTGGGTTGCAGGTCTGATCTCTGGCCCTGGTCGGGGTGCATGTGGGAGGGAACCAATCAATGTGTCCCTCTCACACTGATGTTTCTTTCTGTCTCTCCCTCCTTTCTACTCTCTAAAGCAATGGGAAAAATATCCTGGGTGAAGATTAACAACAACAAAATAGTAAAGGCACGGTCCAAGGACCAGCAGCAGCAGGATCTGAAGAGCATTGGAAATGAAGACTCTCAGCCCTTTTCCAGAATTGGTATTTTAACCAAGGTGACCTGTATGCACAATCACGTTGAGTATCAGCGCTCTAAGAACAGGGACAATTGCTCTGCCTCTGGGCAGACATTGAAATCAGCCTCAGGAACAAACACGCAGTAACCCCACATTCTGCTTTTATCCCTTAATTTCAGGGTGATACTTTTAACTTCCAATTCAGTCAATAGGACAATGTCCTATGAATGAATCTGCTAGTCAGTAAATCTCAACATTGGCTGCACAAAATAATTACTTGGCGCCCACACCCAACTCTCTCTTAATTCTGATTGATTTGGCCCTGGGGCATCCTTAGTTTTTATTCTGACATCTTAGTCAAGGTTGAAACCACTATTACAGTGAAGTCCTGGAGTTTGAGGGTTTCTCAGCTTGATCTTGGGAGTCTATCCTACCTTAAGACAAGTTTTTAACCTTGGTGCACTTCAGAGTCACCTGGGGAGCTTGAACTAAAGCCCATGCCAGGGCCTCATCCCAAAGAGAAATCAGAACTGGGGGTGGAGGGTGCAAGGGATTTCATCCTCATAAAGGTTCCATCACATATAAAAGCTAGATGCTACTTGTTTCCTATCCTTATTTCCAGGAGGCCCAGAAACAGGCAGAAGGTCCACACCCTGCGCCTTAGTTTCCCCCTAGCAAGCTATCACCGACTTGACATTACCGCTGGGTGAAGGGGGCCAGCCACTGCGAGCTCGCCAAGCGCCGCCCCAAGTGCTCCGCCGGCCCTCTCTTCTCTAAGCCTCCAGGGAGCTCCACAGATAGCAGCTGAGCCAGGAGGACACTAGTCCCAAGTCTCCCTAAGTGGCAGCGACATTCGAACCCAGGGGTGCCACGAGGTCGTACGGCCTCCCAGCAGGGTCATCCGAGCACCGTCAGCCAGGGGGACAGGGAGCGAGGAGCTAGCCAGAGGCCCGGCACCCCGCTAGGCCAGCGCTGCCCCGCGGCCCGGGTCCCGCCCCCACCCCCAGGGCCCGGTCCCTGACCCCTGCCGAGCCCAGCAAAGTCACAACGAGTCACCTGTGCGAGCGCCGAGCCCGGAGCCCTGGGCCTCGACTGGGTCTCCGCGGGGCGCAGCGTGGTGCTGAGCGGCCGGGCGGCGGCCAGCGTGGGAAGTCGGGGCAGCGACGCCAAGGCCACGGGCAGGCGGCGGACACAGGAGGAAAGGACACGAGCCGCCATAGCTACGCCGACCCAGCCTGCACTGCGCTGCACTACGCCCGCGGGTCTAGTCCCCCTCCCGTTGGCGCGGGCGACGCACAGAGCGGCGCTGCAGAGCCCCACCCGGCGGTGGCGGCACCTTGCGGCCCCTGGCGGCGCTGCACCCTCGGGGCGCCGGCCCAGCCATTCGAGCCCAGAGGCAGGGCCAAGACTACAACCATGCAGTCTTCAGGGTCCCGGAGCAGTAATCATTGACACAACGAAGGAACTCACTTCCACCTACTCTCTGAAGGTTCTGAAACACATTTATTTAAAAATTTTGATGCCGCGATTCTTCCTAGGGATTAAAACTATTTAATATGTCAAAACAGTATAAAATAAGAATGTGAAAATGAGTCGATTTAAATATGTGAGACTAGCCCTAACCGGTTTGGCTCAGTGGATAGGGCGTAGGCCTCCTGACTCAGGGGTCCCAGGTTTGACTCTGGTCAAGGGCATGTACCTTGGTTGCCGGCACATACCCAGAAGTGAGTGTGCAGGAGGCAGCTGATCGATGTTTCTCTCTCACTGATGTTTCTAACTCTCTATCCCTCTCCCTTTCTCTCTGTAAAAAATTAATAAAATATATTAACAAAACCAGTTTTATAAAAATAAATAAATATGTACGACTAATAAGTGTGGGAAATACAATAAAAATCATATACATGTTAAACAATGTATATAGTTCACAAAAATGGGTTCATAGAAGTTTAAGTATGCTAATTTGCTCACATTTCTTAGCAGGGATTTAAAAGATACAGAAATCCAAATGTATAACTCCAAACTGTGGATCCTGCCTGGATGAACAATCTAACAATGCTTTCAATTTTACATGTTTCTTTTATTTTATTAAATTTAAGTAAAATAGCCTTGGCCAGGGTGGCTCAGTTGGTTGGAGTGGGTGGTGGGTTGATTCCTGATCAGAGCACATACCCAGGTTTTGGGTTGGATCCCTAGTCAGGGCACCTGCAGGAGGCAACTGATTGATGTTTCTCTCTCTCTCTCTCTCTTCCTCTCTCTAAGCATGTCCTTGGCTAAGGATTTAAAAAAAAATGGGAGCCCTGGCCAGGTGGCTCAGTTGGTTGGGAGCTGTCCCATGGACCAAATTCCTGTCAGGGCACATGCCCAGGTTGAAGGCTCAATCCCTTAGGGGGTGTGCAGGAGGCAGCTGATAAATTTTTAAAAAATATGTTTATTGATTATATATAGAGAGAGGAAGCAAGAGGGATAGAGAGATAGAAAAATCAATGACAGAGCAACATTGATCGGCTGCCTCCTGCACACCCCCTACTGGGGGTTGAGCCTGAACCTGGGCATGTGCCCTAACCAGCAATCGAATGGGTGAACTTTTGGTTCATAGGTCGACACCCAATTGCTGAGCTACACTGGCCAGGCTGATCCATGTCACACTCCCACATCGATGTTTCTCTCTCTCCCTCTCCCTTCCTCTCTTCCTAAAAATCAGTAAAAAAATAATAATAAAAAAAGAATACATAATATGATCCCACTGTTGTAAAATATTTTTATTTATGTGTTCACTAAAAAATGGAGTAGCTGCGATATGCTAGTTGTGGAGGTTACAGCACTGAGCAAGCCAGACAGGCAGTCTATTCCCATAGAGTTTACATTCCAGTGGGAAGATGGACAATAAACAAATAACAATATTACCCCCCCCCCACAAATAAACAACTCCAGGAAGCTGTGATAAACAGAAGGAAGAACAATAAATGGGGAGGGGAATAGTGAGGGAGTACAGGAGGTGTGTGACTTTAGGTAGGGTGGTCCCTGAAGGCCTTTCTTAGGAGGTATATTAGCCTCAGGAACCATCATACTGTTGATGATGCCAATCAGAGTTCTATGGCAGTGCTAGCAATCGATGCCAGGCTTCTCCCGCACCCTGACTTCACCACCACCATTCCACTGCTTATTATGCAATTGGAAGAACAATTGTAACACCTCTTTGGAATGGTCAGTGAATAAATGGCCAAGCTCCATTTCTGTAGAAAACTGATTGACACCAAAAATCAGAATGGAGACCAAGGACCAGGGCCCATAAGGTTTGTGCAAATCACCAGCGACACCCCAGCCTCTGATCATGCCTTCCAGGCCACACTTTGGGACAGACCGATGGGACAGACCCGTGATGGTGACGTGTAGCATTAACAAGAGGGAAAAGTCAGGGAGAGCCTTATTGCTTACTAAGTTGAGACCCTCTCTTCCCATGACCTATTTATATTTGTGTTCCATCGAATCCTTGTGGTCAAACAATAAATCACCTCTTATTTAAGTGATATATTTTGGGAGAGCTACTTTTCCCTTCAGCAAAGAGAAAATGTCAGCCTACATGATCTGTGGGTAAACGGTTCAATATTAAGATTGAGACCAAGGCCTTAGCAGCTGGGAAGATTTAAAAGAGGACACTGCTGCTTCTCAGTAGCACTCCCATCAAAGGATATATAAGCATAAACTATGTCAACTTCCTGCACACGTCACCCCACCAACCCAGCAGTTATCCCTCCCTCCTTCCAGCCCATCTGCGCTATTGTCTCAGCCCCTTTTAGTCCCCTGGGACCATGTACCTCCAGTTATCTCTTCTTCCTGACATCTTCATTCTTTATTTCGTTCTTCTTTCTTCTTTGAGCCCATAAACACGCCAGTTTCTCTTGGCCTAAAAACAAGGCCACAGGCCCTATCTACTGGCCTTCATATATCTCTAATATTACCATTCCTCCTCCTTTTGTAAGCAAGCTTCTTGAAAAAAAAAATCTACACTTTGTCTTTAATTCCTCACTTCCTATTCACTCTTTAATCCACTCAAATCTATATTCTCCTTGAACCCTCTATTTGCACAACCACTGAAGCTTGTCATAAAGCTCACCACTACATCCTAAATTGTCAAGTCCAATAGATAGACCCTTGCTGGCCATTTCTTTTCTGCCCTTTTCATGGCTCTATCTCCTCTATTCATTGTTTAAATAAAAAAAAATACAAATTTTCAGAACTGTTTCACACCTGTGGTTTTAATTCCCACCGGCATCCAGCCCTGGACTCTTCTGTGACCTTCGTGGCCCTGTGTCAAATTGTCTATTACCAGATGTCTATAAACATCCAAATGAGTTATCTTTCCCCTTGTGTGTTCTCTCTTTCAATTGCTGACACCATGCCCACCAAACTAGAAATGTAAGACACCTTCATTTACCTAATCCTGCACTCACTCAGTCCTGCTCATTTCTTTTTCCTTCCAAATCTCCCCTTGTCTCCTGAATAAAGCCCCATTTTATTAACATACCTCATAAGCTCCCTGGCTTCCTTCTAGCTTTCTGTCTCCATTCCCCACAACATAATTCTCTCGTACCGAGTTGTTTATGGCTCACACCATACTGTCCTTTGGCCTGGAGTATCCTTTGCTTGTGCACTGACTGACCCTGCAAGACTCAGCTCCATCATTGTCACCCTTCACGAAGCTTTTCTCAAACCCCATGTCGTAATAACTGCCCATCCTTTGAGCTTCCATAGCAGCACTGTACACACACTCTTGAAATCTAAAACACAAATGAGGTACCATCTCACACCTGTCAGAATGGCTATCATCAAGAAATCACAAATGAGAAGTGCACTGTTGGTGGGAATGCAGACTGGTGCAACCATTGTAAAAAACAGTATGGAATTTCCTCAAAACATTAAAAATGGAACTCCCATTTGACCCAGTTATCCCACTTCTAGGAATATATGCCAAGAAATCAGAAACACTAATCAGAAAGGATACATGCACCCCTATGTTCATAAAAGCACAATTTACAATAGCTAAGATTTGGAAACAGCCTAACTGACCATCAGCAAAAGAGTGGATTAGAAAACTGTGGTACATCTACACCAGGGGTGGGCAAACTTTTTGACTCGAGGGCCACAATGGGTTCTTAAACTGGACCGGAGGCCCGGAACAAAAGCATGGATGGAGTGTTTGTGTGAACTAATATAAATTCAAAGTAAACATCATTACATAAAAGGGTACGGTCTTTTTTTTTTATTTATTTCAATAGTTTTATTCATTTCAAACATTTTAACAAGAAGAATGTAAACACTAATTATTATAATTTGAAACTTCAAAAAATGGAGGAATCATAGCACAATAACATACCTTATATTGAAGATGGCAAAGGCAAAATAAAATTGCCTAACAAAGGAAAGGTACAAAAGCCTTTCAAATTAAACTTAAATATAATAAAATAATTTAAAACTAAAACAAATAGAAAAGAACAAAATGTGTAAACAGTAAATTAAACATTTTCTTTAGTGCAACTTCCAAATTATGCCCGGGACGTAGATGTAGATGGCAATGTAGACTGGGTTGAAAGGTTTTTGGTCTTTAAAACATCAACTTTAGTGGGAACAGTGTTGTTGGTCTCCTTTTTAGCTAATGCTCTGATACTGTGCTCTCCAGGGGCGTGTCTCCCTACATCACCACGATAACGTGTCTACGCATTCCCAGGGTGATGTCAGGGGACGCATCCGTGGGCATTACAAGGAGCCTCTGGAAGATTGAGAGGTTGTTCCTTCTACTGAATGGGCGGATATAAATCCGCCCACTCAGAAGAAGGAGCTGCGGCCCTGTTTCCCCGACGTTGCCATGTTAACACTGCTGCTGGTGAAGGAGCGGAGGGGAGAGCAAGAGAACCCCCCGCTCTTTCGGCTCCGCGGGCTGGATAGAACAGCCCAACGGGCCGGATCCAGCCCGCGGGCCGTAGTTTGCCCAAGGCTGATCTACACAATGGAATACTACGCTGCTATAAAGAAGAAAGAACTCTTACCATTTGCAACAGCATGGATGGACCTGGAGAGCATTATGCTAAGCGAAATAAGCCAGTCAGTGAAAGACAAATACCACATTATCTCACTCATTTGTGGAATATAATGAACAACATAAACTGATGAACAAAAATAGATCCAGAGACATAGAAGCATCAAACAGACTGTCCAACCTCAGAGGAAAGGCAGGGGAGGGCAGAAGGGTTAAGAGATCAACCAAAGGACTTGTATGCACGCATATAAGCATAACCCATGGGCACAGACAGTAGGGTGGTGAGGGAATGTGCTGGGGGTGGGAACAGTTGGAGAGAAGTCAATGGGGGAAAAAGGAGACATATGTAATACTTTAAACAATAAAGAATTTAAAAAATCTGAAACACAGTATTTAATATTGCTTTGCACACTGTCTCCCTCATTGGACTGTGTATTCTGAATAGCAGTGGCCTCATGGCAATCATCTTCATAGTGACTGTGTCAAGTACATGCTCGGTGTTTGTTCAACTTTAATGAGCTGGAATTATTGCTTAGCTCCTCAGTTTTCTTATGTGTTTCTCAGGGTTTTTGAGTCAATGAAATCTGTGAAAAGTCTTCTATTATCTATTATGTGCTAGCAAATATGAAATTAGGATCTCACTTGTGGGAACAGAATTAGTATAGGAGAGAAAGTTAAATCTTTTACAGAAATATATTAAAAGGTAATAAAGTTAGCAAAAACCAATAAACACCATAAAAAGGTATCATAAAAAAGAAGTAATAGAGCAAATGGTTACATTATATGGATCATGACTACATACTATCAATGAGGATGTTAGGCAAATAAAGACTTGTAGCTTGTGACAAAATCCCCAATGACCACCAGATTAGGGTTTTAAGACACCTCCATCTCTCAGATCACTCAGGGAAAGGCGACCACATCCTCAGTGCAGCTGTGCTGGTCACTCAGTGACTCCAGTCTAACGCAGATGCATGTACCAACGAACAACTTTCTAAATTAACATATTTCAATAGGTCTTGTATTACTTTTAATAGATATCCTATATAATAAAAGCCCAATATGCTAAGTGTCCGGTCGTCTGGTCAACCAATCAAAGCATAATATGCTAATGATATACTAAGGCTGCTCAATCGCTCGCTATGATGTGCACTGACCACCAGGGGGCAGATAGTCGGATGGTTCACCCGTCACTATGATGTGCACTGACCACCAGGGGGCAGATGCTCAACGCAGGAGCTGCCCCGATGGTCAGTGCGGTCCCACAGGGGGAGCGCCACGGTGGTGGTGGGAGTCTCTCCTGCCTCCACGGCAGCGCTAAGGATGTCCGACTGATGGCTTAGGCCTGCTCCCCATGGGAACTGTCAGTCAGACATCCCTCGAGGGCTCCTGAACTGTAAGAGGGCACAGGCTGGGCTGAGGGATCTCCCCGAGTGCTCAAATTTCATGTACCGGGCTTCTAGTGTAGTAATAAAGCTAAATGGCATAAGAATATATTGCATGTTAGTATAACTGGAATTTACTCTTACTATGCAAACATCATTGACTATTCTATTTGTAAAATGATCTTAATAGGATGAGAAAAAAATAACATACCAAGCATAATGTATCAAAATACGTATTTATTTTTTATTTTGAGAGTACATTTATTAGAACTGGGGACAGTGAAACAAGGAAGGGCTTAGACTAGAAGAAGCAACAGGAGAGGGACTAGGCAGGGCTGCTTTGCCTCATTGAAAAGTCAAGATCTAGGAGACAGGTTCAGGTGTTAGCCCAGCACTAGCTACCGCTACCCTGGTTCCCTGGTTATAAGTCTCATGGGGACCCTTAGAACTCAGGGAGAAAAAGCCGCCTGAGAAAGAAAGGGGCAAGAAAGGTGTGGGCATGCTCCCAGGAGGGAGAGCATGCAAAATAAATATTTATTAACATTTGAAGCTTTATGTACACTTTTAAAAGCAAATGTACAAAGGGAGGAATTACAAAAATTAACCTCAAGTCCTTTTCCCCAATGTATAAATGAACATTAAAGATCAGTAGGGCCATCACCATCAGAATAAAAAGTCTGTCTAAAAGAATACAAATAATTACTTTAAATGCCATTCAGATACTTTCCTTATAGTTACAACTCAAAAGAATACTAGGCCCTAGCCAGTTTGGCTCAGTGGCTAGAGCGTCGGCCTGCGGACTCAAGGGCCCCAGGTTCGATTCCAGTCGAGGGCATGTGCCTTGGTTGCAGGCGCATCCCCGGTGGGGAGTGTGCAGGAGGCAGCTGATTGATGTTTCTGGCTCTCTATCCCTCTCCCTTTCTCTCTGTGGAGAATTAATAAAATATATTAAAAAAAAAAAGAAAAGAAAAGAATACTAGGAGATCAAATATATCCAGAACACCGTGTTTCCACCTTACTCTAACTTATTAAATACACAAATATGTTTCCGTCTTTTTGTCCAGCAAGCAAATGAGAATCTGTATCTGACCATTTAACGAAAGACCAGTTCTGGTCAGAGATGGGTGGAAGAAGAGCAGTGCAATGACCGAGAAGTAAGTCCCAAATGGCAATTGTTCCAGAAGTCAATACCGCTGCTGCGAAATTATCCTTCACATCACCTTCCAGGAACCTAACGTCAAGCAGAGAAGAAATGATTCAAACCATATTATACACTACAGGCCTGGTGCATGAAATTCATGCATTGGTAGAGTCCCTAGGCCTGGCTGGTGATCAGGACCCATCTGTGGGATCTGTTCTGGGTGATCGGGGGACCCCTGCTGGCACCCGCCTTGGCCAGCCTGGCGCCGTCCACTTGCCGGCCCTGCCCCCCGCCGCCAGTCGCCTCCCTCTGCGGGGCGACTGGTGGGGTGATCAGGGGGCCCCCGCTGGCAATTGCCTTGGTTGGCTTGGGGCCTGTGGGCAGCTCCTGCATTGAGTGTCTGCCCCCTGGTGGTCAGTGTGCATCATAGTGACTGGTTGTTCTGCTGTTCGGTTGATTGGCTTTTATTATATAGGATATTTATATATATGTATTTTAAAGAGGCGAAAACCATCCTCCCCAAAGCAACATGAACAAAAATACCTGGAAATAGGAATGCTTCTCTTTGCAGTTCGGGACATGAACACCTGTGCAGTCCCTGCCTATCTCTTGATGCATCTTATACCCCGTGCACCCTAGCTCACCGTGGCCAAACTCAGTCTCCTCAGTGTCTTCGCACTTGCTATTCTCTCCCCTTGGCAGGCTCTAAGCCTAGTCCTTAGCGTGACTGGGCTTTTGTTATTACTCAGGCTGTTGCTTCTGCAGAAAGGTCATACCTAATCCCTGTCTATCCACCCACACTATATCACATGACCTGTTTCTATCTTCACAGCACTTGTCACAATGTGAGAGCATCCTATTTCCACATTTGGTGGGTATCTTTGCCACAAGAATGTAATCATAAGGCAGAAATCTGGTTGTCTTTTTAAGATGGGGCTCTACAGTCAGCTACCTGGCTTTGAATTCTAACAAAGCAAGAGCTGTGTGACTCTGGGCAAATTATTTAACTTCAGCAGTAAAATGGGGACATAGTGATTATTGTGAGGTTTCATGAAACAGTTGACAGCACAATCCTAACCCTCAGGAAGTGCTTAATGAAAATGCATGTTGTCTGACTGCCATATCACCAGCACCGTGCAGGGTGCCACCCATAAACAGATCTTCTCATAGTCAATAGTTCAATATTAGCCCTGGTCAGTGTGGCTCAGCTGGTTGGGTGTTGTCCATTGCACTGAAAGGTTGCTGGTTCAATTCCTGGTCAGGGCACATGCCTGGGCTGTGGGCTTGATCCCCAGTGAGGGGTGTACAGGAGGCAGCCAGTTGAGGTTTCTCTCCCTCTCCTTTCCCCTCTCTCAAAAAACCCTCCACAAAAAAACCTTAAAAAAAACCCTAGTTAAATATTTATTAATCCTATATAATAAAAGGCTAACATGCAAATTGACCAAACAGCGGAACGACGGGCCGCTATGACACGCACTGACCACCAGGGGGCAGACGCTCAATGCAGGAGCTGCCCCCTGGTGGTCAGTGTGCTCTTACAGGGGGAGAGCCACTCAGCCAGAAGCCCTGAGCCTGGCTCACGGCTGGTGAGCGCAGCAGAGGTGGCGGGAGCCTCTCTCACCTCTGAGGCAGTTGGACATCCCCAGAGGGCTCCTGGACTGCTAGAGGGCACAGGATGGGCAGAGGGACCCCCAGTTCATGAATTTCATGCACCAGGCCTCTAGTAGATCAATATTAGCTGCCTCCATAGTGGAGGCTCAAATTTCGAAGTAAAGATGTCTTCCTAAAGTACATTTAAAACTTTTCTCAATGGAAAGAACATAAATTATAAATCTCCTGTAGAGAATATTAATTACTCTGTATTTAAAATGTTTTCATTATGGGGTAAAACAGGGCATAAATACACATAAAATACTTATCCAACGCTATGCTGGTGGGATCAGTATACAGGGAACCTGAGGCTTGACTCAGATCTACTAAAATTCTACTTCACTTTTTTAAAAAATTGATTTATAGAGAGAGGAAGGGAGGAGATGGGGGCGGGAGGTGGGGTGGGTGGGAAGAGAGAAACACTGATGTGAGAGAGAAACCTCAATCTGTTGCCTTCTGCATGCACCTTGACGGGGGATTGAATCCAATACTTGAGTATGTACCCTGACTGGGAATTGAACCCGCCAAGGCTGAACACTATACTTCTTAACATTCTTTATCTTGATCTACATATAGTGTTTCATGTTTCCATTCATCTAAATGACACAAAAACATTTGGTTTCTGTATGTGCACAGGTGCCTTTCAAAGATCACACTCACTGCCCAGCAGTCACACACTTGCCTCCCAGCCTGCCCTTGAGGAAGACAGTAGAGCATCACACCCACGCTCAGGGCCGTCTTGGGGTTGATCGCAATGAGCTGGAACACGGGGCTTCCCGACGGCTCTCTCTCTTTGGCACAAGGATGACTCAGAACAACAAAAAGGAGTCCCTGATTTAGAAGAAAAATTAATAACCAAAGAAATCATTAGGACTATGGTGAGAAAAAGCAAGAGTTGGCAGAGAAAAAACGAAAGACTCACAGGAAAGACCAATAGACTTGTCAGGCTCCCAGCCATTCCCTGTCTCTGCAGGCGTGAATCGGGCTAATGCAGCAGCCCTCCACCTTAGACATGGATAACACCCCAGGCAACTCATTTGAGGAAACGCTGGCTCAGAGAAAGAGGGCAAATAAACACATGATGGGAGATCTCAAACTAGAAATACTCATTTGTCAGTTGGTTTTTGAACATTCGGAACACATTTTCCCATAAATACAATGGTAAGTGGCAACTAGAGTTTAGGCCAGCCTATAATAGTTTATTCATTTGTATTTATATAGAGTGCGAGTGACCAAAAAGATACACCATGACCCACGGTCATTTCTGTGGGAAAATGTGTCACAAACCTCTCACAGCTTTAAAATGACATGTTCTTCTTTTTTTTTTAATCCTCACCCAAGGATATGTTTTCACTGATTTGAGAGAGAGAGGAAGGGAGGGTGGGAGGGAGGAAGAGAAACACTGATCGGTTGCCTCAAATACACACCCTGACCGGGAATTGAAATCGCAACATTTTGGTATATGGGATGATGCTCCAATAAACTGAGCCACTGGCCAGGGCAAAAATTACATGTTCTCATAAACATTATTGTGTGTGAAAATACTTGTCACACACATATGTATACATGTCTATATGTATGCTACATGTTGAAAATAATTATCTTTGGGGGTGAAATAGGGAATATTAATTATTGGGCCATCTTAGGATTAATAACACTCATTTCTACCTTATACATCCCCAGAATGACTGCATTAAAACATTTTTTATTAAAGTTGATTTTAAATAGAGGAAGGGAGAGAAACATCAATGTGAGAGAAACATTGATCAGTTGCCTTCTGCACACTCCCCAACTGGAGATCAAACCTGCAACCTGGTTATGTGCCCTGACTGGGAATCAAACCTGCGACCTTTTAGTGTATGGAATGACACTCCAGCCAACTAAGTCACCTGGCCAGGGCCAGAATAACTGAATTTTTATAATGAGAACGCATTACCTTTATAATTAGAAAATAACTGAGAGTTAAAAAATGTTAAATGCCATACACTTAACTAGGGGTAGGCAAACTATGGCCCACAGGTAAAATCTGGCTCAAGGTGTAAGGGGAAGTTTTATTGTCCAAAATGTTTTATTGGAATGTAGCCACACCCATTTCTTACATCATCTCTGGGTGATTTTGTGCGATAGTGGCAGAGCAGGTAGCTACAGCAGAGACCATGTGGTCTGCAAAGTTGAAAACATTTACTGTCTGTCCCTTTACAGAAATGTTTGCCAATTCCTGCACTCAAGTATAATTTATTATTTCTGGAGGTTGGCTTCATGGGGAACTCTTACTATTTTTTTCCATTTCTGTTCTCAATGTTTTAAAATGAAAAAGGTATTGCCAAAACCGGTTTGGCTCAGTGGATAGAGCGTCGGCCTGTGGACTGAAGGGTCCCGGGTTCAATTCCGGTCAAGGGCATGTACCTTGGTTGCGGGCACATCCCCAATGGGAGGTGTGCAGGAGGCAGCTGATCGATGTTTCTCTCTCATCGATGTTTCTAGCTCTCTATCCCTCTCCCTTCCTCTCTGTAAAATATTAATAAAATATATTAAAAAAATAAAATGAAATAGGTATTAATGTTGTAATACCAAAGATAAATGCTTAGTAGATAAATTTAATAATTCCAGAGACGAATTCGACCCTCTTATTTTAGGATGAATAATAAGCCTCAAGACTATGTGACAGATTACCTAAGACCACAAAACTTTTTTTAAAATATATTTTATTGATTTTTAAAAAATATATATTTTATTGATTTTTTACAGAGAGGAAGGGAGAGGGATAGAGAGTTAGAAACATCAATGAGAGAGAAACATTGATCAGCTGCATCCTACACACTCCCCACTGGGGATGTGCCTGAAACCAAGGTACATGCCCTTGACCGGAATCGAACGTGGGACCCTCCAGTCCGCAGGCCGACGCTCTATCCACTGAGCCAAACCGGTTAGGGCTATTTTATTGATTTTTTACAGAGAGGAAGGGAGAGGGATAAAGAGTTAGAAACATCGATGAAATAGAAACATCAATCAGCTGCCTCCTGCACTTCCCCTACTGGGTATGTGCCCACAACCAAGGTACATGCCCTTGACCGGAATCAAACCTGGGACCCTTGAGTCCACAGGCTGACGCTCTTTCCACTGAGCCAAATTGGTTAGGGCAAGACCACAAAACTTTTGCATTCATGTCCACAGGTGCTGCTGAGCTAGGGAGAGATGCACCCTTTGCGTTCAGAGCCTCCCTGTGCTGAGGCCTGCAGGGTTGCCCATGGGGCTGGGCAAGGGAGTCTCCCTTCTGCATCGAGCTGGCTGCTTCTGCCTCTGCTCGTGGCTCAACAGCACAAACATGCATGAGCAGTTACTCCTGACCCTGTGACAACTACCTCCAACCCGTTCAGATGCCAAAACCAGACTGTAAGCCAACTGTATTAACAGAATGGCTAAGAGGCTGTGGTTCGTTTCTATACGAGAACACTAAGGTCTAAGAGAAAAGCATGTCTGTGACCATTTAATCATCCTTCCTCAGGATATTCATTCACATCATAAATCATTTATGGCTATGTGGTTGGGAGCCAATTCTGTTAATAGGATAATATTTCTCAATATAAACTCACAGCCAAAAATTAATGTTTGCCCTTAAGTCATACAGCCAGAAAATTCACCAAGCAATCATACTGTACCAACACTTATTTTCATCCATTTCAAGAAAGAACAAACACTGCTATCCAATTTTGAAAAAAATAGGCAACAAGTAGAGTCAGTTAATTACTACTCACTAAGTTATTGCTGTCACTCAGGAATACCAAGAGTAACAGAACAGACATGGAATGGTCCTGGCTGATTGGCACTTACCATTTCAGAATAGGCTTTGTGACAGACGGAGGCTTGGTAGGAGTCACCAATGTGCATCTTTTTCAGGAGCTGACCAGTTTTTAAATTCCTTAGACACCAAAAATAGATAAGCTGATAACACTCTTCCAGGAAACTGGTATTCACATCATACTCTTATTTATCACAGCATCCTTTTGGAGGGGACCAAGAACAAACTAAGGGACATAGTACCTTTGTTTTGTTTAATCACAGCCTGAGCTAAAAATAGCACTATAGTTTAATTTGGTCAATGGTTTTTTGTTTTTGTTATTGTTAATCCACTGCCAGGGATATTTTTTCCATTGATTTTTTAGAGAGAGTGAAAGGGAGCGAAGGTGGGAGGGGATGAGAGAAAAAGAGAGAGAGAAACATCGACGTGAGAGGGAAAACATCAATTGGTTGTCTCCCACACATGTCCAGACCCAGGCCAGGGATCGAATCTGCAACCCAGGTACATGCTCTTGATGGGGAATTGAACCTGTGACCTTTCGGTGTGCAGGCTGTCGTTATAATCACTTAGCCACACCTGCCAGGGCTGGCTAATAGTTTAATTTGATAGTTTAGCCCTCTGCTATGCCACTAGGGAGAAATCTCTCCAAATTCCAGGAGAAAGGGTTTCAATTATCTCATTTTACTTGGTATTAAAATTACATGGTATAGCTCTAATTATTATGATTTTGTCACAATTTTTGTTATACCTAAATTTTCCATGGAGGACAATGGTCAGGAAACCAAATCTGGTTAGGCAAGAGATGACACCTGAAAGAGACTTATAGTTATGTCTCTATAATATCTGCTTATTCTAGAGCCAGCCCAAGATAATGGAGAAAGAAGGAAAGACTGAGCTGGGGTGAAAAATGGAAAAAAGGGTGAAAGGAGAGAAAAGGCTAAATGTAAAAGAGAAGAAAAAAGAAAGTTTGCTGGAACCACTCCTCAACTTGAGGATTTGTGACATTAACACTGTTCTATCGTGTGATTCTGCCTATGAAACCCTTTCAGTTGGCTCCTATTAGCCACGGATAAAGTCCAAGTAATTTTTCACAGTATTTACAGTCCTCACAAAGCCAGCCCTGTAGCACTCACACTGCTCCTGTGCCCGACAGCTCACTACCTGTTCAACATGTTATGCATGTTCCCAGCTCTCTGCCTTTATTAAAGTTATCCCTCCAAATGCCCTCCCCATTACTGGCCAACCCCATCCCTGTGTTGACCAATACCCATCCATTTCTTATGGCCCAGATCATGTCCCACCTTCTCCCAGCAGCATGAGCTCAGTTTAGACCACTCCTCCCTGTCTGTACCAGTCCACAGAAGTCTCCTCACCTCCAATTCCATATGTACTGTCCACATGCCTTACTTTTTTTTTTTTTTAAATATATTTTATTGAATTTTTACAGAGAGGAAGGAAGAGTGATAGATAGTCAGAAACATCGATGAGAGAGAAACATCGATCAGCTGCCTCCTGCACACCTCCCACTGGGGATGTGCCCGCAACCAAGTTACATGCCCTTGACCGGAATCGAACCTGGGACCCTTCAGTCCGCAGGCTGACGCTCTATCCACTGAGCCAAACCGGTTTTGGCCACATGCCTTACTTTTAATGTAATATACTATATACTGTAATAGGGTAGAATGTAATCATTCAACACATACTTCTGAACTTCTATGGCCCAGGTACTGTATACAAAACTAAAGACAGGAAGCTAAATTCTCATGCAAGTATGCAAGGTTTTTCTCATACAAGGGACACCAGAGCAGGTGTATCCCGTACAGAGGTTAGTGCATGTTCTGTAGATAGTAATTGCTCTCTCCCCAAATCCCAAAGCATTCTGTCCAAATCTCTATTACTGTGACACTAGGAACTGTGAAGCAATCTTATTTACCTACTAGGTTTTAGGGGCCTTGGGGCCAGGATTCATATTTACATCTCTCACAGAGAAGTAGAGACTCAAATATCTATTAAATAAGTGAAAGACGGTACTCAGTTAATGTAGCCTGACCAAGATTTAATATTTAAACCTTCAGCAGTATTTTCAAAACAAGCCACTTGAGGCCCTGGCTGGTGTGGCTCAGTTGGCTGGGAGTCATCCCCTGCACCAAAAGGTTGCTAGTTCGATTCCTGGTCAGGTAACATGCCTACATTGTGGGTCCTCATCCCCAGTAGGGGTGTGTTCTGCATGTTGCTCTCTCACATCTCTCTCTCTCTCTCTCTCTCTCTCTCTCTCTCTCTCTCTCTCCCCCTCCCTCTCTTTTCTTCTCTCTCTAAAGTCAATAAAAACAGAAAAAATTATTAAAAAAACACGCCACTTGAACCTGGAGTGTAATATGAATTGCTTTAGGCATCCAACAAATAAGGAGTCCCACAGGAAAGGTAAACAACTACTATATGTACAAGTATAGGGTATCCCCCAAAAGGTACATACATACTTTGAATAGTTATAAAGGCAGTGTTTATTAAAATACATTTCGTTTTCAAAATTGAGCTATCAGCTGTTAAAGTGTATATACATTTTTTAAAAATATATTTTATTGATATTTCACAGAGAGTAAGGTAGAGGGATAGAGAGCTAGAAACATCGATGAGAGAGAAACATCGATCAGCTGCCTCCTGCACACCTCCCACTGGGGATGTGCCCGCAACCAAGGTACATGCCCTTGACTGGAATCGAACCCGGGACCCTTCAGTCCGCAGGCCGACGCTCTATCCACTGAGCCAAACCGGTTTCGGCTATACATTTTTTAAAAATGTTTTTTTATTGATTTCAGAGAGGAAGGGAGAGGGAGAGAAAAACAGAAACATCAATGATGAGAGAGAATCACCGACCAGCTGCCTCCAGCATGCCCCCCACCGGGGACCCAGCCCACAACCCAGACACGTGCCCCTGACCAGAATTGAACCCGGAACCTTTCAGTCCGCAGGCCAACACTCTATCCACTGAGCCAAACCGGCCATGGCAAAGTGTATATACTTTTTTGAGGGACATCTTATAGTTATAGAGAGCCCAAAGGTAAAAGATAGCTTCTGACAGACACCATGAGCCATACATTTTGAGTAGATACCCTAAGCAAACAGCTAAGGCAGGCACTAAGAACTGATATAAGATGTGGCACTATCTTCAGGGACTTCCATAATACAAAATAGCACACGCTAAATTAAAAATCAGGTCCCATGAATTCAGACAGGGAAATGTCAACAAGGGCTGAGGTGATATGACAGAACTCAAGGCAACTGTGGGGGGAAGGTACCCCTTAACTTAGGACTCAAACTTACTCTTAGTACAGAGGTCCCACCCCAATCCCAAATTCTGTTGTGATCCATTATATATGAGATGCCAAAAGACAACTATTAGCAAAAGGGGGGAAATGAGGGATGGGAAGAAAAAAAAGGGAGCCAAGGTTTATGGAACACTGAAAAGGGAATTTTTGTAGTACAGCCTGGGAAATGGAAGCTGAAGGAAGGCAAATATGGGCTCCACAAAAGGTTTTCTTTCTGGGGCAGAGGGGAGAGGGCTGGGAGTAAGAGTGTTTATAAAATAATAGCATAAGAGATGATCTGGAGGTTGAATATTGATTGATAGCAATTACTAGATTAAATTAATAGTCTCGGGGCTAAATAATGAAGGACTCTAGAAATAGCAGAAAGAATAGAAAAGAGAACTTTGTAAAGAACACTGTCCTCAAGTAAGACCTGAGACCTGAGGAAAGTGCTCAAGTGGGAACCTGCTGCTCTAGATGGCAGGACATGTGAGCACAGGGCTCCTGGCAGGGTAGAACACGGTCCCATTTCAGGGCTCCCTGGTGAGGAGGGCAAGGCTTCTCTGAGGGCCATGCTTTCCTCCTTTACTCCCAGAAGGTTAGCAATGGGCAGTGCAGAAGAGGTAGGTAATAGTGACATCAATATCATAACTTTCTCTTTTTAAGACCCATTCTGGCTCCAAGGAAACAGTTAATGGAAAAGCTTCTGAGAAAAAAATAATCACTATTCTCCTAATACAAATTAACCCTGCAAGTACCGATGGCCAGGCATGGTTCTCCCTGTGATCAGGAAAGAGAGGTGGCTGGGGACTCCTTGACTTCAGTTTCCCTATCACAAAGTTACTAATTTGGATCCTGTAATGAACCATTTTTTATGTATCTAGTAATTCTGGATTATATTCTAGACATCACAAATGGCACTTCGCATAAACTCTGGATTCTCTTAGGTTTCCCTGAATAATACTGATTCTGGCCCTACACCTCCCCACCCAGTAACCTGTTAACTTGGCTAACCTCAAATTCCAGTTGCTGAAAACCTAGTTCAGTTCTTTTTGCTTCCCTAGGCTTCCCTGAGTCTGCCCCACATACATGTCATTTAAAAGGTCAGATATTTAGGCAGAGATTATAGCAAGAGTTAGGGCTCTTCTCTGGCTCTCTACTTTTGGGATTTCTCTGCCTCACTTTCACACTGAATCAGCAGGACAGCAAGTTTTCTTTTTATTAAATGTATTTGGGAGCCCTGGCTGGTTTTCTCAGTGGTTAGAGCATCGGCCCTCAGACCGAAGGGCAGAGGGTTTGATTCCAGGTCAAGGGCATGTACCTGGATTGCAGGTTTTATCTCTGGCCCAGTCGGGGCACATGCAGGAGGCAACCAATTAATGTGTCTCTCAGATTGATGTTTCTCTCTCTCTCTCTCCCACCTCCCTCCCTTCCATGCTCTCTTAAAAAAAAAAAAATGGAAAAAATATTCTTGGGTTAGGATTAACAACAAAAAGAATGTATTGGGGAGACACTGATTTACAAAATTATACATGTTTCAGGTGTACAATTCTACAACACATCAGAAGGTTTTCTATCAAGCTTTTGGCCACTCAGTGTGTGGAGTGGAGCCTGCCCTCTACTAAAAGCCATAAGAACAGGAACCTTGTCCAGTGACATTTCCTGTCTCTAAGGGTCGAACCCCCTCCAGTATCTTTCTTCTTTTTCTCACTCTCCAGTGTCTTCAGTTAATTGATTTTTATATTTATTCCAGAGTTTATAGTTACTTGAAGTAGGAGAGTTGGTCTCTGGTAGAAGCCACTCAAACATTAACCAGAAGCAGAAACAATCACACTTTTTTGCCAATAAAATTTCATTCACTGATAGTCTACTCAGACTGATACTTTCACAATGTCTGAATTAATATGATGTTCTTATTAAGTATCTAGCATCTGACAGTAAACAAACAAAAACTATCATATTTACAGCCTCTTATCTCATCTTAATGACCCTGTGAAATTAGAGGTATATCCTTATATTACAGAAGAGAAAACTGAGGATCTTGAGGGAAAACTTACCAAATAACAATGTTGTTCATTATAGTGGTACCAAGTAGAGCTTCCTGCATCCCTTGAACCTCAGCAAAAGTTAGTACAGTCTCTTCAGGAGGCATCAAAAACTGTTTTTCTTCACTTCTGCATTTAAAATAGTATTAAAACCCAGCACTTTGTAGCAAAGCACTTTCAAAGCAGCCCTTCTACATATTATTGAACTCTGTACAATAAACACTAACCCAATATCAGAAAAAAGATCCAATCAGAAAACATGTATATGCTAAACTTTCTACAACAAACATGCATTACTTCTAATTATCCACCTGGATATACTGTGAGCACTACAAACTCATCATATCCAATTAACTTCACCAGCCCTCTCCTTAAACTTTGTGTTTCTTTCTGCATTCCTATCTCAGCGAATGGCACCATCACCCAGGTGGCCGGCCAGGAAACCTGGACATTTTTCTTGTCTCCCTCCTTTCTAGTTCCTCCATCACCAAGTCCTAATGATTTTATCATCTCACCTACCCCAAATCTGTCTGCTTCTCCCCATCTCCACTAACACTTCCCTAATTTAAGCAAATAATTATTTATCTCATCTAGATTATTGCAGCAGTTTATAAAAAGACATGCTATCTATTATCAGAAAAGACAGATTAATAATCACAATAAAGTATATAAATGAGTATACAACAGACACAGAGGAAACTCAGAGCTTCGTTTTCAACGTGTTGAATCCGAGGGAACCCCAGATGTCTAATAAAGAGACATGCAGGTCTAGAGGTCAAGAAAGAGCTCAGAGCTAGAAATGTATGCTCACAAGTAGTCAGCATCTGGACAGTAACTGAAGCCATGAAAACCAAGTGTGTGGAGCAAGAGAAGGGTCTAGAATCTTGAGGTACCTGGAATATTTAAGGGGCACACAGAGATTTCAAAGAAGACAAAAGGAACAAGCAACATTTGCTGAGCCTCTCCACTGCGCTGGCTTCCTCCCTGCACGTCCGCTTCCACCCTTCTAACTGCTCTACGTTCCAGTGTTGAGCAGAACCTGCGACACCACGCCCACAGCATAGAAAGACAAGATGCTGGGGATCCAACTTTCTCTGAAACCCTGGGATGAAATCATTCTTTATCTGCTGGTTAAATCAGCTGGTGCTTTTCTTACCCTCCTTCTGTAAATGTCATGACCTCTACTTGCTGGTCACAGAGGGTCCTGCTGCTGCTGACTAGCCTCCTCTGTGTCAGGCCAAGCACAGCGTGTATATTTCCAGTCCTCAGGAGCACCTGCTTTTCACATCCCCCATCAGAGGAACACAGTAATGTCCTAAGCCAAACATAAGAAAAAATGCAGAGAAGTCAGGAGTCTTTTTTTTTTTTTTTTTTAAATAAGATTTAAAAATTGATTTTAGAGAGAGAAGGGGAGAGAGAGAGAGAAACATCCCCTGGCTGATTCCCTTCTGTCCTACAGGTTCAGTGTGAAAGTGAGGTAGAGAAACCCCAAAAGTAGAGAGCCAGAGAAGAACCCTAAACTCTTGCTAAAATCCTTGCCTAAATATCTGGTTGACCTTTTAAATGACATGTATGTGGGGCAGACTCAGGGAAGCCCAGGTTTTGGATCAAGGCCGAACAGAGAATTGAACCTACAACCAACAGAGAATTGAACCTACAACCTTTCAGTGCACGGGACGCTCGACCAACTGAGCCACACCGGCCAGGGCAGAAATAAGTCTTTAACAGTAAAGGACAAGGTTCAAATTTTAAAAGGAAACTTCAGTGCGGGATCAAGTGAAAGATAAAGGAAAACTTCTGGAGAACCACGCACCTGATTTCTCTGATTTCCAAATTCCCCAAGGCCACACACACAAGATTCCACACATCAGGCACGGGAACTATCTGTAACACTGGAACCTAAATAAAATAAGAGCCAAAATAATGTTTGGTTGTTTCATTTTTAATCAATCTAAATTTTCCAAAATTTGTTGCATCTGTTTTTATTCTTACTATACCAGGATAGTTTCCAACATTTGGAAATGTGAGAAGGTTCAGCAAACACCCCTTTTTTATGAGTCGTAAATCCAAATATTTACATGCATAACAGTGTTTACTGCAGCGTTTATTAATGCAGCTTATGCTCCTACCAATAGGGGAACAGTTAAGCAAATTCTGGCATTTGAGCCGATACAACCATTAAAATAAATTTATTCACTGAACAAATATTTATTTATTGAGCACAAGCACAGAGCAAGAAGCTGTGGATATACTAGAGAACAAGAATGAAATCTGCTAAGAGAGAAGATTAGATCTTCAAGGTTCTCACAAAAAGAAAAAAAAGGTAATTATGCAAAGTGATGGATGTGTTCCATCACTTAATTGTGGGATTCCTTTCCCAATGTATACACATATCAAATGATCAATGAGTACATGTTAGACATATTACAAGTTTATTTGTCAATTATGCCTGAATAAATCTGGAAATATAAATAAAATTCTACATAGAAGTATGAAGGAGAAATGTTTATATGCTAAGTGAGAAAAAGCAGTTTAAAAATTGTAAGCCACTAGGAGCGCACCAGATAGATATGTATGGAGGTAGACAGGACCTGGAAGAAAACACATGCGGAAAAGCAGCAGGAACGATGGGTGTCAGCATGCTTAGAAGTCAGAACAGACGGAAATGCCAAGCTGCTTCATCAGATCGAGATCAAGATCCACCTCTGGAGGAGCGTGCGTGTGATAAAGCTAATGAAGCACAATGTGAACTGTAGACCAGATAGCAGGGACATGGTGCTCACTGCACAACTTTTCTGTTATGCTTGAATTCTCCTAATAAAGCTTATCTCTGTTCTGTTTTGCAGTCACAGACCCGCGCTCCCTCTTTCGTGAGCTGCCCATCTATTATCATGCAAATAACCGCAAGATCTCTTTTAGACTTTGACTCACCTCTGCAAAGTGCCAGGAATACATTTTTTCCCACTGCCCAGTATCCAGAGGTTTCCAAAGAGAAACTGCATATTCACAAGCAGTTATGATACACGGCTCTTTGACACCAGCTATTTCCCACCACACGGCACTCACATCCACGGAGCAGGAACCTGAATGATTCTAACCAGAGTGGCAATAATGTTATGCTAAAGGGATACTTGGGGTTTGTTTTATGAAAAAAATAAATATGAAAAGTGATGCATGACAAGGATTAATTAAATACCAAGTAAGTGTAATGAAAGTTTTATGCAGGTCAAAATAGAGGCATGGTGGGTCTTACCGGTAACTAAAAAAAACTGCCCATACACCTTCATCTCATGATGTAATTTAAAAGTATAGCTCCACCCTGGCTGGGTGGCTCACTTGGTTGGAGCATAGTCCCATACACCTAAAGTTCGCAGGTTGGATTCCAGGTCAGGGCACAGACCTAGGTTACGGGTTCAATCTCTGGTTGGGGCGCACACAGGAGGCAACCAACTGATGTTTCTCTCTCTCTTCCTCTCTCAAAAAACACACAAACAAAAACCTTAAAAAATAAGAAATTAAAGAATAGACTACTCCAGAATAGAATACATTCAAATTTAACCACAAAGATAGCCCATTAGAACTTACCCACTTAGAAATTAAATTCCTGATGAACCCCTCAGGGCTGAAATAACATACTATTTCTACATGAACAGCACTAGGCATCCAAACATGCAGCGTGAGAAAACCAAAACGAAACAAACAAAAAAAAAACATGCAGCATGTGGCCAAAGCAAGATTTCCCAAAAAATTGTATAATCAATCATAAATGCATTTATTGAAAAGCAGAAAGATAAAGTAAGTAAGAAGGTAAAAGAACAATAAAAGGAGCACAATGAAAAACAGAAGGAAGGAGTTATTAAGGATAAAAACAAAAGTAAATGAAATAGGAAATGAAAACTTCAACTAACAATCAATACAACCAAAAACTAATTTTCTTTTTTAAAAAATATATTTTATTGATTTTTTACAGAGCGGAAAGGAGAGGGATAGAGAGCCAGAAACATCGATGAGAGAGAAACATCGATCAGCTGCCTCCTGCACACCTCCCACTGGGGATGTGCCCGCAACCAAGGCACATGCCCTCGACCGGAATCGAACCTGGGACCCCCCAGTCCGCAGGCCGACGCTCTATCCACTGAGCCAAACCGGCCAGGGCCAAAAACTAATTTTCTACAAGACCAGCAGAATGGACAAATCTCTTAAATCTGATGTAGGAAAAAAATATTTTTTAGAAATGGGGGATTTTACTTACAAACTTGAAGATACAATGAAATGGTTGATTCCTGAAGAAACTAAATTATTAAAATTGATTCAAGAATAGCTTTGAAATGACATAGGTATTACTATGTATCTTTTATTGAAAAGGAATCTAGAGCTCAGAGGCTAAATGATTTGCCCAAGGTCACAAAGCCAATAATTGGCAAACAGTTTATGTGGGTTTTAAGCTCTTTCTTCTGTACCAGTTGTTCTCAACTGGGGGCAATTTTGCAACCCTCCTTGGGGAACACTTGACAATGTCTGCAGACATTTTGGTTGTTACTATCACTGGCTTTCCTATAATGCACAGGTCACCCAACCTCTCACAGCAAAGAATTATCCAACCCCTAATGTCAACAGTGTTGAAATTGAGAAACCATACTCTACACCAGGCGTCCTCAAACTATGGCCTGCGGGCCACATGCGGCCCTCTGAGGACATTTATCCTGCCCGCCGGGTGCCGCTGCCTGTCCTGCTTAGCAGCCGACTCGTCCCGGGCCCGCAGTGCGCATAGGAATTTGTTCATAGTTTTTTTTTTAAACTATAGTCCGGCCCTCCAACAGTCTGAGGGACAGTGAACTGGCCGCGTTTAAAAAGTTTGAGGACCCCTGCCACCATGAATACAAAGTTAATTATGTCAAAGTCGAATCTAATTCTCAGGATTTACTAAAATGTCATTAACAGAATATTGTTTTTTTTTAATGCAATGATCAGTTTAAGAAAAATTTATTGAGTTTAGAGAGAGAGAGAGAAAGGGGGAAAGACAGAGAAAGAGAGAGGGAGGGAAAGAGAGAAATCAACTTGTTGTTCCACTTATTTTATGGATTCACTGGTTGCTTCTTGTATGTGCCCTGACGGGACCGAACCTGCAAACTTGGCATATCTAACCAACTGGCCAGGGTTCATTAACAGAATATTGTAATTTATATTTCTTAGAACCACATACTTCACACAGCATATAAAGATTAACAATTCACTACATCACAATCAAGAACTACTACCCATTTTCTGATATATCACCATAAGTGGTTCTTCTAGAAACATTTGATGATTTGGGTAGGAGAGTCACAAATGACTCCTCTTCCTTTCTCTCCCTCTGTTAATATCTGATTTTTATTTAGATAAGTTGAGTTAATGAGCTTAAGTTTTCTTGGCAATAGTTTGACATACAAACTTCTTCAGATGATCTCAAAATATAAATACAGGTAAATACTGTGAAAAACAAAGAACTTAAATCTGTTTTTCTGAATCGTTTTTTACCAAATTTATTTAATAGTATTAAGTTAAGAATGAAAAACTATAGCCTGGCCGGCATGGCTCAGTGGTTGAGTGTGTCTACCTGTGAACCAGGAGGTCATGGTTCGATTCCCGGTCAGGGCACATGCCTGGGTTGTGGGCTCGGTTCCGGTGGGAGGCAGTGCAGAGGCAGCCGATTAATGATTCTCTCTTATCGTTGATGTTTCTCTCTCTCTTCCTCTCTGAAATCAATAAAAATATATTTTAAAAAAATGAAAATCTATCTAATAAAATTCTCCGTTTTCCTATTCATCACATTTTTTACATGTAAGGCAAAGACACATTAGAAGGTAACAGTGTTCTGACCTTTAACTTTGAAACCAATTGTAGGTTGCCTGGGTTTAAGCTGTCACAAGCAGGAACGTCTGCTAATTCAGTCTGTAGAAACAAAAGTCACACCATTAATCTACAATTTACGTATGACATCTGCTGCACCACTCACTCATCAAAATGCCTACTTCTTACGGCAACCTCCTTCACTGATGACAAAGCCATTATTAAACACATTTTAAAATTAACTTTAATTCCCCCAGAATGAACGTAAAAGTTTACAGTGATGTCCTATCAAGGAAACATATCAAAGCATTCTTAAACACCGAGGAGCCAACGTGTACAGAAGTCACTGAGGTGTTTCATTCCTTCAGAGAAAATGTCACAAAGGAAGCAGATTGTACCTGTTTGATGGAATGTTTCCATGAGTCAAGGCATGTGCTTCCACAGAGCGGATTTTCTTTGGAAGGGCATGACTCAGTGGGGAAAGGTGTTGCTTGGGGGCCAGAATCGTAGGCACAGTCAGGCTGTCCCTTCCTTCCTGTCACACGCAGGCTGCCATCTAATTCTGGTTGGCTGGTGCAACTGTGGCCTTGCTTACTATCACTGGCTTTCCCAGGAGAAAGCTGGGGTGAAGAGCAAGTTAGTTCAACAACCTCTGCAGACACTTTGTCAAAGTGTGTTGGGGAGCCAAGAGCTGGAGTAGTGCCTAAGACGGGGAAAGCGGGGGAGCACACATCTGCTGTCGGTCTGCCATTACCATCAGGTGTAACAGTATTTACAGGAGTGAAGAGTAATGTGGATGAGGAAAGGCCCTTGTGCCCAGGCTGGCTTTTTCGCTTTGGCATTTCAGGGGGTGCTTTTCCTGGTAGAACAATCAGTTCCTCTCCCAAGTCCTCCATTTCCATGTGGATTTGCTTAGGAGTCAGTTCCTCTAAAACAAGATAATTTCCCTCTTTCAGATGCCTCTCTCCATACACATTTGATCTGAAAGGCTCAATCAGCTTTTCTGAGCAGAACTTCAGTTTTTCAAGCTTAAGAGACCCAAAGTCTTCATCGGGTAACTGAAAGTCTGTGATTTTGAGAAAAGATGACAGTTGCTTTAAACTTGGCATTTCATTCTTATGAGATGGAGCACGGGAAGCATTACCGCACAAAGCTAAATAAGCATTATTAATGGAAAAGGAGTCCTCTTTTTGGCAGTGACCTTCCTTCCCTAAAATAGAAAGGAACAACAATAACAAATACCTAAGAGACATTAACCCCCCAAAAACAGTGCACTTCTAAATTCCAACAGGATATAACAGGTTCATCACTTTTCCCCTGCATGACCCTGAAACCTCAGTGAACAGTTCAAAAATCAGCCACAGGTTTGTGGTTAACTAGCAGCTTTCCTTGTACAGTTGCCCAAACAGGTGCTGACAGTGTTAGTTGGGGGACAACAGGGGTCTAGTCTCAGCTCAGCCACTGACTTGCTGTGCTACGCTGGGCAAGTCAATGCACTTTATCTCCTCTGGTCCCTCAAAGAATCACTAAAGTCCTTTCTGCTCTAAAACTATGATTCCAACAAACTATCAGAATACAATCTACAAAATGCTGGCTCTTCTCACTGAAGAAAACTTAGTCCCCTTTTCAAGCAAAAAGTTATTTACTACTAGAGGCCTGGTGCACAACATTAGTGCACTGGGGGATGTGGGGTGTCCCTCAGACCGGCCTGCACCCTTTTGCAGTCCGGGACCCCTCAGGGGATGTCTGCCTGCCACCACCACCTCTGTGCTTGCCAGCCAGAAGCTGGGCTCGCTCCTCCTTAGCGCTGCCTCGGAGGCAGGAGAGGTTCCCGCCATGGCCGCTGCACTTGCCAGCCATGAGCCTGGCTTCTGGCTGAGCAGCGCTCCCCCAGTGGGAGCGTACTGACCAGCAGGGGGCAGCTCCTGCTTTTAGCACCTGTCCCCTGGTGGTCAGTGCGTGTCATAGTGACGGGTTATTCCACCATTTGGTCGATTTGCATATTAGGATTTTATTACATAGGATTCTTAGCGACTGGAATTTTTCTTTTTTTTTCAAATTTTTATTAAGGTATTATATGTGTACATATCTTACCATTGCCCCCCCACACCCCACTCCCATACCTGCCCTCACCCCCCAATGTTTTGCATCCGTTGGTTACTCTTATATGCATGCATACAAGTCCTTCAGTTGATCTCTTATTTCCCCCACCTCTCCCTAACCTTACCGCTGTAATTAGACACTCTGTTTGATGCTTTACTGCCTCTGTAACTATCTTTTGGTTCATCAGTTTATAATGTTTTTCATTATCCCTAAATGAGTGAGATCATGTGGTATTTTTCTTTCATTGACTAGGAATTTTTCTATACCATTCAAAATGCAGCTGCATCCACCACCTAATAAATGAATGAATAAATAAATGCTAATACATATATATACAATGGATTATTCAGCCATAAAAAAAGAATTTAAGTACTGATACATGCTAGAACATGGATGTATCTGGAAAGTAAGGTGAAAGCAGCCGGATATAAAAGATCGCACATTGTATAATACATTGACATGAAATAAGTAAACCCATATAGAATAGATTGGTGGTTGCCAAGGGCTGGGCGAGAAGAAATGACCATCAAATGCTTAGTGGGTACAGAGTTTCCATGTCAGGTGATGAAAATGTTTTGGAACTAGGTAGGGATCATGGTTGCATGTTGTAAATGTACTAAATGTCACTGAATTATTCATATGTGAAGGTCACCTAAAAATTTTTTTAAAAAAATGTAGCTGCAGGTTACTAAAATAGCAGATTATGTCAACATATACAAAAGTTTCTAGTTTATTATATTGCCCTACTTTCTATTCCTTTGTATTCTTATTGACTTAGAAGATGATACATCATAATGACTCTTATTTTTAACTAGAGGCCCAGTGCACAAATTTGTGCACAGGTGGGGTCCCTCAGCCTGGCCAGCAATTGGGGCCGTGGGAGGTTGGCTGTGGGAGTGCACTGACCACCAGGGGGCAGCTCTTGCATTGAGTGTCTGCCCCCTGGTGGTCAGTGCGTGTCATAGCGAACGGTTGTTTGGTCACTTAGGATTATATGTGTGTGTGTGTGTGTGTGTGTGTGTATATATATGTATAGATATATAGATAGATAGATAAATTATAGCACACAGACCAGGGCCTGAGTCCAAGGATATAGAGAAAGCAGGCTTTATTTTTGTAATTAAGTGCTAATGGAATATGGTCACATTTACATGTTGTCTGTGGCTATTTTTGCACTCTACTTGAGTAGCTCTGATAGAGCACAATTTTCTACATGGCCCGGTACAGAAAGTTTGCTGACCTCCAGTATAGAAGCAGAGTGAATTATCCAGTTTTCATGCTCAGTTTATCAGATATAACTCCCAAGTAAATGAATAAATATTCACTTGCTAGCTTCCAAAATCTTGTATCCCACAGAGCTCAGAGAGATTATATTGGCTATTTTACTCAAAAAAGTTGCTCAGACTGATTCTATTTTATTCCACAATCATTCCTGTGAGAGTCTGTCAATGACTTCTTACTCTGATACATATTTCATTTTACTTTAGAAACACTTTCTATATTAGTTATATTTCTACCCTTGGATAAAGACTATGTTGTACCTGAATACTAATTTTAGGTAAGCTTCCAATATATTTTCCCTCTGTGTCAACTTTTCCAACCAGAATAGTGAACTCTAGCATCACATGGCCAGGTCTGAACCCCAGTTCTGTCACTTTAATTAATTAAAGCACTTTAATCTCCTTATGCCTTAGTTTCATCTGTAAGGTGAAGATAAAAACAGATTCTACCTCCTGTGATGATTCAATGAGTTAGTGTCTGTATGACATTTAGAAAGCGCCAGACACATAAGCATTAGAGGCCATCATCATCAGCATCCTCCACCACACTTTGATTTACCTTGAATTTCCCTCTTACCATGAATAACTGCTTTTTCATTCTGATCTTTGTCCTTGGACCTATTAACACCTGATGTGCCAGAAGTGGGCAAAAGTAGTCCATGATGATGTAATGTAGGGGTGCGGATTGACTTCCTTTTCCCTCTATGTCTTCTACCAGAGGATTGGGTAACTGAGGTCCTACAAAAACCATCCGTGGTGTGCCCCGTGGGAGAGTTGACTTCAGTTAGTGAGAGAAGTCTCTGAAAAGGACTTCTGGAACTTGCTTTTTCTGTATACCTATCACACACCCTAAATTCATCTTTGTTTGTTTCTTCATTGGAAAATGTTAAATTTTTAGTAGCTTCCTTTTTATTTTTAATGCCTTTCTTATTGATACCCAAGTGACTTTGAATTACAGCCTTCATGGCTACTTTCCTCTGGCAATTTGACATATGTCGTGTTGTTCTTACATAATACTCTGCAGGAAAAAGGCCTTCGAGCATGGTGTAAGAATGTGCTTGATTTTCTGCAGAAACAGGAGAGATTATTGCTGG
The DNA here is from genome assembly GCF_963455305.1 of Plecotus auritus. Classification (NCBI taxonomy): domain Eukaryota; kingdom Metazoa; phylum Chordata; class Mammalia; order Chiroptera; family Vespertilionidae; genus Plecotus; species Plecotus auritus. Next base: position 62,801,942 of record NC_137774.1, read on the forward strand.
GCCAAGACTTTTACACTGGCTCAGAACTTCATTTTCTTTAAAATGTTCATTTCTACCTTCAAGAGCACTATTGGGAGATACTGAAGACTTCTCTGTGTGATTTTGTTCTTTTAAGTTTTGGTTTTCATTTGCTGATAAGTTATAAGCGAATTCATTTACAGAATATGCATTATCAGCCTCTAAGTCAGGACTTCTAGGCAGCTGGCCACTTGGACTTATGGTTTTATTTACCTCAGGGTTACCTGTAAAGACAGTCATTTTTTTGTCCTGTGCTTCTAAGTTTACAGGTGAGGTAGGGCTAATGTTTTTTAAGCCATGACCAGTAAGTTCACAGTTCCTTTTAGAAGGCTTATGTTGAAGGTGCTGACTACTACTGCTGTCTGATACAGTATTCCAAGGAGGTGGGGACACCCTGGGGAAGTGATTCCCTCCTAAAAGAGCATCCACACTGCTTTGTGGTTTGGCATTTGGTGGAATTAATACATTCCCTCCATTAGTTTCTGTAATTGGTGCTTGAGAATCTGGAAGGTCAGACTGACTTGGAAAGTTAGTTCTTATTTTAGCTACAGGTGTCTCAGGATTTTCGCTATTGATTTCTTCTTGTTCCTTTAGTGTTTTTCTAGACAGGATAAGTAGATCAGTGTCAAAGAAAGATTCCCTCTCTTGTGAAATAAATGTTCTCTTCTGTTGCTTCTTTCTTCTCCCTGGCTGCTTACTCTGCCTTTTCTCACCATCAGGGTCACTGACACTGTAGGCAAAATGCTCTTGTATGTCATCTGTTCTCTGTATGTGTAATCCTTCCATTGGGCCATGGCCAGCGTTGGAGGACTCAGGCTCAACGTCTCCAGTTTCTTCGTTGATTTGTAATGCATCACAAGAAGATACTTTAGTTTTAGGTTCTAAGGAAAACAATTTATATAATTAATATTTTCCTTTTAAAGTGAAACCAAAAATTCCACATTTATTTTTAAATATTACATATAAATACTATATTATTTAAAAATATTACATATAAATATTTACTTAAGAGTCGATGTATTTCATTCAAGCAAATCAAAGTTTAAGTTTTTCATAATCTAATCATAATAATTTTAAATAAATGTAAACAAATAGAATTGTGCTAGAAAGAATGACTTTTAAACTAAAAGATTATCTATTTTTATTGAAGTCATTTTTTTCTTAGTTTTTTTGCAGCTTTATTGAGGTACAACTGATGAAAACTATATAAATTTAAGGTGTACATGTGATATTTTGATATATGTACATATTGCAAAGTGTTACCATAATCAAGTTAATTAACATATCCATCAATTCACATAGTTACAATATCTTTGTGTATGTTGAGGACACTTAAGATCAGTTTTCTTAGCAAATTTCAAGTACACAATATACATGCACAATTAACTATTATCACCATGCTGTACATTAGATCTCTAGAATTTATTCATTCTGTGTAACTGAAACTCTGTACCCTTTGACCAATATCTCCCCATTTCCCCATATCTCACTTAATTTTTTATTTCATGTTTGGTTGTTTTTTTGGCTCAAGTAATTTTAAAAAAAATACATTTTTATTAATTTTAGAGACAGAGAGGAAGGGAGAAGGGGAGAGAGACAAATATTGATACGAGAGAGAAACATCGATCCGTTGCATCCTGTATGCGCCCTGCCTGGGAATCAAATCTGCAATCTGTGCGTGTGTCTTGTTTGGGGATGGAACCAGTGACCTTTCGGTTCACGGGACAATGCTCAACCAACTGAGCCACACTGGCCAGGGCTCAAGTAATTTTAATACCTCATTCCTATTTCAATAGTCTCCAATTTTATGATTATAAATGACCTAAGTATTAACATGAGAAATGACCATTGTTTTTTTAGTATATTTTTATTGATTTCAGAGAGGAAGGGAGAGGGACAAAGAGAAACATCAATGACGAGAGAGAATCATTGATCGGCTGCTTCCTGCATGCCCACTACTGGGGATCAAGCCTGCAACCCGGGCATGTACCCTTGACCAGAATGGAACCTGGGACCCTTCAGTCAGCAGACTGACGCTCTAGCCACTGAACCAAACCAGCTAGGGCATGACCATTGTTTTTTATAGTATTTCCAGCCAGACACTTTTCTCTGTACATATGTAGAAATTTAATTTTAAAATCTTTCCAGCCCTACTGTCATGGCTCAGTGGTTGAGTATTGACCTATGAACCAAGAAGTCATGATTCGATTCCCAGTCAGGGCACATGCGCAGGTTGTGGGCTCAATCCCCAGTGTGGGGTGTGGGGTGTGCAGGAGGCAGCCTATCAATGATTCTTTCCCTTCATTGATGTTTCTCTCTCTTTCTCCCTCTCCCTTCCTCTCTGAAATCAATAAAAATATATTTTTAAAAAATCTTGCCCTAACCGGTTTGGCTCAGTGGCTAGAGCGTCGGCCTGGGGACTAAGCGGTCCTGGGTTCGATTCCGGTCAAGGGCATGTACCTTGGTTGCAGGGACATCCCCAGTGGGGGGTGTGCAGGAGGCAGCTGATCAATGTCTCTCTCTCATCGATGTTTCTAACTCTCTATCCCTCTCACTTCCTCTCTGTGAAAAATCAATAAAGTATATATTTAAAAAAAAAATCTTTCCAATAATTAAGCATTAAGTGTAATTACTAAAAGTTGAGAGGGAAAAAGAGCACTAAATAAACAATCCAACTGAAAGCATAGTTTATTATTCATAGAATGAGAGAAAGTATTACAAATCATGCATCTAATAAGGGTCAAATAGCTACAATATGAGGACCCTAACAACCCCTGAATTAAAAAACAAATAACCTAACTAAAATATTGGCAAAGGACTTGAATAGACATTTCACTAAAGAAGATAAACAAATGGTCTCTAAACACATGAAAAGATGCTCAACATCATTAGTCACTGAGAAATGCAGATTAAAACCAAAATTAGATACCACTTCATATCCACCAGGATGGTTATAATTTTAAAATGGCAAATTATAAGTACTGGCGAGGATGTGGAGAAATTGGAATCCTTACGCACATTGTAGCGGGATACAAAATGGTGCAGCTGCTATAGGAAAGTTTGGCAATTCCTCAGAAAGTTAAACATAGCCCTGGCTGGTTAGCTTAGTTGGTTAGAGTATTGTCCTGATAAGCCAAGATTGCAGGCTGAATCCTCCATCAGGGTACATACAATAAATCAATCAATGAATGCATAAATAACTAGAACAACAAATCCACGTTTCTTTCTCTCTTCTCTCTTTCTCTAAAAATCAATTAAAAAAAGTTAAATGTGGAATTACCATATGACCCAGCAATTCCATGCCTAGGCATATATAGAAATTGGAAACAAATATCTACACAAATGTTTGTATATGAATGTTCATGGTAGCTTAATAGCCCAAATTCATACTAGCCAAAAAGCAGAAACAACCCAAATGTCCATCAATTGATGAATGGATATACAAATGATGGCACTTCGCCCTGGCTGGTTTGGCTAAATGGTTAGAGCATTGGCCCGTAGACTAAAGGGTAATGGGTTCCATTCCAGTCAAGGGCACGTACCTCAGTTGCAAGCCTGATCCCTGGCCCTAGTTGGGGCACATGTCTCTCTCACATCAATGTTTCTCTCTCTCTGCCTCTCCCCCTCCCTTCTACTCGCCCTAAAAATCAATGGGGAAAAATACCCTCAGGTGAGGATTAACAAATGGTGGTACACCTATACAATGGAACATTATTCAGCTGCAAAAGGGAATGGGTAATGATGCATGCCTGGATGTACGTATGTTTGGGTGAATGACCACTGAAAACATTATGCTAAGTAAAAGAAGCCAGTCCCAAAAGGCCACATATTATATGATTCCTTTTATATGCATTGTCCAGAAAAGGTTAATCCACAGAAACAGAAAGTAGATTCGTGGTTGCCAGGGGTTAGGAGTGGGATGGGTAAGGGGTTTCTTTTTGGGAATGGTGAAAATGTTCTAGAAATAGTGATGATGTTTGCATGCTCTTGTGAATATATATAAAGAACCATCCAATTGTGCACTTTAAAGAGTCCACTGCATCCTCAAGAGGAAAAGAACCACAGCCAAATACACCAGGAAAATGAATAATAAAGCAAGCATAAGTGAGTGGTTAGCTTTACCTGAGTGGTTTAGCTGTGGTGAAACTTCTGGCTGGAGCAAATAATCTTGTTCTTTCACTGTTTTCTTAATAAAATTCTTAACCTTCTCAGCTCTTTGGGCCCGCTAGAGAAAGCAAAAGCAGCTCAAGGAACAAATTTAAGGGCAAATAATTTTTTTTTAACGCTTCATTATGATGAAGAATTATTCATAGTTTGTACTACAATACCTCAATTTGAGAGAATAAGATTCACTTACCTGAAGACGGGCCAGAGTCTTGCTATATTCTCTTTTTAAGAATGCTAATTTTTCCTTCAACTGAAAGAAGAAAAACACCAGACAATTCTGAGCAGTGGAAAGAGAAGGGGTACAGTGCCTACCAGACATGAGTGTGCTGTGCTCAGCTGGTCCCTCAGCCAGAGGCAGTGGAGGGCACTAGCCCACATTACTCTCACTTCTCACAAAGCACCAAGCCCTCTACTGTCTCAGAACCTCTGTACAGATTGTTCTTCTCACCTGCAGCATTTCTTTCCCAACTCACTTTGCTGATTCCTACCGATTCCACATGCCTCAGCTGAGATTTTTATTTCCTTGGAACAGACTTCTAGGCTTTTTTAATCCAGGTAGACAGTCCACTTCTCCTCTGTGCTTCCTTTATCATGGTATTTATTACTCTGTTCTCTGTTCCCTCAGACCTCATTCTCACTGTGAGATCCTCAGAAGTAGCAAGACCTGTCACCCTTGCCCTGGCCCATTTGGCTCAGTGGATAGAGCTTTGGCCCTCGGATTGAAGGGTCTCGGGCTCAATTCTGATCAAGGGCACGTACCTCTCAGTTGCCGGCCTGATCCCCAGCCCCATCTGGGGTGTGTGCAGGAGGCAACCATTTGATGTGTCTCTCTCACATTGATGTTTCTCTCTGTTTCTCCCCCTCCCTTCCACTTGCTCTAAAAATCAATGGAAAAAATATCCTCAGGTGAGGATTAACAACAAAGAGCTGTCACCCTCAGACATTCACTTGGAAAATGGAATCTCTTATTTGTCAATTATTGGTCCAGGTATCTCTCTACCACCTGGGGACAATAGCTGTATCAGTTCCTAAGGGTATCAGCTATTGTTCCAGGTGCTAGACATACAGTGTGGTCAAGCTTATAGATAGTGAATGATGCAGATAATAAACAGAAAACAAATAAACATGATTTCACATGGTAATCAATATCTAGGTAAACAGGGAGCTCCTGAGTTGCGGGAATGGACTACTTTAGATAGGGTGGCCAGGGATCATTTCTAAGGACTACTACCACTTGACCCTAGACCTGAGGAGGAAGGAGCTGGCAAGGGAAGATCAGAGGGAAAGCAGTTTGTCTTAGATCACAGTTTATAAATGGTATGTAATTCAAACCCATGCAGTCCAGCTCTAGAGTTTGTGCTCTTAAATCTATGCCAGACTGCTTCTTACAACGTCCTATTAGTCACCAGGCTTATCAATTATCTGGAAATTATCTTGACTTGTAAATGCAATTCTCACCCCCACTGGAAAGTAGGCTGGGCCCTGGCTGGTGTGGCTAGGTTGGGTGGGGCGTCACCATACCCCAAAAGGTGATGGGTTCAATTCCCTGTAACGGCAGGGCAGATTCCATCCCCGGGTGCGTGTCGGAGGCAATTGATCATTGTTTCCACCCCTCTCTCTCCCTTCCTCTCTCTGATATTAAAGAGAAAAGAAAAGAAAAGAAAAAGGAAGTAGGCCGCCATAAGAGGACTGCCGAGTTAATGTGAACGAAGAGTGTAGCACAAAGCTTGGAACAGCCAGCAAAAGATACATTCTAGCTAATATCAGCATAAACACAAGTTGGCATAGTAAAGATGGCTAGAGCAACACTGTTAATGTTGTAGAAGCAAAAGCAGGAACCACCTAAGTCTCTCAGCAGAGTAATAGCTAAAGATGGCACTTCCATACTACAGAATACTATACAGAACCTAAAAAAATTGGGTCGATAAACATGTACTAACATGGATGTCAATCATGGAGAAGAAAAACGTAAGTTGCAGAACCATCCTGATTGTACCATGTATGAACATTCTCCTTTCCAAAAAATACACACCACTTTTTGGTGGTTAGAGACTACAAGGGCGCCCCTCCACCAGCCTGAGGCTGGGGTGGGTGGGCGAAGCTACGGCTCAGAGTGTGGGGGCAGAGGGAGGATGTTTGATGGGGACTTTAGCTTTGTCTACAGTTTTACGTTATGTATTTAGGTGTTAGTGCTGCAAGAAAAAAAAAGTGTCTTTAAATGCCAGGCGAGTACAGCGCTCTTCCACACTTTCACTCCCTGGGCAGCGCGAGTCCAAAGAGCGCAAGCCACAGGTCAGTGCGGCGTGGTCGCCGGGGACGCAGACCGGCCTACAATCCTGGCGAAGGGGTCAGAGTTCCGAGTCAGCCCTTCCCGCACCCCCGCACCTTTTCCTTCTCCTCAAAACTGAGGGGCTTCCCAGGAGGTTCTTCCATCGGGCCGGCGAACGAACGGGAAGAGCAGCCGTCGCCGGCCCCGGGGCTGCGGACTCGAGGACTCCTGCGGCCCAGGCCCCGCCAGCACCCCGGGTAGGAATGGGGCGCCCGGGGCACCCGCAGCGCGCGACCAGCGAGATCCCGCGCGCCCTCAACCCGGCCAATGGAGTCCCGCGCTGGGTCGCGCAAGCGCAGCCGGGACTGCTGAGCGCCGGGCGGGGCCGCCTCGCGGGGGCGGAGCTGGGGATGAGACCCGAGGCAGCCTGGGAGCGGAAGTGCAGCGCTCGCCGGAAGTTCCGGCATCCCCGGCGGACTGAGCTGCTGACAGGCTTTGACTGCATCCCGATTTGCTTAGAGGACTAGGGGGCCATGGAGTTGGGCGAGCTGCTCTACAACAAGTCTGAGTACATCGAGACGGTGCGCGGTGTCCACACATCGGCGCTTCCCTTTCCAGGCCTGGATCCCTTTGGGGCCTGTGCCCCCATCTTGTCCCTGCCCCACCCCGGGTCCCTGGGTCCCTGTGGCATGTATGGGCGTGTATAGGTCTGACCTTATTTATTCCTTAAATGGCCAGTTTAGGCTTTTTCATTGAATCCCGATTTCCTCGTAGAGATAAAGTGCTTCCTAGAAAGCAGGAAAAGTCTCGTCCATCCTAATATTAATTACAGCTCCAGACTTCGGGCTTTTAAAAACGAACCTGTCGTAATTGATTACTATGTGCTAAAGACTGTTTTTTTTTTTAATAGTCAGTATATGATGTGTGTAAATTTCTCAATCAAAGTTAGTAGTATAATTTTGTTTTTCATTGAATTCTCACAAGTCTATGATACTGGTGAAGTCATTATCCTGGGGTTAGAGCTTTAAAATTGGGGTATAGAATTGGGACTTGAATCCACATCTCTGATGCCACTAGGCTATAGGCAGACATACCACATCGAAATTCTGGATCTATTCCTTGAATCTCTATAGTTTCCTAATCCATCCTTGCTTTATTAAAATTCTGGACTCATTCATTTGTAGACTACACCCTATTTTCAAGTCTTTCTCTCCAGTATGAACTTTCTTGATGGAAACCTATAGCTCAAAACCCACTCAGCTTGCTCCCTCTCATGTCCTGCTGTTTCCTTTCAGGCATCTGGGAACAAAGTTAGTCGCCAGTCAGTGTTGTGCGGAAGTCAGAACATCGTTCTCAATGGCAAGGTAAGGGACAAAGCCACCTCCTGGATGCATACCTTTGCTTTCTTTTCACAAATTATTCCATCAGCAGGGCAGATAAAATGTTGCCACATCTCCCATTTATTGCTGTATATCTAAACACTAGAGGCCCAGTGCATGAAATTCATGCACGGGTGGGGTCCTTAGGCCTGGCCGGCGATCAGGGCCAACTGGGGCTAGACCAGTCAGGGTCCAGCTGGAGAGGAGGTGACGGCCATCAGGCTGGGCGTGAAAGGAATGGATGCCTGATGCTGATGCCATTATCGTTGGCGGCCCGCCGCCACGTGGTTCTCTGCCTCCACCCACTTTCCCTTGCCTCTGCACCACCACCACGGTGGGTGGGCAGCAGGCCGATCAGGGCCTGCTGGCCAGGGGAAGGGACAAGGCATGGGAGGTTGGCCACCAGCCCCGAGGAGGGAGCTGGCTCTCGGCCCCCCTGGGAAAGGGGCCATGTCTGCTGCCACCTACCACTGGTTCCCTGTCCCAGCCCAGGGGCAGGGGGGAGGGACTGTGGGAGGTTGGCCATCCAGGGGAGGTTGGCTTTGGGAGTGCACTGACCACCAGGGGGCAGCTCCTACTTTGAGCGTCTGCCCCCTGGTGATCAGTGCACATCATAGTGACTGGTCATTCCAGTTGCTTAGGCATTTATATACATAGATTCTCTCTTTTAATTCTCCAGATTGGATTTATTAAATACAAAAGAGGTTCAATAAAAGGAGGCAACAGAAAGCCTTTTTGCCTTTTATTGCAGGAACATAATACAATGTCACCCACAACTGAAATTATTATCCAATATTGAAATACTACACAAAACATAAATATGTAACAAAATGTTTAGTGCAGAAACTAAAGTAATACTAATATATTTATCTGTTTGATGATAATTATTGAATTAGTACTAACTGAAACACTTAGAATTAATGTGAGAATTTGGAAAAAGAGTACAATTTGAGACCAGTTTGTAAAATGGAATATGAAAGGTTCAAAATCTTTAGTCTGAATAAATCAAAATAGCAGAGAGATAAATATAAACTTGAAGATAGCCCTAGCCAGTTTGGCTCAGTGGAAGGGTCCTGGGTTCGATTCTGGTCAAGGGCACGTACCTTGGTTACAGGCTCCTCCCTGACCCGGGCCCTGTCTTTCCCTCTGTCTTCTACTCCCTCTAAAACTCAATGGAAAAATATCTTCGGGGGAGGATTTAAAAAATTTAAAAATAAACTTGAAGATAATATTAGAACATTTTAGAACCATAGAAAATATCAAGATATATTTGAGACTAATAAACATTGGAGTCTGTGTCTCCTGCCATCTGGAATACTAAATTTTCCTTGAAATGTAACACCTCTAACCTCCAGAGGGAAAATAGTCTAACTGTAATCAAGAGATCACAAATATTTTCAGTAAAGATACAATTTCTATCTCCAATAGCCCATCATATCTATTTGAGATTTAATTTAAAGGAAAAATAGTTCAGTAAATAGATATAATTAGTAATTATAGACAAACTGTTTAGCACAGAAATAGGAAATTCCATTAACTTCATCTGACTTATTTGGAAATCCTTCAGCTAATTATAAAACATTTTCTGTGCTCAGCCCCCATAGCTCAAAGATTGAGCATCGACTTATGAACCAGAAAGTCACAGTTCCATTTCCAGTCAGGGCACATGTCTGGATTACGGGCTCAATCCTCAGTAGCTGTTCTCAGTTTTTTTGGGTATATATATCTAGGAATTGGATTGCTGGGTCATGTGGTAATTCTTTTTTTAAAGATAAACTTTTTAGTTTTTATTTATTTATTTGAGAGGAAGGGAGCAGGATAGAGAGAGAGAAACATCGATGAAAGAGGAGCATCATTGATTGGCTGCCTTCTGTACACACCTCTATTGAGGATTGAGCCCACAACCTGGGCATGTGCCCTGACCAGGAATCAAATCAGTGACCTCGCCCTAGCTGGTTTGGCTCAGTGGATAGAGCGTCGGCCTATGGACTGAAGGGTCCTGGGTTTGATTCCAGTCAAGGGCACATGCCTGAGTTGTGGGCTTGATCCCCAGTAGGGGGCATGCAGGAGGCAGCTGATCAATGATTCTCTCATCCTTGATGTTTCTATCTCTCCCTCTCCCTTCCTCTCTGAAATCAATAACAATATATTTAAAACAAAAGCTGGTGACCTCTTGGTTCCTGAGTTGACACCCAACCATTGAGCCACACTGGCTGGGCCATGTGGTAATTCTGTGTTTAGTTTTGTGACTTTGTAACTATTTTCCACAAGGGCTGAACCATTTTATGTTTCCACCACAATGCAATAGAGTACCAGTTTCTTCACATCTTCACTAACACTTGTAATTTTTCATTTTTTGGATGTGGGTATGAATGGTATCTCATTGTAGTTCCTGATTTGTATTTCCCTAATAACTAATGACGATGAACATCTTTTTTTTTTTTTTTTTTTAATATTTTATTGATATTTTACAGAGAGGAAGGGAGAGGGATAGAGAGTTAGAAACATCGATGAGAGAGAAACATCGATCAGCTGCCTCCTGCACACCACCCACTGGGGATGTGCCCACAACCAAGGTACGTGCCCTTGACCGGAATCGAACCTGGGACCTTTCAGTCCACAGGCTGATGCTCTATCCACTGAGCCAAACCGGTTTCGGCACGATGAACATCTTTTATTTTTTTATTTTTTATTTATTTATTTTTTAAATATATTTTATTGATATTTTACAGAGAGGAAAGGAGAGGGATAGAAAGCTAGAAACATCGATGAGAGAGAAACATCGATCAGCTGCCTCCTGCACACCTCCCACTGGGGATGTGCCCGCAACCAAGGTACATGCCCTTGACCGGAATCGAACCCGGGACCCTTCAGTCCGCAGGCCGACGCTCTATCCACTGAGCCAAACCGGTTTTTACGATGAACATCTTTTAATGTGCTTATTGGCCATTTGTATATCTTCTTTGGGAAATATATATTCAGTACTTTGCCCATTTAAAAATTGTGTTGTCTTGTTGTTGGTTTATAGGAGTTCTTTATATATTCTGCATATTAAATCTTTATCAGATAGATGATTGCAAATAAATCTTACCATTCTGAGATTATCTTTTCACTTTCTTTTCTGAAGTTTATTGATTTTTAGAGAGTGAGGAAGGAAAAGGGAGAGAGAAACATCGATGTGAGAGTGCAGTATCGATCAGCTGCCTATTGGAGATCGAACCCACAACCTGGGCAAGTGCCCTTGACCGGGAATTGAACCAGCAACCTCCTGGTGCACAGGATGATGCCCAACCAACTGAGCCACACTGGCCAGGCCTCTTTTAACTTTCTTGATGATGCTCTTTGATGCACAAAAGTTTTTAATTATGATGAAGTCCAATTTATCTATTTTTTTTCTTTTGTTACTCAAGGTTTTGCTATCATTATCTAAGAATCCCATACCCACGATCACAAGATTTACTCTTATATTTTTTTCTAATAGTTTTTTGGTTTTAGCACTTGTGTTTAGGTTGTTGATGCATTTTTTTGTTTATTTTTTTGTTAATTCTCACCCTAGAATATTTCTTCCATTAATTTTTAAAGAGAGTGGAAGGGAGTGGGAGAGGCAGAAACATTGATGTGAGAGAGACACATCTATTGGTTGCCTCCCCCTTGCTCCTACTGGGGCTGGGATGAAGCCTGCTACCTAGGTACGTGCCCTTGACCAGAATTGAACCTGGGACCTTTCAGTCCGAGGGCCAACACTGTAACCACTGAGAAAAATGAGCTAGGGCTCTTTGATGCATTTTGAATTAATTTTTATATGTGGTGTGATATAGGGGGTCCTAATTCATTAATTCTTTTGAAATGTGGAAATCCAGTTGTCTGAGTGCCATTTTGGTTTTGACATCTTGTAGAAAATCAATTGGCCATAGATGCATGGTTTCTTTGTGGACTCTCAGTTTTGCTCCATTGGTTGATATGTCTGTTCTTATGTCAATGCTATACTGTTTTGGTTATTGTGGCTTTGCAGTAATTTTGTAATCAGAAAGTATGGGTCCTCCAACTTTGTCCTTTTTTGAGACTGTTTTCATTGTTTGGCCCATCTGTTTCTTTTTAAAAAGATGTTTTATTTGGCACTATTTGGTGCACACAAAAGAGTAATATGTGATATATTGTTATAAAGCATAAAAATTAAATCAATAGGAACCCACCATCCATACGTAGAACTGTAACGTATAATATGGTGCTACCTTTGTATTCCTCTCCCATTCCTTTCTTCTACCTCCTTCCAAGAGGAAATTACTATCCTGAACTTTGTCTCACATAATTTTTTATTTTTTAGTGATTTTACAGAGAGAGGAAAGGAGAGGGAGGGGGAGTGAGAGATAGAAACATCGATGAGAGAGAAACATCAATCGGCTGCCAGATTGAGCTGTAACTTGGGCATGTACCCTGACAGGGAATTGAACCAACAATCTCTTCGTGCATAATTTGGTGCTCAACCACTGAGCAACATCAGCCGGGCTAAATTCTTTATTTAAAAAAAAATGTTTTACCACAAACATATGTATCCCTAAATAATACAGGGTGTCCCAAAAAATGTATACACACTTTGAATAATTATAAAGGCAGTATTTATTAAAATATATGTAATTTTCAATATGTAATAGAATCAGTTGTTAAAATGTGTATACATTTTTTTGGGACACCTATATAAATTGTTTAGCATTACTTGGTTTTCTGTGACTTTTTTAACATATAATAATGACAATAGAAAACATTTAATATGACACTTGTTTTTAAGATTCATGTAGTTTGTGCATTTTCACTGCTGTGTAAAATTCCATGTATTCCCCTCACCTGTTGGTGGATAACTAGTTATTTTGTTTCTAGTTTTGCTATTATGAACAATCCATGTAAGTTTCTAGCTCTTGTCCCTTTGAGAACTTTGACACTTATGTTTTTCTGAGCATTTATATCAGGTGTCACAGCACTTGCAGAAGCAGACAGGGATAAAATGAATAGAAAGACTGGGTGTAGCAGGCTCAGTGGTTGAGCATTGACCTATGAACCAGGAGGTCATGGTTCAATTCCTGCACAAGCTCAAGTTGCAGGCTCCATCCCCGGTGAGGGGTATGCAGGAAGCAGCCGATCAATGATTCTCTCTCATCATTGATGATTCTATCTCTCCCTCTCCCTTCCTCTCTGAAATCAATCAATCAATATCTATACTAATAAAAGCCTAGGTGGCCCTTGTGTCATCACAAGATGGCCGCCCCCATGTCATCACAAGATGGCTCGCAGGGGAGGGCAGTTGGGGGTGACCAGGCCTGCAGGGGAGGGCAGTTGGGGGTGAACAGGCTGGCAGGGGAGGACAGTTAGGGGTGACCAGGCCTGCAGGGGAGGGCAGTTGGGGGCAATCAGGCCGGCAGGGAAGCAGTTAGGCATCAATTAGGCCGGCAGGGGAGCAGTTAGGCATCAATTAGGCTGGCAGGGGAGCAGTTAGGGAGTGATCAGGCTGACAGGCAGACAAGTGGTTAGGAGCCAGCAGTCCTGGATTGTGAGAGGGTGCAGGCTGGGCTGAGGGACAACCTCCCCCCACTCCAGTGCATGAATTTCGTGCACTGGGCCTCTAGTGTGTGTATCTACCTAATAAAAGAGTAACATGCTAATTGACCGTACTTTCACGACGACCACCAGCCAATCAGGAGTGGGTATGCAAATTAACCCAACAAAGATGGAAGGTTAATTTGCATACGTGGGCGCCGAATGGCCAGTGGCGGGGCAGGAAGCTTGCGTTGTCGCCATGGCAATGACCCAGGTGTTCCACACCACTCCAGCCGCTCCAGGCCTCTAGGCAGCGTGGGAAGGCGGAAAGGCAGCTCTGGACCAGAGCGGAAAGGCGGCTCCGGCCAGAGCGAAGGTGATGCCAGCAGCCAGGGGAAGGAAGGCCCATTTTTGCATGAATCTTCGTGCATTTGGCCTCTGGTATATATATATATATATAAAGACTGGGTGTAAACAATAGTGTAGTGGGGCCTGGTGACTTCGGACAATACATGTCCTAGTTAAACCCAAGCTGATTGTTTCAAGTGAGAAAATATGCTTATATTTCCAGAGTTTCTGATTTTCCCAAAAGAAACTAGAAATCTGGATTTTTTAAAAATGCAAAATGTCCCACTTTTCAAATAATAGCAGTTAATTTAAATGATAAATATGTTGTCTGGGCCACACAAAACAGGTTTCCAGGTGCTATCCGTGGGCCTCCAACTTCCATCTCTGCCTTTTCCCTTGTTGAGTCCTGTGAACTCTGCTTCAGTACCATTTTCTTCCCTATAAGGGTCTTATAGGCACCTCCTGTCATTTTAACACACTGTTGCCTCTATTTTGAATCACTTCTCTTCTTCAGTTGCACTTTTACATACATACATATATTTTTATATATATATATATTTAATATATTTTATTGATTTTATTGATTTATTACAGAGAGTAAGGGAGAGGGTAGAGAGTTAGAAACATTGATGAGAGAGAAATATCGATCAGCTGCCTTCTGCACACCTCCTACTGGGGATGTGCCCGCAACCAAGGTACATGCCCTTGATTGGAATCGAACCTGGGACCTTTCAGTCCGATCTATCCACTGAGCCAAACCGGTTAGGGCCAGTTGCACTCTATAGATAGGAAGCCAGGATTTGAGTTCCTCTTGCTAATTTCATTGACCACTCGAGATATGATTTACTTATGTTTTTTGTGTGTTTGCTGCTTCCGTGGAAGTGTAGTTGAGGTTGACAGGGGGACTTACATGGGTTTTCTTTATTTCCAGATTATGATTCTTATCTTTATTTTTTTCTACAATTGTTATCTTTATTAAAAACACTAGAGGCCCGTTTCACTAAGAGATTTGTGCAATAGTCCTTCCTTCCCTTGGCTTCCAGCACCGGTTTTCCTCCGGCACCCGGGACCCAGGCCTTCGCTCCAGCCAGAGTCTGCCATCTTCGTCTTTGCTGCAGACTCTGGCTGGAGTCTGCCATCTTCATCTTTGCTGCAGACCCCAGAGTCTGCAGTCTTGTCTTTGCTGCAGCACTCCGCTCCTGTAGATCCCTTCGCCCCTCGCCCTCCCTCTCATAGCAGGTGTCCTGCCCTGCCTGGCCACTCCGCGCCTGGAGCAGCTGGGTGGCCGCCATCTTTGGCCTTCTAATTTGCATACTCACTCTGATTGGTACGGTCAATTTACATGTTTGTCTATAATTAGGTAAGATAATAAGATGACATCACCCATTGCCAAATACTCAGAACTCTTGGAATTCTGTTTTCTTCCAAAAGAAAAGGCACTAATTATAGATGGAAACATAAACTGACAACAGTGGTAGAAGTAAATCACAGCTCTCAGATGAAAGAAGTACTTACTAGAAATAGACCTCTCTTTTAGCTTTAAAGAAGAGGGCTTTTAAAAACTAAGAAGAACTGTAATACTTTATAATCAGCAGCAGTGGTGAAAGTTTCTTTTTACTGGTAGATGTTTTATAGACAGAACGTAAGCAGGTGAGATTGGTAAACTTTTTCAGGTATGAGTCCATTCCTTTTTATTTTTTTGAGAGAGAGAGAGAGAGAGAGAGAGAGAGAGAGAGAGAGAGAGGAACATCCATGTGAAAGAGAAATATCAATTAGTTGTCTCCTGTATGAGCCCTGACTGGGGATCGAACCCACAGATAGGTATGTGCCCTGACCGGGAATTGAACCTGCAACCTTTAAGGGTACGGGACGACACTCCAACTAACTGAACCACACTGGCCAGGGCTGGATCCATTTTTTTTTTTTAGTGTCCTTTCAGGGCTTGGTGTTTAGGCCAGCAATTTATCTAAACTCACCTGTATGCGTGAGGAGTTCTCATCTGCCTCTCTAGTGTGACCTTCTGTCCTGGGTACCAGGTCTTTATTTAGAGCTGCATATTGGTCATCCCACAGATACCTCAAAGTCAGCATTACAAATGAATTTCTCATCTCATTCCCCAGGATTGCTCACCCCATTCTAGACTCTCTTTCTCTTACCCCCAACATTAAACAATGACTAAGTCATATAGATTCTCTTCCTTTTTTTCTTTTTTTAACATTTTACAATGTAAATTATTGTTTTTATTAAAGTGTAAATCCTATCTAATAAAAGTAATATGCAAATTGACCGTCACTCCAACACACAAGATGGCTGCCCCCATGTGGACACAAGATGGCCAGCAGGGGAGGGCAGTTGGGCGGGACCAGGCCTGCAAGGGAGGGCAGTTGGGGGCGATCAAGCCTGCAGGGGAGGGCAGTTAGGGGTGACCAGGCCTGCAGAGGAGGGAAATTGGGGGCGACCGGGCCTGCTGGGAAGGGTAGTTGGGGGGGACCCAGGCCTGCAGGGGAGAGCAGTTGGGGGAGACCAGGCCTGCAGGGGAGGGCAGTTAGGGGTGACCAGGCCTGCAGGGGAGGGCAGTTAGGGGCGATTAAGCCTTCAGGGGAGGGCAGTTAGGGGCAAACAGGCTGACAGGGGAGTGGTTAGGGGGTGACCAGGCAGGCAGGCAGAAGCAGTTAGGGGCAATCAGGAAGGCAGGCAGGCGAGCAGTTGGGAGTCAGCAGTCCTGGATTGTGAGAGGGATCCCAGATTGGAGAGGGTGCAGGCTGGGCTGAGGGACACTCCGCCCCCATTCACGAATTTCGTGCACCAGGCCTCTAGTTACATATATAAAAATGCGCCCATTTTAAGTGTACAGTTTGACAAGTTTTGGCTGATGCTATGCAACCACTACCACAATCAAGATGTAAAATATTTCCATCACCCTAGTTTCCTTGTGCCTTCTGCAATCAGTCCACCTTCTATTCTTGGCCCCAGGTAATCAGTGATGTAAAACTAATATAGATTAGTTCTGCATTTTTCAGAGTTTCATATAATTGAAATAATTTAATATTTGATGTCTTCTTTCAGCATAATGTTATTGAGACTTATTCATGTTCTTCCATATATTAGTCAATAACTAGTTCATTCCTTGTTATATGAGCAGTATTATTATGGAACTTTTAAGACGATCAAAAGTAGAGAGACCATATAATAAATTCACCAGCTTCTACAATTAGCAATATTCTGACATTATCATTTCCCAAACGTATTTTGACTGGGGTGGGGAGGGGACCTGAAGTTTTTTAAAGCAAATTGCAAGCATCATATTATTTCACCCATAAATACTTTGAATATGTATCACTAATATTTAAAGACTTAAATAGTAGAGTATCCTTGTTATAATTTTTTTTTTCCAAAAAAAAAAACCCAGTAATTTCCTAATATCTAATCCTCAGTCCATGGTCTTTCTAATATCTCAAGATGTCTTTTTACATTTGGTTTCTTTTTTAAAAAAATATATTTTATTGATTTTAGAGAAGAAGGAAGAAGGAGAGATAGAAACATCAATGATGAGAGAGAATCATTGATCGGCTGCCTCCTGCACGCCCCCTACTGGGGACCGAGCCAGCAACTCAGGCATGTGCCCTTGGCTGGAATCGAACCTGGGACCCTGCAGTCCACAGGCTGATGCTCTATCCATTGAGCCAAACCAACCAGGGCATACATTTGATTTCTTTAAAACAGGATCCAAACAAGGTCAAGTACACATTGTGTTTGGTTACTATGTCTCTTAAGTTTCTAATTTGTCACAGTTATTTTTCTCCACCCCCTTGTTCTCCCCATGCCATTTCTCCCCCCTTACCTGAGGATATTTTTTCCATTGATTTTTAGAGAGAGCAGAAGGGAGGGAGGGAGAGAGGGAGAGCAAGAAAGAGAGAGAGAGAGAGAAGGAGAAAGAGAAAGAGAAATATTGGATGTGAGAGAGACACATCAATTGGTTGCCTTCCCAAATGCACCCCAACTGGGGCTAGGGATGGAACCTGCAACCCAGGTATGTGCCCTTGACCAGGAATTGAACCTCTGATTCTTCAGTGTGGGGGCTGACGCTCTAAACAAGGAGCAACACCGGCCAGGGCTCCCCATGCCATCTTTATATTGAGGAAACTGGATCACTCTTCTGTAGAATTCTCAAATTTCTGAATTTGGCTGATTGTATTAACATTCCCCCCTCCTCCCTGTAAATTGGTAGCTAGAGGCTTGGTCAGATTCCTGTACTTCTAGTTTATTTTTTTTCCTCAGCCCAGCTATTAACTTAGATAAGGCTCATCTCTTTTTACCTTCATCCACTGTAGTCATCTAAAGGGTTATTTTCCCTGCAGTGAAAAGTTCTCCCTCCTCCATTCAGATTCTTGACTTCTTCAAGAGTAATATTTCTAAAATGAACATTCACCTGTTCCAATCCTCGGCTAATATCTTCATTGATTCCTTATATCCTCTAGGAAAAAAGTCCAAGCTTCTATGCTCAGCATATGTAATTCCTCATGATTTGGTGCCTTGTTTACTGTTCCAGCTGCAATCCCAGCCCTATACACTTTTTTTTTTTTTTTTTTACCTCATTCATTCATTTATTCAACAGACATTTCAAGAATACCTACTCTTTAACAAATATGGGGCATTAGTTCCCCCAAATTTCTGGGTTGTGTTATTCAACCTCTCTGGGCAATCTCTGGGGAAGCCAGATATCACACCCTGCAGAGTAGCACTTAATCTGAGTCCAGACATTGGGAGAGGTACCAGAACCACAATGAGTCCCCCTCTGGGAGCATGAAGTTGGAGGTAGTTGTGTTACCAGATAAGGCAAAGTCACGAGCCGCCAAGACTCTTGTTGAGCAAGCAGCCATGGCGTGGGGGCGGGTGGATCTGAGTAAATCCAAGGAGGTGCATAAACTAGGTCTACTCCAGGTGTTCCCAATAAATGTTTGTTCATTCAGGGAGGCCTAGTCAAAGGCTGTTCCGGGTAAAGCTTGTGATATAAGGGGAACATCTTCAGCTACAAGCAGTTGTGTGGTTTTTTTGCACACATTAAAATCTTTATAAACAGTAAAAATTGCCGAAACCAGTTTGGCTCAGTGGATAGAGCGTCGGCCTGCGGACTGAAGGGTCCCAGGTTCAATTCTGGTCAAGGGCATGTACCTTGGTTGCGGGCACATCCCCAGTGGGAGGTGTGCAGGAGGCAGCTGATCAATGTTTCTCTCTCATCGATGTTTCTAACTCTCTATCCCTCTCCCTTCCTCTCTGTAAAATATCAATAAAATATATTTTAAAAAAACCAAAAAACAGTAAAAATTGCATTTTGTTATGTACATATTAAAGACAATTACTTATTGCCCGACTGGAGTGGCTCATTGGTTGAGTGATGACCTATGAACCAGGA
Organism: Plecotus auritus; assembly: GCF_963455305.1. NCBI lineage: Eukaryota > Metazoa > Chordata > Mammalia > Chiroptera > Vespertilionidae > Plecotus > Plecotus auritus. The sequence goes on from NC_137774.1 coordinate 62,821,065, forward strand.
AATCATGGTTCGATTCCCAGTCAGAGCACGTGCCCAGGTTGTGGGCTTGATTCCCAGTAGGGGGCGTGCAGGAGCAGCCGATCGATGATTCTCTCTGATCATTGATGTTTCTGTCTCTCCCTATCCCTTCCTCTCTGAAATCAATAAAAATTTTTTTTAAATTAAAAAAAGAATCACTTATAGTTTATAAAAAATATTGGCCTGATCTACACAAAAATTTCCTGATAATGGTAATTAAAAACTGCTACTCTTACCACCCTTGTTTCTACACCAATATTCAATCTAATCTTGAAGTGTAATACAGTAAGACTGAAGACCAAACACTTTAGGTCCCGGACAAGATAATAAAATACTCTTAAGTCTTTTGGATCCTTGGATTGATTGACATAAATAAGGGAACCAATATTTTAAAATGCATTTTTAAATTTATTTCGGAGAGGAAGGGAGAAGGAGAGAGGGATAGAAACACCAATGATGAGAGAGAATCATTGATTGGTTGCCTTCTGCACACCCCCCCATGGAGGATTGAACCTGCAACCTAGGCATGTGCCCTGACCAGGAATCAAACCATGACCTCCTGGTTCATAGGTTGATGCTCAACCACTGAGCTAGGCTGGCTGGGCGACAAAACCAATTTTTGATGTTGTGAAAGAATTGTGTTCATCTCCAATAATGAATTCAAGCTCCTGCCAGCCCACTCGGTTGGGGGAGGCCACAACATCATTCTCTTTGGTAATTTCACTGTCAGCAATTCTCTTCAGTTTTTCCATCACACTTTTATGTACATAAGCCTCTTTTCTGATCATGACATTTTTGTAATTGCTGTTGTTGGCATATCTCAATTTCCCATTGGGCTGAACTTACCCTTGTGACGCATACATGTAATAATGCAGATAAAAGTCACTGTCCATGGCTCAAGAAAGGCTACAGAGACGGAACTTTAATAGTAAACCATGCAGTCAGTGTTATGAGGGCAATTCTCTTACAAGTTTTAAAAAAATTAGTAATTCCCTGATACCATCTAATCCTCAGTCCACGTTTAGTCTTTCCAGTATTTCAAGATATTTTTTTACAGTTGGTTTGTTCAAATCAGGGTCCATACAAGGTCTTAATCTTACAAATATACCTTTAGGAAGAACATTAGACTCAGTAGATTAAGCATGTCAAACTCGTGGCCAAACTTATTTAAATGCGGCGTGTGCTGTGAGTTTGACATACTTGCAGTAAATCATACCACAATTCTCAGTCAGGGTCTTGTTACCTGCTCTTTTTGTTGTTATGTTTTCATCTATTTGATAATTTTTTTAAAAAATATATTTTATTGATTTTTTACAGAGAGGAAGAGAGAGAGATAGAAAGTTAGAAACATCAATGAGAGAGAAACATTGATCAGCTGCCTCCTGCACACCCCCTACTGGGGATGTGCCTGCAACCAAGGTACATGCCCTTCACCGGAATCGAACCCGGGACCCTTCAGTCCGCAGGCCGACGCTCTATCCACTGAGCCAAACCGGTTTCGGCTTGATAATTTTTAAGTGTGCTTTGTTTTGTAGACCATTGTGATGAATGACTGTATTATCCGAGGGGATCTGGCAAATGTAAGAGTTGGACGTCATTGTGTTGTGAAAAGTCGGAGTGTCATAAGGCCACCGTTCAAGAAATTCAGCAAAGGGTATGTAACTTATCTTGTTTCAGTCTTGGGCAAGCTGCTGCTAATGGTGGTGTTCTCCATGTGTTGATTGTGGTGCAAGGAATGGGTCTATGCTGTTGTTGGAGATGCTGAGTAAGAATTTCTGGTGGTGGTCATCCTAGTCTAGTTGATGGTTGGTTGGTTGTCAGAAACACAATCCACTTAAGCTGGCAAAAGCAAAGGGGGTTCTTATTTAACAGACACAGGCATATTTGATGGAACCTCAGGGTAGAAAAAGAGGCCAAGCCTTATGAGGAACTAGAACCCCAAAGTAGTCACCTTGCCAGAATCAAGACAACTATTCTGTATATCTAGTATCTCTGTCTCCAAAATGATACTTTGTATTTATCTGTCCTCTTGCACTTCTGTTTCCCTCTCCTCTTTCTCGGATTGTCTTTCCCCTTTCCTCCTGGAGCTGACCTTGCTACTGCAGCCCCTTATTTATATCATTTCTCCTTTTAGACTTCCAGCAGATACCAAATAGAGATCTTAGGTCTTATTTAAAATTCATGGGAGAGGGAATTGATTTGGCTCAGCATGAGTTAAGTGTTCACCCCTGGTCTAATAGCTGTGACCCGAGGGCAGGTCAAGTCATGCCCACTGATTTCACAGTGGGAATAAAGAGTGTCCAAGAAAGGCCATGGACAGGGCAGGAAAACTGGCCACTCTACCTACATGGTGGTATTCTCTTTGTTTCCCTTCTCCTTAGCTATTTTACTCTTCTGGTTCCTACATGTGACACCATCTACATTTCATCCAGTAATTCAACAAGCATTTATTGAATACTTCCTTATTCCAGTCACTAAGTTAAAAGCAGGGCATATAGAGATGGATAAAATAGCATTCCTGCCTCAAGGTTGTGTGTGTGTGTGTTTTTTAGAGAGAGAGAGGAAGAGAGAGAGAGGAACATTGATTTGTTGTTCCATGTAGTTATGTATTCATTGCTTGATTCTTGTATATGCCTTGACTAGGGATTGAACCCATAACCTTGGCATATCAGGATGATGCTCTAACCAACTGAGCTACCTGGCCAGGGGCTACCTCAAGGTTCTTCAAACCTAGTGGTAAAAATCTATATATATAAAAGGCTAAGTGTCCATCCATCCGACCAGTAGCTATGATGCACACTGACCACCAGGGGGCAGATACTCAACACAGAAGCTGCCATGACGTGCACTGGCCACTTAAAAATACACGGCACCATGAACCTGGCGCTGACAAACCAACACTCTGCTTCCCCAAAGTGGGACACAGGCCCTGGCACCACCTGGGGGTGACACCCCACCAAATCGCAGCCAACGCTGCCAAGACCCCATGGCACAAAATGCAGCTTACAGCCCAGCCCAGCCCAGCCTGGAAACAGTTGCTGTGGGCGCCGGGTAATGACATCATATAGCAAAGCCTGGCTTCCTTTCCCTAGCAGCTAGCCTCCTTGGAGTTTCTTCAGCCCAGGAATACGACTTGCTTTATAGCCAAGGGCAAACATTTTACACTTTAACCAAATGTCTGTGAAGCGATTTCACATGCCTCATCTCATTTGATCCTCACAGAAGTCCTGGAGTAGGTAGATAGAAGACTCAGTAGAATCCTATTTTCTTTTCATTAGCTGGAAAATGGAGATTTAGGAAGTTTAGAAACTTGACCCGACTGAAAAGAAGTAAGAAATGTTAGAACTTGAAAATGACTTCAGGTTTTCTCACTCCACAGAATATAGTCAAACACTGCTACAGTTAAATATTTTACCATTTGTTCTCCCTGTGTGATTTACAATAATAATCTGCTTCGTGTTGATAGAGTAAGGGTGAATCGCAATATTAAAGTATTTCTTCTAATTAATTTCCTCTCAATATGCATGAATCCATGCACGAGGACACCAGTATTTACATATGTAATGTGATAGTCCTGTCACATCGTTCTGAACAAGGTAAGGTGGGATCAGAGAAGAGAGCAGCTAACTTTAATACCTGGGAGTGAATCATGCAGGGATAATCCTGCATCTCCCCTAATGATGTTGGGCTCCAGGCTTTCCATGATATACGGGGATTGGAGTAGGGAGTCACGCTAAAGCATTCACAAGAAATTATTCACTCATTAGCTCAGAAGGCTATTGGGGGAAACCAGAAAACCTTGTGGTAGCTTCCCTTTAGTGATTTTGTGTAGTGACCGATACTCTGCTAGAAGTGTTAACTCTACTTTCTGCTAAAAGCATTATTGGGCTAGGTATGGTCCAAGAAAAGCATCGAGAACGAACATTGCATTGCTTATCCTTGCCATTGTATCCCCAACTCCTTGCATAGAGTCTGGCATATTGTAGGGGTTTGTTGGTGAGTGGAGGGATGTGTAAATAAGAATGGTTCATGTGAGAAATATAGAAAGTATAAATAGCAACAATCCTGAACAGGAGGTGATAGGGATTTTGTCCCATGCATATGCATGTCCCAGAACCTGATAACGGTATAAAGTTTGGAAATTTTAACTTAAGATTAAAGAACTAATGGTACTGCTGTAGACTATGATGAGATCAGGGACTTCATTGCCACACAAGGTGTACAGACTAAAAATGTGAATTCAGGAAAATTTAAAGAGTATTTAAATTTGACATTGCTTTCTAAATATAAATATAGATACAGATATAGATATATAGATACACACACACACACACTGAGTGGCCAGATTATTATGATCTCTGAACGCATAATAATCTGGCCACTCAGTGTACTTACGTATAAGGGAAAGCTTGCAAATCTTGATATGTCAAGGGACCAGGAGATAGTGGCCCCCACCCTTTGGCTAGTAAGTCATCTGCTTCTTTCCAACTACCCACAATGCAGTTCTTATACATGGAAAAACCTTATTTTAAAATCCCAACTCTGTGGTCAGTCTACACTGAGTGACCAGATTATTATGTGTTCAGAGATCATAATAATCTGGCCACTCAGTGTATATATATATGTATATGTATATGTGTATGCATATGTATATGTGTGTGTATACACACACACACACATATATATATATAAAGTTGCCATCTCTGACAAAATACTCCTGACAGAATAGAACCCAGGGCTGGAAAGAGGCAAGGAGCATCCTACCTACTTCATGTTCATTTCAGTCCAAATGTTTTCCATCCTAAAGTACTGAAATTACTTGTAAATATGATCACAGAACTACTGTCCGTGACACTTTAGGAAACCGGGAGAATGAGAGCAATGTTAGAAGCTCTCAGAAAGTCTACTGACACCTGCTCCCGTCCAAGTCCTGGTTTATATATATATCACTTTCAGTTAAGCTTTTACCAAACCTCCATTCCTTGTTATATTCTCAAATGACATGGTAGTTTTCCTCTGTAGCATTTCCTCAGTTCTAACCAACTAACTAACTAACTAACTAACTACTTGCTATATAATCACTTATTTAATTTTGTTCTCTTTATTGTAAGCGCCTTGTGGGCAGGGTTGCATTGTTTTTCTTTGCCATTGTATCCCCAATTCCTAGCATAGAGTCTGACATATAGTAGGCACTCAGCAAAATGAAGGAATATATCCATTTTCAGATTGTTGGGTGCTAGCATTTATATCCCACAAACCTGATGTCAGTCCCTGGCATATCATAGAGCAGACTAGAGGCCCGATGCATGAAATTTGTGCAAGGGGCTCAGCCCTCAAAGCCCCTCACAGCCATGGCTGGCCCTCGCAGGCCCGGCTTCATCTGGATGTCTGGAAGGTCATTCGGCTATTCTGTCTAATTAGCATATTAGCTCTTTATTATATAGGATTATTAAAAAATGTGATCTGTGAGCATTTTCAAAGGAAGCAGGAATGAGAGCACACAGGCACTCATTTTTATTTGGTGCCAGTGCCTTTAGCTTGGAATATCTTGCCCCTTCTGCCTTGCTGTTTCCTTGCTCTAATATTTCTGATATTGAACTAGTAGGAAAATTTATAGAGTATAATGGTATAAAGTTTGAAATGTAAACTTGCCATCTCTGACAAAATACTGGGGAAATTATAGAATTTCTCTAGCCTGAGGATTCCTTCCTTGCTAGGAACAGTTTTAATAAGACAAGATGATGAACTTGAGATTAGGATCTATAGTTTTATAAGCCTTGGCCAGAAATACATCACCTTGACCATTGTTCGTCTTTTTTTTCTATAGGGTTGCATTCTTCCCTTTACATATTGGGGACCATGTTTTTATTGAGGAAGATTGTGTGGTCAACGCAGCTCAGATTGGCTCTTACGTTCATGTTGGCAAGAACTGTGTGATTGTGAGTACGGTGACTTGGTGACTAAGCAGCCTCACTGCCCTCTAGCTCCTGTCCCTCCCATCAGTGGGCCTCTGCTTCTGTGACCAGACAAGGCAGAAGTAGCTTCTGGTCCGCTGGCATTATTATTTCATTTGGAGCTTTTTCCTAGGCATTCATGATCATGGCTGATCTTTATTGAACCTCTTCCCTGTGATGTTAAACACTTTCCTTTAATTTTTTCACTTACTCCTCACAATCATCCAAGAGGGTTTGTAGGTGCTGTTGTTGTCCCTGTTTGCAGATGCGAAGACTGAAGATCTTAGATACTATAGGATTGATGAGGCTATTAAGTAGAGCTGGGATTTGAATCCAGGTGGTATGGAATGGTCATGCTGTTATATGTCCTACCTGTTGCCTTATCTCAGGGATCTTACTGTCTGGTGGGGTGAGGGGTGAGTGAAGGGTGAGGTAAAACTGGCTCATAGACGAGGGGAGGATGGGCATTTCAGTTAAGAGGCTGGCATGTGTAAGGCTCAGAGTCACCACAGGATATGACTTCAGGGGAACTGCAGGTAATTGAGGGTGATGGGCATGCAGGGGGCATGGGAGCACCTTGCTCAGCAGAACCTGTAGGATCTGGTCCCAGGAGACTTGGCGTCAGTTTGTTTGGTCCCACTCATGCTTCACAAGGCTGGGTTTCTTGGCATTTCACAGATGAGGAGCTTGATTTCAGGCAGGATTTATAAGAATGTTAATGAATAGAGCCAAACTGTTTAGGGAAAATGTTTCCTTCACTTTAAATTTGTACTTCAGACCAGATTCTAGGAAAAGCCAATATTTTTTCATGGCTGCTCCTAATAATACAGAGCTGGCTCTCTGCTCTGGATGAGACTCTGATCCTGGAGTATCAGAAAACTCGTAGCAGCTGTGCAGCTAACGTTCCAGGAGCCACAGGCACCGTGCAGGGCAGAACCACATTACTGTGAGGAACATTCCAACCTGACTTGTTACTCAGAATCAAGGGAGGTGGTTGTCTTGCCAGGTATGCTCCTCCAGAGTGCTTAGTGTTAGAGACAGAAAGTCTTTGTCTTGGACTGCTGTGGAAGGAAGGGGGAAGACTGAAATCCAGCCTGTCCCTCATCCCATTGACAAGCTGGCTTTCCAAGCCACAGCTGGGTTTTTCCGGTATGTCCTGTGGCCAAGAAGACCTCAGCGTAGCAGCTTAGTCCTTCAGCCCTGTCCTTTAGCCCTGCAGCAGACATTTGAAAGGTCATAGCCAGATGCTATTCCCAGGCCTGGGGAAGTCTAGTCCCATTGTCAGGTGCTCTGCTTCTTGGGTCACTTTTCAATGTATCAATTGACTGTCATGTCATAGTCATTGTTCAGTAGTGGTAGTACTGTCTTCATTTGCTGAACCTTACAGATTCTCAAGTAATGTGAGAATCTTTTAAAAGAGTCTGGCGTGCCTCATGACACACAGGTCCTTCCTATAGCATCCATGTGGTAGTCTGACTGTTTGAAATATGTGAAGTTTTAGGTATTAATTAGAATTGCCCAGATGCCAGTGGGAAAAGTCCAACAGGCAGTATTAATAGGCACTGTTGTGCTGTGAGTTGTGCATTTACCACTCTGATCCTGACAGCATCCCTGCAGGTTGGTTTTATGTCCTGTTTCACAGATGACACTAAGGCTCAGAGATGCTGAATAACTTGCATCAGGAGATATAGGTAACTTAATGCTAGCAACATACACTTCTTGACCCCTTCGGGAAAATTCTCCAGGAAAGAAAAAGAAGTAGTTTTAGCTGTTAACCTTCTCCACTATTGCCAATTCATTATGCCTAAGAAGTACCTACATTTTTATTTTTTATTTTGCTGATATCTAATTGATCTGTTTACCCAGAAAGCTCTGAAACCAAAATGAACATCATTTCTCTGAGTGGTCAGAATGGTCAACCAGTGGACAAAGCAGGCTGGTGGTACACAGTGAGAAGATTCGTGTCCTTTGTTCCTCTTGTTTTGTTTTGTTACATCTCTCCCTCTCTTTTGAATATATATATATATATATATATATATATATATATATATATATATATTATTGATTTCAGAGAGGAAGAGAGAGGGAGAGATAGAAACATCAATGATGAGAGAGAATCATTGATCGGCTGCCTCCTGAACGCCCCTTTACTGGAGGTCAAGCCCACACCCACACTTGTGCCCTTAATCAGAATCGAACCCAGAACACTTTAGTCCACAGGCCGACGCTCTATCCACTGAGCCAAACCAGCCAGGGCCCTTGTTCCTCTTTGTCAGGGCCCACTGTGCACAGATCTCTGAATGTGAATGTATCGTGCCTTACATAGCACGTTCTCTTTCCTGTCATTCAGGGCTCCATGTGCTTAGTCTGAATTATTAGGAGCTAAGATACCATCTTTGAGTCATTTGAAAATTATGAGGGAGCTGGTCACCAGCTGGATTTTTGAAATTGCCAATATCAGGGAATTCATGGAAGAGAACTTTACAAGGAGGATGAATAGCTGCAGTAATGACTTGCTTCTGAGCTTAAAGATGTTGCCAAGTATTGCCAAAGCTATTGTCCACCCAGCGAGAGATAATTAGTAGACACTTAAGAAATTTGGACCTTAGAAATATAAGTGCTTTAGAGGTAAAAAATTCATTTGACAATATATCTGTTAATTTATCTTTTAATTCCTGGAAATGCATCCAATTTGGGTATATTTGGGTATTTAATAATGGGAAAAATTTGGTCACAACCAAATAAAAGTATCTTTCATATTCTTTGGTAAAATTCTTTGGTAATTCACACAGTGAATTACAGGCCCTGGTGATGTAAACGTAAGTTGGTACAGAACAAAACTTACAGCAAGTAGCCTGAGGCGCACCTCTGAACTGTTTTCAGAGCCTCTCCTTACCCTGAACCCATGGAACAGATGGCTCTCCCAGACGTCCTCTCTTACCCTCAGAATGCAATGGGTGATGGCAGTGGAAAATTGGTGGCAGTGGATAAAGTCAGACATAAGGCTCAGTCTACACCTTCAAACAGATGAATGGACTAATACAAATCATTAGTGTAGAAGTGGATTCTAATTTCCTGCATAAGTGGCTCTAGGGCTTCAAATGAAGAAGAGAAAATCAGCCTCCTTTTCCTTTCTGTTTTTCTGTGCGAGCTTCTCAGGCAGGGTCTTTCCTCATGGAAACAAGACAGCGCTCCTGTTTCTATCCCATCCTTTAGAAACTTCGTTGAGAAGAGCTTTTTTCCCCAGTGGTCCCAGCAGAATCCCTGATGTTGAGATTCATCAGACTGGTTTTTGGCTCACATGCCAATTCTGTAGACCAGCGGTTGCCAACTGGTGGTCCGTGGACCAATGGTGGTCCGTGAGGTCCGAAAGTTTGGCAACCACTGCTCTAGACTAGTCTCTGTGGCCAGCTTGGCGTTTAGAGTGTGGGGTGGAAATGGAAGCACATGGGCTGAGCTGGGCATAGGTGTAGTTCCCAACAGAAATACAGGTTCTGTTACCAGAGGAAAGGGGAACAGATGTTGAGCAAGCAAAACATATGTCCACTAAATTAAAAAAAGAAAAGAAAATTAAACAGAACCCTTAGAAGACTGAATGTCATATAGTCTGTAATGCTTAAGATAACCTGGACTGTCCCCAGCATATAATCTCCATTTGAAATGTGCACCCCACACACACACACTCACCGCACACTCGCACTCATATTCCTACCTCCTCCTGCTTGTCAGGTACCATCTGAAGCAGGGAATTGTGGCCAAGCCTCTTGTCACTATCCCTGGCTATTGTAAGATATCATAGATGAAGAAAATATAAAATAGCCATCCATGTTTATTCTTATTTCCTGATCTATTTCCTGTTAATAATGTCATTTCAGGGGCGCCGGTGTGTGTTGAAAGACTGCTGCAAAATTCTTGACAACACAGTACTACCTCCAGAAACGGTGGTCCCACCATTCACTGTCTTCTCAGGCTGCCCAGGTAACCATCAGTACTGATTATGAAAACTCGTTTATTTTCCTTCACAAAAGCAATGCAGGCAATTTCTGTCTCTGATAGTATGTTAGTCTAGCTGACTTAAAAATTCTTCTGCTACAAAGTACGTGAGAATGCTGCTTACAATATGACAGGTATCCTTTTAAATGCATAGTTGGATAAGACATTCTCACGGGTCAGAAGTAAAGAGGAAATGAAGTGGACACTGGGAGCACACTTCAGTTGACGCTGTCTTCAGAAAGGAGTGGTTGACGGTGTGATACTGTGTGGGGAAGAGAGAGAGCCTTGCATCCATACATGGCAGAGGGCCTCTTAGAGGGTGTCCCTCAACAAAAGCTGATGTAGAACACATCTGCCACCAGCACAGGAAGAGCAGAGAGAGGCATGTCTCTCTTGGCGTGGGCGACTAGATGGGAAAAGGAAGTCTCTCCAGAGAATTACAACTACGGCCTATGCGCACATTGGTTGGTGATTTGAACTTATACTTCCTGCCCTGCCCAGGAATGTCCAAATTGAAAAGTTAACATACAGCATGGTCTAATACCAGTGACAACTCTAGGACAGCTGAGAGAAGTAAATTATCACCTCTCAACCTTGGCTGACAGAATGCTCTTAGGTAAAACCCCTCTTGAGCTAAGAGTTCCTGATTACACAGCATGTGAGGAAACAAGCAATACATGCTTATCCTAGAAAGCTTGGAAAACACTGAAATCAAAGGAACATGGATCCTCATATTTCCCCCACCCTAAGCATCATTTCTTTTTTTTTCAAATATATATAATATATATATATATATATATATATATATATATATGTATATATATATATATACACACACACACATATATATATATATATATACTTATTTATTTATTTATTTCAGAGAGGAAAGAAGAGGGAAAGATAGAAACATCAATGATGAGAGAGAATCATTGATTGGCTGCCTCCAGCACGCCCCCCACTGGGGGTTGAGCCTGAAATCCAGGCATGTACGTGACAGAATTGAACCCGGGACCCTTCAGTCTGCAGGCTGACACTCTATCCACAGAGCCAAACCGGCCAGGAAGACAGTTATTTCTTAGTATGCATGTTTACATGATTGAAATTCTGTGATGTATACATAGGCACATCACGAATTCATAGGTGGATATCTGCTACTGTGTGGCTTAATTGTTTTTCCAGTTTAAATAGTCTCATTACTCAGATAACTGAATATGAGTTTCAAAGATGGATAACATCGTCCACCCAGATTCTTTGGGGTGGAAATTGGCCATTCTGTTATTTCATGCATCTCTGCTCTTGCAGAGGAAGAAGAGACATCTTTAGTAATTCTCCTCATGTGGAGTTCCACTGAGAAAAAGCCTAATTGTTCTCAGCCAGTGCTAGGTCAGATTGTCAGATAAACATCTCATTTGAGGTGAGAAGTGCATTGTGCTCTGGCTGGGTGGCTCAGTTGGTTGGAGTGTTGTCCCCTACACCAAAAGGCTGTGGGTTTAATTCCCAGTCAGGGCACATACCTAGGTTGTGGATTCAATCTCCATTCTGTGCGCATACAGGAGGCACTGATTAGTGTTTCATCTCTCTCATTGATATTTTATCCCTCCCCTCCCCTCCCCTCCCCTCCCCTCCCCTCCCCTCCCCTCCCCTCCCCTCCCCTCCCCTCCCCTCCCTCCCCTCTCCCCTCCCCTCCCCTCCCTCCCCTCTCCCCTCCCCTCTCCTCTCTCCCTCACCCCCTGTCTCCTTCCCTTGCTCTCTCTTAAAAAAGAAAAAAAGGAAGTACATTGCTAGAGAAATCTCCTAATGTCTTTTAACTTATTGAAGGTCCTTAGACCAACTTAGGCAGAAGTCAGGGAGGGCTCCACACCATGAATCTGAGTCATGGAACAAATTAAAAGGCAAATCATACAGAAAGAATCTGGGTCAGGGGCCAAAAACTCAGAGGCCCCAGGCCAGGCAGATTATGCAAATGATTGAAGTAATACCCCATCATTATCGCTGCTTGGCCTTTTGGCTAAGGTCAAGTGTAATAGCCCATCATAGCTGGTTATGAACACAAATGCCAGTTTTCCTGAAACCCTGTGCCTCTTATTAAAGACTAGTGGCCTGGTGCACAAGTTTCGTGCAGGGGGAGGGGGGTGCATCCTCTCTAATCTGGGACCCCTCAGGGGATGTCTGACTCACAATCTGGGACCACTGGCTCCTAGCTGCTCACCTGCCTACCTGCCTGATTGCCCCTAACCACTGTGCCTCCGGCCTGCTCACCCCCAACTGCCTCCCCTGCCAGCCTGCTCACCCCTAACCGCCTCTGCCTCGGCCCCACCACCATGGCTTTGTCTGGAAGGACGTTCGGAAGGTCTCCCGGTCTAATTAGCATATTACCCTTTTATTAGTATAGATGGAGATAGCCAACAGAAGCATTTAGATGGTTAGCATTTGTTGTGAAACTACATAAAATGAACATGGGACTGTACTAAACTCTAAATAAGGGCTCAAAGTGCGCATCAAGGCTTCCTCACTAACAAGCTCTCACACCTTGAACAACCCACCCTCTCTAGGCCTCAGTTTCCTCGTTTATACAATGACCACTAAAGGTCCCAGGCAGCTTGGATCCTTCATCAGAAGCACCAAACACTGTTTCTTTGGATTTGAAATATTTAGCAGTGCTTCCCTGACTTCTGCTGTCAGCCATAAGTTGGTTCTAACGACCTTTAATAAGTTAAAAGAGATTAAGAGATTTGTCTAGCAATGCACTTTTTTAAAAATTTTTTTACAGAGAGGAAGGAAGAGGGATTGAGAGTTAGAAACATTGATGAGAGAGAAACATTGATCAGCTGCCTCCTGCACACCCCCTACTGGGGATATGCCTGCAACCAAGGTACATGCCCTTGACTGGAATCGAACCTGGGACCTTTCAGTCTGAAGACCAATGCTCTATCCACTGAGCCAAACCGGTTAGGGCGTAGTGCACTTTTTTTTTAAAGATTGAGAGATGAAGGGAGGGAGGGGGAGAAAGAGATTATGAGATCTTAAATATCACGAGGAGCTAAAAATCTGAATGTTTATGTAATATCTCTGATTTATTAAATGTTGGCTACTAATTTTTAAAAAATATATTTTTATTAATTTCAGAGAGGAAGGAAGAGGGAGAGAGAGATACAAACATCAATGATGAGAGAGAATCATTGATTGGCTGCCTCTTGCACTCTTCCCACTCGGGATCAAGCCCGAAACCTGGACATGTGCCCTTGAACGGAATCGAACCTGGGATCCTTTAGTCCACAGGTCGATGCCCTATCCGAGCCAAACCGGCTAGGGCTTGGCTACTAATTTTTAAGAAATATTAAATACTGTGCAGACCAAACGTATTTTCAAATCTAACATGGGCTGCTTATTTGTAAAAGGTGCCTGAATTATCAATTGTCACCTCCCCCCCCAAATTGTGTTATTTTTTTTAGACCACTTTTTCTACCTGTTATTTTCTCTCACTGTGTGTGTATATATATATATATATAAAGTGCATATGTATGTGTTTGTATGTATATGAGTGTATAGGTATATGGGTATATAATATGAATATATGAAACTTTATGCGTATATAAACAAAATCATACTCTATTATGTGTGGAAAGTTGCTTTCTTAACAGTACATCTTGGACTTTTTTTTTTTTTTTAATATATTTTATTGATATTTTACGGAGAGGAAGGGAGAGGGATAGAGAGCTAGAAACATCGATGAGAGAGAGAAACATCGATCAGCTGCCTCCTGCACATCTCCCACTGGGGATGTGCCTGTAACCAAGGTACATGCCCTTGACCGGAATCGAACCCGGGACCTTTCAGTCCGCAGGCCGACGCTCTATCCACTGAGCCAAACCGGTTTCTGCAATCTTGGACTTTTTTTTTCTTGTCAGTATGTAGAGATTCACCTCATTCCTTTTTTTTTTTTTAATTTTTTTAAATTGACTTTTAGAGGGAGAGGGAGAAAGGGAACCATGGATAGGCTGCCTCCTGCATGTCCCCCACCGGGGATGGAGCCCACAACCCAGGCATGTGCCCTGACTGGAAATTGAACCACAACCTTTCAGTGCATAGGACAACTCCCAACCAACTGAGCCACACTGTCCAGGGCACACCTCATTCCTTTGAATGCATAAATGTACCACAGCATAATTAGTCTGTGCCCTGTATAAGGTGTTATTAGAAGTTGTATAGTACCTGGGTTTTCATGATTAGAAACTGCTGCATTGATGCTTTTATATATCTTGTGCAATTGGTCAAGATTATCTGTGTAAAAAATACTTGAAGTTGGATTGTCAGATCACAGGATATGAACTTCTACAAGTTTTGCTAGCTATTCCTAAATTACTCCTCAAATGGCCATATGAGTTTACACTTCCACCCATAGAGTAGGAGAGTGCCTCTCTCCTGCATATCCTCCAATCTGAGGCCCATCTTTTCTTTCCCTGTATATAGCACATTTCTGTCCTACTCTGACCCATATTTTGTCTGGTGCATGTTGGATTCATTCCATTGTATGAATAGCAGGGCAGTTTCTTACCTCGAGAATGTGCACCCTGACTTGCCCAGGAGGTATCACACCAGAATCCAAGCGATGGACCAGTCCTTGTCTGGAACAACCCCTGATGTAGTCAGAGTTGCCTTAACTTCAGATCATGCAATAATTTGCTAAGATCTTTTACTTGGAATAGATTTCTCCATTTTGAGAGCAGTATTATTTATTTCCCCACACATAAACATTCTTATTGTCTGGTGGTCAGTGGAAGTATTCTGTTAGTACCAAAGATGGAAAACCTAGTATTTCGACTAAAGAAAAGGCTCTCTAGGGATTTAAATGGGACTCTGCTGCAGGCTTCCCTGGCTCCCCATGCTTGACCAGGTCTTTCTTTCCCCAGGACTCTTCTCGGGGGAGCTTCCCGAATGTACCCAGGAGCTGATGATCGATGTCACCAAGAGCTACTACCAGAAGTTTTTGCCCTTGACTCAGGTCTAATGTCTCTGTCTCATGTGTTGAATTCGCTTGAGCTCTAAGATGAACTTAGGGACAAAGTGCCAGTCAGCATCTACAGTGAGCTCTTAGTCTTTGACACCTTCTACCCATCCTTTTTTGTTGTTGGGTTTTTTGTTTAATTCTTCTGAATTTCTCAATCATCCTCGGCTCTGAGCTCTTAAGACTTTAATAATAGACCATCTGGAGGCCTTGTCTCCAAAAGCTCTGCTTAAACCGTACCTATTAACAGTCACTTCATACCGTTATCTGTGGGACACAGAAGCATCTGTTCGTAGCACTCCCACTCTTGGTCCTGTGGATGGCTGGGTGCTGCTGAGACAGGCTGCAGGTCCAGTATGGCAGTCAATGAAGCCAGTGTGCTGCTTGTGGCCATGAATTCCCCACTGTGAGACCCACTCACATGGGTCGCTCTCAGCTTTCCTGTCAATAACACATGTGGCCAGTTGCTGCAATTGCTCATAATCATGAAGAAAAAGTGTTTGTGGCTTTTCAGGACCTGGATTCCTGTTGGCTACTGAAACATGAAAGGAAGGGTGGTTAATATTTCTCTCTTTCCCAAATTACCTGAACTGTCATTTAAAAAAATTTTTTTAAATTGATTTCAAATAGGAAGGGAGAGGGAGAGAGAGAAACATCAATGATGGGAAATAATCATTGATCAGCTGCCTCCTGCACGCCCCCCACTGGGGATCGAGCCTGCAACCGGGCATGTGCCCTTGACTGGAATCTAACCCGGGACCCTTCAGTCCACAGGCCAATGCTCTATCCACTGAGCCAAAGCGGCTAGGGCCTGAACTGTCATTTTAACCAAGGGTGACTAAGAAAAGACTTTGTAGCATTCTATGGTAGGGCCATTGGCTTTCACTAGAAGGAGGACCCTCAGTACCCAGATTTGATTTTTACGAAGTCCCAGATTTGAGTCTCCCATGTGGATGGACTGGTCAGGCAGCCACTCCTTGCCTCAGGGTATTTGGGGGCAGCAGTATGTCTTATTTCACTGAAGACATGACATTTGTGACAGTTATTCCCTGGCCTAGAACTATTTGACCCACCCTGTATTTGCTGTAAACCTTACAATTCAGACCAAAATATCTGTATATACAGGGGCCTCTTAAGTCACTCTGTGGCAGAGTCCTGAGCAGTCAGGGAAGTCGCCAGTGCCATTCTTACTGTCTTCTGGGTAATAGTGCAACCCTCCCTAGTTCTGCTCTGACCTCTTGGTTTAGAAGGAAGGTTAGAAGAGAAGGCTGGGGGATGTTGGCCTTGCTTAATGCTCTGATTCTTCTGTGAGGAGGGTGGGACAGTTCAGCCTTGGAGTTAAGATCTAGCAGGAGCTGTAGGGATTCAATATCCAGCTGTGGGGTTGGCAGCTGTATGTAATTATCTTTACTCATTCAATGTAAAACTGCTTTCTGCTTTGTCTTTTTTTTTATGTTTGTACATTAAAAGATTGACAAACAAACAACTCATTTGAAGGTGATCACTCTTGCCCTCCAGCGATGGCTACCTCTATTCTTCGAGCACTTTACGACCTTGTAAAGTGGATATTATTCTCACTTTACAGATGAGACTATTAGGTAACTTGGTCCAATACAAGGAGTAGCTGACCCAGGAGCCACAGCACTGTCTGTCTGGCTCTAGAGCCCAGGCTCTTCAGAAGGGACAAGCTTGCCCTTGGAACACACCTGCTGTGCCTCCTGTGTGTACCAGCTGCCTGTGATAATTGCACATGTTTTTATCATACCCTGGTCTCTCCTCCAGCTCCCTTCTCCTTTTGTGCCACAAACAAGGTGCATCTTAGACTTGGCAGAATATAACTTGTTGCTCACTAGAGAAATCTTCCAGGGCATGTCCCAACAGATTTCCATCCCACCTGTGTTTGGATAGCTTACCACTTGATGCAACTAACTGTCCATTTTCTTTTGTAATTTTTTCCAGCTTTATCTATATCATAAAAGGCCTATGGTCGTGACACTGTAATGGCGGAATGACCAAACAACCGTTCACCAGGAGGTGCATGGAGCACTTCTCGCGGGCCGGGACTCGCAGCTTGCGCAGCGAGGCAGGGCTCATGCGGGGTGGGTCTGGGTCTTGCGCGATTTCACGCGCTGGGCCTCTAGTTGAAATATAATTGCCATAATTTTTTGACTGCCCATTTTGTTGGGGAACAATGCAAACTAAGAGAAAGTGGGAAGGGGGTTGAGTTTCTTAAAACAAAAACAATTTAAAAATCTTTAACTTAAGTATATGATTCCAGAAGTCCAACCCAGTTAGGAAAGAAGGGCCATGTAATGAAGTAAGTCTTCTCACTCCAGAATCCCAGAGGCCACCACTCTGGGCAGGTTCTGGTCTCTCCTGGCAGAGGCAGCCTGTATATGCACAAGCAGGTGTGTACTAGAATATGTGCACACACCGGCCCCTCCATGATCATACAAGTGTGATCACACATGAGCTGAGCTGTTCTGCACCTCACTGCTTTGAATCAACAATCTACTTTAGAAATTGCTCCATATTGGCACACACTGGTGATTAAAATAGCAATTGCTAACACAGAGTGTTTACCACATACCAGGTACTCTAATGAGTTCTTTTACATTTGTTAATTCATCTAATCTCCACAGCCACCATGGGGTCGGTGCACTTTTTCTCCCCAAGGAACAGAGGTTAAGTCAAGTGCCCAAATTTATACAGCTCATGCAACAGTGAACCTAGGCATTCTGTCTCTATAGTCCATACTTTTAGTTACTCTGCTGGAATCCTTCCCTTTTCATTGTCCCAGAATGTGCCATCTGGCTGTACAGAAAGCTGAGAAAACGAGTATTTTGGTTTTTCAGGCAGGCAAGAGAAGGGGATTGGGAATGGGTTTGGGGTGAACCATCTAACGATGTCTGCCACAGGCAAGAAGCCTAGTGTCTCTTCTGAGAAGATAATCTCCTTGCATTGTGCCCTGCTGTCTTGTAGCTACACCTGTGGTCTGAGTAGTTAAATGCAAGCAGGTGTCTTAGGAGAATTATCTTGCTTTTAGTCATTAATAGTGTCTGAAAATTCTGTACCATACGGTTGGCACTCCAGGAATGTACAAACTAGTTGAAATAAAAATCCAATTTAAAACCACTTGGTTACAAGTGACAAATCTAGCTTGAACCAGTTAAAGCAAAAAAAGGTATTTTATTGGCTTACACAACAAATCGTGGAAAAAACTTGCTTGGGAGGCAATGAGATATGAACCTTGGGCAAGTTAGTCTCTGTCCTGAGCTGTACAATGGGAATTCCAGTGGCACCCTATAGGGTTGGTACAGATGAAATGAGGCATTGTATGTAAAAATTAAGGAGAGTTCCTGGCACTTAGAAGGAAGTAATAACATCATTATTGAAGGGACAGTGGTATTCTGAGATTTAAGCCCCATCAGGACCGTTTGTTTTTATATCTTTTTCATCTTCACATTAATAAAGGTACAGATGGGGCTGCTGTAACAGATCATCAAAATACAGTGGCTCAAACAAGCTAGAAGGTCATTTCTCTGTCACCTAACAGTGCAGGGATAGGCAGGTGATCCAGGATAGGTCGGTGGCTGGGCTCTTCCATGTCACCAGGCCCCCAAGTTTGTACTGTCTTGTCACATGGCAACATTTAGCAATAAGGGCGATTGTAAATTTAGTCTCCAGCTGGGCAGCAAACAGTGAGATCATTGGGAGACAAAGCAAGCTCTCCCAGCTGTGTCTTGGCTTCCTTTTCTCTGACTGCAAGTGGGCTTTCTTCATGCACTGGGGCAGGTGGCAGCTGACATCTCCAGATTGACATCCTCCCAGCTTGATGACCCTGAAATAAAGGTTTCTTTCCTCCTGTTCTAATTCGGAAAATCTAAGAGAAAGATTCTCAGTGATTTGTTGTGAGTCCCACGCCCTCTTTGATCATTCCCTGTGGCCAAGGGTGTACAGCACTATAATAAATCTGATCTGGGTCATGACCTTTCCTTCATCCCTTCATGGTGGAGAAATAGCATAGCCCACTAACAAAACAAGGTGCTGAGAAGACCAAAACACCAACTACTGCAAAACCAGTCTGCATGGACTGGTACTGTTTGAAAGTGTGTTAATGGTTACAAGTGTGTGTACTGGGAAAGGCCAGCTGGACTCTGTCTCCATGGAGGTGCTTCCCCAGGGACAACCTGTCATCAGACAATTACCTTCACCATCCCAGAGAAGAAAGTATCTTTGTCTTCTGAATATTCCCAGTAGAGCGGGCAGATGGGAGAGCTCTTGGTTGGGACTCTTTCCAGTTGGCTTAGGACAGGGGGAATTAATGGCTCATTTGCTTATAAGGTCAGAATTAGATTGGGTGTCAGACTGGATCCTAGAACTCACAACAGAATCGTCAGGGACCTGTCTCTCTTCAGCTCTCTATGCTGCTTTCCTTTGGATTGACTTCCTCCTCAGGCTTCATGAGTGACCCCCATAGCTCATTTTTGATAGAAAGAGCTCCTCTTCCCTGACAAAACCCCTGGACCTGGCTGTCATTAGTCCAAAACAGGGAGGTATCCAGCCTCAAGGAATCATTGTGGCCAGGAAGATAGAATACACTGATTGGGCAGGCCTGGGGCACATACCCATGTGGACTGAGAGTTGGGGCTGGTGGTGGTATTGCGGGGGGGAGGTGATAGTACCAGAAGAGGGAAGAATGGGTGCCAACAGGAAAAACCATCAGATGTCCAGGTCAGGCCTTTTCCTTTTCTCTGGATGTCTTCACTTTCTCTTTCTCCCTGCCTACCGGTACCCCTGCCCAATCTAGCACTCTTGTTCTTGGGAGGGGAGGGCCTAGATTAGGGGGCACAGAGAGGATGTAGCTTGTGCAAAGTAGAATATTCAATGAAGAGCCTTTTGGAAGATGCTCCTGTGCTTGGAACTGCTTCTTTATGGACCTGTAGTACCTATGGCGGGGTCCTTGTCAAGGTCTAGGTAGAATTCTAGTTATGTACCTGTGTTACTGTCTGAATCCACACTAGCCATGAGCTCCTGAGGTGGCAGTATCCAGCACATACTTAATGGGGTGATTACTTGAATGTGAATCCCCCTTCTCACTAACTTCCCCCCAGGCCAGATAAGTCACATTGCAGGACCCCTGGTGCAGGGAACAAGGTTGACTGGTTGACTTGTGAGCCTCCTGTTGACAGATTCTGTTTCACATGGCTGCACGGGGCCCTTGTGGTTGGTTGGGATCTGTGGTGGCTTCTAAATTAATCATTCTACATGAGCCACTTCACTCAGAGCCTAAGGCCACAGTTCCTTTCTTAGTCATTCCGACCCATTTCGGTCATGGCAGACTTGAAATAAATCAGACAAACATGCTCCTATTTACACATCCTTGGGAGTGTCTTTGCATAAAGGAGAGATCGTGTTGGCTAGGGAGGCCTTTTTTCGCACAGGTATCCAGAACACGGAGCCCCAGCCATGTTCTGACTCGCCCTCAGCTAATCTCCAGGACAGATTGGCATCTCACAGACCTGGATGATTGCCATGGGTGGTCAGATCTAGCTGGCTGATCTGGGATAGCTTCTGTGGAGCTGCAATCCCCTGAAACGGCACTGGCAGTGTTGGAACAATGTGTCCAGATGCCTGGTCATTTCAAAACAGGTGTTAGTGCCAAAACCGGTTTGGCTCAGTGGATAGAGCGTCGGCCTGCGGACTGAAGGGTCCCAGGTTCGATTCCGGTCAAGGGCATGTAACTTGGTTGCGGGCACATCCCCAGTAGGAGGTGTGCAAGAGGCAACTGATCAATGTTTCTCTCTCATCGATGTTTCTGACTATCCCTCTTCCTTCCTCTCTGTAAAAAATCAATAAAATATATTTAAAAAAAAACAAACAAAAAAACAGGTGTTAGCAAAATGTGCTGCCAGCTTGGACCAGCTCCCATAGTCCCTGATCACTGAAGCACTTCTCGAGCCCCCAGGGAGGGGGGATGCCTTTGTAGAACATGCACTTGCTGCCCTTTAGGGCAAGGAAGAGGGGCCCAACATCATGCTACATCACTCATTTGTTACTGAGCCACTGCTGACTTCCAGGCACTGCCCTAGGTCCTGGGGATACAGTGGAAAATAAGATGGAGCCAGGCCCTGCCCATAAGGATCTTACAGCTTAGTGGCGGGGGGTGGGATGGGGGGAACCAAGGAAACAAACTAGAGGTCTGTGTTGGAGGCCTGAGGGTCCTTTCTTGAGGGTCATCACAGTGGTGAAGAACACGGGTGTTGGAGGTAGCAGATCAAATCCTAGTCCTGCACTTTTGGGCAAGTTGTCTCTCTTGAGGAACCTCAGATTTCAGATTTCTCGTTTATAAAATAGGGAAGATGAATAAGGGTTGTGATGAGGATTTAAATGCATTCATATATATAAAGCAGGATTTTGACTCAGGGTAAGCACTCAATAAATGGTAGTTTTTTGTTTTGTTATATCAACTGAAGATATTTTTCCATTGATTTTTATTTTTTTTTAAATTTTTATTTTAATAAATCTTTATTCAGATTATTACAATTGTTTCTCCTTTTTCCCCCCATAGCTCCCCTCCACCCAGTTCCCACCCCACCTTCTGCCCTTACCTCCCCCCCACTGTCCTCATCCATAGGTGTATGATTTTTGTCCAGTCTCTTCATGAACCCCCATAACCCTTTCCCCCTGAGAATTATCAGTCCACTCCCTTTCTATGCCCCTGATTCTATTATATTCACCAGATTATTCTGTTCCTCAGGTTTTTAATTCACTTGATTTTTAGGTTCACTTGTTGATAGATATGTATTTGTTGTTCATAATTTTTCTCTTTACTTTTTTCTTCTTCCTCTTCTTTAAGAATACCTTTCAGCATTTCATATAATACTGGTTTGGGCCGAAACCGGTTTGGCTCAGTGGATAGAGCGTCAGCCTGCGGACTGAAGGGTCCCGGGTTCGATTCCGGTCAAGGGCATGTACCTTGGTTGCGGGCACATCTCCAGTGGGAGGTGTGCAGGAGGCAGCTGATCGATGTTTCTCTCTCATCGATGTTTCTAACTCTCTATCCCTCTCCCTTCCTCTCTGTAAAAAAAATCAATAAAATATATTAAAAAAAAAAATACTGGTTTGGTGGTGATGAACTCCTTCAGCTTTTTCTTATCTGTGAAGCTCTTTATCTGCCCTTCAATTCTTTTTTTTTTTTTAAATATATTTTATTGATATTTTACAGAGAGGAAGGGAGAGGGATAGAGAGCTAGAAACATCGATGAGAGAGAGACATCGATCAGCTGCCTCCTGCACACCTCCCACTGGGGATGTGCCCGCAACCAAGGTACATGCCCTTGACCAGAACCGAACCCAGGACCCTTCAGTCCGCAGGCCGACGCTCCATCCACTGAGCCAAACCGGTTTCGGCTGCCCTTCAATTCTGAATGATAGCTTTGCTGGGTAGAGTAATCTTGGTTGTAGGTTCTTGCTATTCATCACATTGAAAATTTCTTGCCACTCCCGTCTGGCCTGCATAGTTTCTGTTGAGAAATCAGCTGACAGTCGTATGGGTGCTCCCTTGTAGGTAACTAACTGTTTTTCTCTTGCTGCTTTTAATATTCTCTCTTTGTCTTTTGCTCTTGGCATTTTAATTATGATGTGTCTTGGTGTGGTCCTCTTTGGATTCCTTTTGTTTGGGGTTCTGTGTGCTTCCTGGACTTGTAAGTCTATTTCTTTCACCAGGTGGGGAAGTTTTCGGTCATTATTTCTTCAAATAGGTTTTCAGTATCTTGCTCTCTGTCTTCTTCTGGTACCCCCATAATTCTGATGTTGGTACGCTTGAAGTTGTCCCAGAGTCTTCTTACACTACCTTCAACTTTTTGGATTTTTTTTTTTTGCTTTTTGCTTTTTCGGTTGAGTGTTTTTTGCTTCTTTGTATTTCAATTCTTTGACTTGATTCTTGTGTTCCTCTATTCTGTTTCTGGGTCTCTGTATAATATTTTTTATTTCAGTCAGTGTATGTTTAATTTCTAGTTGGTCCTTTTTCATATCTTCGAGGGTCTCGTTATATTTATCAGCCTTTTCTAGGATATTCTTGAAAAGCCTTATAACTGTGGTTTTGAATTCTATATCCAGTTGTTTGTTTTCCTCCATTTCTTTCGTTTCTGATCTGATTCTTTGACGCCGCATTTTCACTGCTTCCCTGAGTTGGTAAGGTAGATTTGTGTGCTGGGTTTCCAATATGGCCCAGTGGGTCTGCTTCCCCAGTTAACCTGAGGTGGACACTCTTGGTGCACCCCTTTGTGGACTGTGTGTACAGCCTTGTTGTAATTAAGTCTTTATTGTTGTTGGTATCACTGGGAAGAATTGACCTCCGGGCCAGTTGGCTGTAAGGATCAGCTGTGTCTATGCTGGGAGAAGTTCGGTGCTGGAGACAGCCTTATAGGATTAGACTTGCCAAATTGCAATAGCCTCTGTGCTCAGCTTGGATGGGGTGGAGTCTCAGTCTTGGCTTCCTGTCAGCCTTGCCCTTGCGCGCATGTGCGCGCCTTCAGACCTCTACCTTCCCCGGCTCCTGAGTCTTCGCCCGAGAGTCCAGACTCCCCCCACAAGAGCGTGGGTCCCCAGGGGCTCGCCTGGAACTGGGGTTCACTGCAGTCAGAACTGGGGCTCAGTGCAGTCAGGAGCCTCTGACTCCCTTCCACTAGGGAAAGCCTGTGGCCACCTCTGCAGTCTTTGTGCGCACTGGCACGCGCGCGCCTTCAGACTTCTGCCTTCCCCAGCTCCCGAGTCTCCGCCCGAGAGTCCAGACTCCCCCCACAAGAGCGTGGGTCCCCAAGGGCTCGCCTGGAACTGGGGTCAAGTGCAGTCAGAACTGGGGCTCAGTGCAGTCAGGAGCCTCTGACTCCCTTCCACTAGGGAAAGCCTGTGGCCACCTCTGCAGTCTTTGTGCGCACTGGCACGCGCGCGCCTTCAGACTTCTGCCTTCCCCAGATCCCGAGTCTCTGCCCGAGAGTCCAGACTCTCCCCACAAGAGCGTGGGTCCCCAGGGGCTCGCCCGGAACTGGGATTCAGTGCACTCAGAACTGGAGTTCAGTGCGGTCGGGGGCTTCCTTCCCCCTTCCGCCATAGAAAGTCAGCCAGGCTCTCAGCCGCCCTTCCTCTCTGCGCGCACAAAGACCCTTTGCCGTACCTCCAATTCTCTGTGAGCTTTTCTCTTTCCTTCTAGTTGTAGAATTTTCACTCAGCCAGCTTTCCTGTGGTTCTGGATGGTGTCCGTTCTGTCTTTTAGTCGTAGTTTTGAAATTGTTGTGTGAGGCAGCAGTTTAGGTGCTTACCTATGCCGCCATCTTGGTTTCCTCCATTGATTTTTAGAGAGTGGAAGGAAGGGGGAGGGAAGGAGAGAGAAACATCGATATGAAAGAGGCATTTATATATATACATATATATATACCAGAGGCCCAGTGCATGAAATTCGTGCACAGGAGGGGGGGATGTCCCTCAGCCCAGCCTTCACCCTCTCCAATCTGGGACCATTTGAGGGATGTCCGACCCCGGTGGGATCAGGCCTAAACGGGCGGTCGGACATCCCTCTCACAATCCAGGATTGCTGGCTCCCAACTGCTCACCTGCCTCTGCCTGATTGCCCCTAACCGCTTCTGCCTACCAGCCTGATAACCCCTTAACTGCTCCCCGGCCGGCCCGATTGCCCCTAACTGCCCTCCACTATCAGCCTGGTCACCCCTAACTGCCCTCCCCTGCCAGTCTGGTCGCCCCTAACTGTCCTCCCCTGCAGGCCTGGTCGCCTCCAACTGCCCTCCCCTGCTGGCTCAGTCACCCCTAACTGCCCTCCCCTGCTGGCCTGGTCACCCCTAACTGTCCTCCCTGCTGGCCTGATCGACCACAACTGCCCTTCCCTGCAGGCCTGGTCCCCCCCAACTGCCCTCCCCTGCAGGCCTGGTCCCTCCCAACTGCCCTCCCCTGCTGACCTGCCCCCCCAACTGCCCTCCTCTGCCTGCCCAGTCACCCCTAACTGCCCTTCCTGCTTGCCTGATCACCCACAACTGCCCTCCCCTGCGGCCTGGTCCCCCCCAACTGCCTTCCCTGCTGGCCTGATCACCCACAACTGCCCTCCCCTGCAGGCCTGGGTTCCCCCCCCAACTGCCCTCCCTTGCTGGCCTGGTCCTCCCCAACTGCCCTACCCTGCAGGCCTAGTCCCCCTCAACTGCCCTCCCTTGCTGGCCTGGTCCCCCCTCAACTGCCCTCCACTGCAGGCCTGATCACCCACAACTGCCCTCCCCTGCAGGCCTGGGTCCCCCCCAACTGTCCTCCACTGCAGGCCTGGTCCCCTCCCAACTGCCCTCCACTGCAGGCCTGGTCCCCCCGCAACTGCCCTCCCCTGCAGTGCTGGTGTCCCCCAGCTGCCCTCCCCTGCTGACCTGGTCTCCCCCAACTACCTTTCTCTGCTGGCCTGGTCACACCTAACTGCCCTCCCTGCTTGCCTGATTGCCTACAACTGCCTTCACCTGCAGGCCTGATCCCCCCCCAACTGCCCTCTTCTGCAGGCCTGGGTCCCCACCCCAACTACCCTCCCTTCCTGGCCTGGTCTCCCCCAACTGCCCTCCTCTGCTGTCCTGGTCACCCCTAACTGCTCACAACTGCCCTCCCCTGCTGGCCATCTTGTGGCGGCCAACTTGTGTCCACATGGGGGCGGCCATCTTTGACCACATGGGGGCAGCCATCTTGTGTCTTGGAGTGATGGTCAATTTGCATATTACTCTTTTATTAGATGGGATATTTATTTCAAAGAGGAAGGGAGAAGGAGATAGAGATAGAAACATTCAGGATGAGAGAGAATCATTGATTGGCTGCCTTTTGCACGCCCCCTACTGGGGATTGAGCCTGCAACCCAGGCATGTGCCCTGACAGGGAATTGTTCAACCTGGTTCATATGTCAATGCTCAACCACTGAGCCACTATGGCCAGGCAGAGAGACATACTAGTATTGATTAGTGGCCTCCTGCACATGCCCCAACTGGGACCAGGGATTGAGCCTACAACCAAGGTATGTGCTCTTGACCGAATCAAACCTGGGACCCTTCAGTCCTCGGGCCGATGCTCTATCCACTGAGCCCAACAGGCTAGGGCAGTGGTCGGCAAACTGTTTGCCGCTCTGTTGACTAATGCGTTTGCCGACCACTGGGATAGGGGCTTAATCACAAGGAACAACAACAGCCTGTAATTATTGGAATTGAGAGTCTAGGTCAGTGGTCGGCAAACTCATTAGTCAACAGAGCGGCAAACCGCGGCTCGCAAGCCGCATGTGGCTCGTGAGCCGTAGTTTGCCGACCACTGGGCTAGGGCAATAAATGGTCATTTTAACTACTATTATTAGGATACACCTTGAGTGAAACGGCTTATTATATAGGTATAGCACTCATTTTTAAAATTTTGAGATTAAGAACAACTTTCCTTTATAATTAGTCTGCCACAATGAAGAGATGGGGATAAGAAATCACCCTTCCTTGCTTTGCATCTGTGGGGTGCTAAGCATGTATTTGAAAACATTGAATCCTCCCAACTGTCAAAAAAGTATGAATTTTTACAACTCATTATACAGAGGAGGAAACTGCTAGAAATGTAAGTTTTCCCAGGGTCACACAGCTAATAAATGGCTGAGCGGGAATTAAAGCCAGGTCTTACCCTACTGCAAAGTCCTTGTTTTATGCAGCTCCTCCTATGCTCTGGGCCTCCAAAGCACTTGGCCCTGAGGACTACACTTGCTGTCCAGTCAGTTAATCCTTTGTTTTCCTTGGTGGGTTGGCCCCAGCTGCTTCATTATGCACTCTGATGTGGACCCTGAAGGGAGAAGGGTTAGCACAGGACATCCTGGTTCCCCAAAGAGATGAAATGGCTTGTTCTGTGTCTTTAAGTCCATTGTACATCAAGCACATGGTTCATGCACATGAAAATCATCCAAGAAAAGAAGCAGGAGTAGGGTCCACATTCTGCTTTTCAGTCCTTGGGTATAGACGTTAGCCTATGGTTCTTCTTGGCCCCACCTACTTGTTCCCTTTCAGCTGCATTTATCTCAGCCTTTGGGGTCTGCTGGCTGCTCTCTGATTTCCCAGGGAGCCGCAAGAGCCCGAGGGAGCAGTAGGGCCAGAGCCAAGGGGGAGAACAAGGAAACGAGAGCCCAGGAACAGAAAAGCCCTGCTGGAGAGTCTGAGCATCCTGGGAGTAGGCATGGGTTCTTTTACTTCAGTAACGACAAGGACACGACGTGTACCTGGTGCTGTTTGAAGTGCTGTATTCACAGAACCTCTTCACGAGGGCCTTGGGAGATAGGCACACCATTCTAGACAGAATCCTAGGAGGTGGGCACCATCATTATCTCCATTGTGTAGATGTGGGCATTGGGGCACAGAAAGGCCACATAGCTAGGGAGGGGCTGGCATTTGAACCTAGGGTTCTTTAGTCCATGAGTTTATTTATTTTATTTTAAAGAAATATATTTTTATTGACTTCAGAGAGAAAGGGAGAAGGAGAGAGAGAGAAACGTCAACAATGAGAGAATCATTGATTGGCTGCCTGCTGCAAACCCCACACTGAGGATTGAGCCTGCAACCCTGGCATGTGCCCTGACTGGGAATCAAATGGTGACTTCCTGGTTCATAGGTTGACACTCAGTGCCGGCTGGGCAGTCCATTAGTTGAACCAATATGTCATTGTTTTTTGAGGGAAGGAATGAGTGAGTGAACAAATGAGTCGGGGTTTGGGGCTTGCCAGACCAGGCCCAAGGAGGCAGTGTGCAGAGAGCCAGTGGACAGCAGGTGTGCTTTGGAGTCAACAGGGTTGGGTTGGAATTCAGGCTCTGTCACTTGGTGTCTACGTGACCCTGGGCGAGTAACTTAATCCAGAAGTGCTCCTTTCCTCATCTTCAAATGGGCACAATAATGCTTCTCTCCTGGGCTCTTTGTGAAGGTTGAACAAGATCACTTCTGTAAAGCTCTTAGCCCCATGTGTGGCATACAGTAGGTGCTCAGTAAGGGCTCACTGTTACAGTATTTTTACTGACACTATGCAGATAGATTGTATTAACAGGGTATCACTGCACCTATATGAAATTGAAACTCCATGTTGACAAGGATTAGAAGGGAAATGAAAACAGCTGTAAAAGAATGAAAAGGAATTAAAGGAAGTTTCTTCATTATTTTTTTAGTGTTTCTAAATGGAACAAATAAAACAGACATGCAGTGGGTGTTCAGTGGCCTTTAAATGTATGAATGAAAAACACTCTAACGTATTTTTATTAGTTGAGTACATTGCTTAAAGCTCTGACCTGCCCGGCCAATGGGGCTCAGTGCTCAGTGGTTGAGCTTCAACCTATGAACCAGGAGGTCAGGACACATGCCCAGGATGCAGGCTTGATCCCCAGTGTGGGGTGTGCAGGAGGCAGCTGATCATTGATGTTTCTATCTCTCTCTCCTTTCCTCTGAAATCAATAAAAAAATATTTAAAAAAAAAACAACAACAAAAACTCTGACCTTAGGAGAGTGGATAGCTACCCTTGGGGTTTGTTACTGGACAGGGTCTGTGCAGAAAAGAGTTAATGTTGCAGGCCTCAAATGGAAGCCCTGTAAATGCTGAATTTTCTGCTAGGGGTTTGAGTAAATTTGCAATGAGAAAAAAGGAAAAAATTTTAAAACATGTCTTTGTATTTTTGTTGCTGTATCTTGATATATGATAAAGTTGATTTAAAATATTATATGCTTATAATTTCATAAATGCTAGAGGAATCATCCCAATCAAAGAAAGATACAATTAAATTAAGAAGGTGTTGGTGGCATACAACTTTCTTGCTTTTTGCCAGCAGTGAGTTAGAATTTAAATTCTTTGGGTATTGAAACCAGAACAAATCTCCATAACTAATGATTGTTGCTATGATTTGGTCTGTTGGTGCCTCTGGAAAGCGGGAGACAACAGGAACAGAGAGGCAATCTCTGGATGGAAAAGCACATCTGGAAACTGAAAATGCAGTTAAATTGATAAGGAGCCTTTGCTGAAATCAAATGTCTGACCCAGATTGGCTGATGACTACCCAGTTTGATGTGCGTATTTTTGAGTGGGTCAGTTTGGACTCTAAGACGGACAAGATAAAAAGGAAGCGCCTAGCCGGTCTTGCTCAGCGGTTGAGCATGGACCCATGAACCAAGAGGTTACCAGTTCAATTCCCAGTCAGGCCACATGCCTGGTTGTAGGCTCAATCCCCAGTAGGGGGCATGCAGGAGGCAACCAATAGATGTATTTCTCTCATATTTTTTATAAAAAGAGTAGAGGCCTGGTGCACGACATTCGTGCACTCGGGGGTGGGTGTGGGGAGGGGAGCTCAGCCTGGCCTGCACCCTCTCGCAGTCCGGGAGCCCTCAAGGTTTGTCTGACGGACAGCTTAGGGGAGCGGGCCTAAGCCGGCAGTTGGACATCCGTAGCACTGCCTTGGAGGCAGGAAAGGCTCCTGCCACCTTGGCTGTGCTCGCCAGCCAGCCGTGAGCCCAGCTCAGAGCTTCTGGCTGAGCGGCTCTCCCCCTGTGGGAGCACACTGACCATCAGGGGGCAGCTCCTGCATTAAATGTCTGCCCCCTGGTGGTCAGTGCGTGTCATAGTGACCGGTTATTCTGCTGTTTGGTTGATTTGCATATTAGCCTTTTATTATATAGGATAAGAAGGAAGCTGTGCTTGTCACTTGGATTTGGACTTTCTGGCACTGTAGCACACCTTTGCTGCTGTTGAAGGAAAGCAGCTGGCTCATTCGGAATCCCAAATTCACCGATCCTGATCGCTGGCATCCGACTAGAAGCTGAAAATGCAGACTGGCTGCTCATACCTTTTCAGCCTCTGCGGGAGCTGTGCTGGACTGAAAGCAGACACAGGCTCTGTGAGCAGGACTTAGGCCTTGGGGCCACTAGAGACTCAGGATCCCCTCTGTGGAGCTCTGAATTATGGAAATGTGTGTTGCAGATGCTGGCTGAGCCATTTGGGTTACATACACATGCCTTAGAAAGGGCTTGCTCTGATGGGATCATCTAAAATCAAGCTGCTGAGGGAGAAACCAAGATGGCGGCATAGGTAAACACCTAAACTGCTGCCTCGCACAACAATTTCAAAACTACAACTAAAAGACAGAACGGACACCATCCAGAACCACAGGAAAGCTGGCTGAGTGAAAATTCTACAACTAGAAGGAAAGAGAAAAGCTCACAGAGAATTGGAGGTATTGCAAAGGGTCTTTGTGCGCGCAGAGAGGAAGGGCGGAAAAGAGCCTGGCTGACTTTCTCTGGCGGAAGGGGGAAGGAAGCCTCCGACCGCACTGAACCCCAGTTCTGACTGCACTGAACCCCAGTTCCGGGCGAACCCCTGGGGACCCACGCTCTTACGGGGGGAGTCTGGACTCTCGGGCGGAGACTCGGGAGCCGGGGAAGGCGGAGGACTGAAAGCGCGCGTGCGCACAAAGGCTGCGGAGGTTGCCACAGGCTTTCCCTAGTGAAAGGGAGTCAGAGGCTCCTGATGGCACTGAGCCCCAGTTCTGACTGCAGTGAACCCCAGTTCCAGGCGAGCCCCTGGGGACCCACGCTCTTGTGGGGGGAGTCTGGACTCTCGGGCAGAGACTCGGGATCTGGGGAAGGCAGAAGTCTGAAGGCGCGCGCGTGGAGCTGGGGAAGGCAGAAGTCTGAAGGCGCGCGAGTGCCACTGCGCACAAAGGCTGCGGAGGTTGCCACAGGCTTTCCCTAGTGGAAGGGAGTCAGAGGCTCCTGACTGCACTGAGCCCCAATTCTGACTGCACTGGACCCCAGTACCAGGCGAGCCCTTGGGGACCCACGCTCTTGTGGGGGGAGTCTGGACTCTCGGGCGGAGACTCGGGAGCTGGGGAAGGCAGAAGTCTGAAGGCGCGCGCGTGCCAGTGCGCACAAAGACTGCAGAGGTGGCCACAGGCTTTCCCTAGTGGAAGGGAGTCAGAGGCTCCTGACTGCACTGAGCCCCAGTTCTGACTGCAGTGAACCCCAGTTCCAGGCGAGCCCCTGGGGACCCACGCTCTTGTGGGGGGAGTCTGGACTCTCGGGCGAAGACTCAGGAGCCAGGGAAGGTAGAGGTCTGAAGGCGCGCACATGCGCGCAAGGGCAAGGCTGACAGGAAGCCAAGACTGAGACTCCACCCCATCCAAGCTGAGCACAGAGGCTATTGCAATTTGGCAAGTCTAATCCTATAAGGCTGTCTCCAGCACCGAACTTCTCCCAGCATAGACACAGCTGATCCTTACAGCCAACTGGCCCGGAGGTCAATTCTTCCCAGTGATACCAACAACAATAAAGACTTAATTACAACAAGGCTGTACACACAGTCCACAAAGGGGTGCACCAAGAGTGTCCACCTCAGGTTAACTGGGGAAGCAGACCCACTGGGCCATATTGGAAACCTAGCACAAATATCTACCTTACCAACTCAGGGAATCAGTGAAAATGCGGGGTCAAAGAATCAGATCAGAAACGAATGAAATGGAGGAAAACAAACGACTGGATATAGAATTCAAAACCACTGTTATAAGACTTTTTAAGAATATCCTAGAAAAGGCTGATAAATATAACGAGACCCTCGAAGATATGAAAAAGGACCAACTAGAAATTAAACATACACTGACTGAAATAAAAAATATTATACAGAGACCCAGAAACAGAATAGAGGAACATAAGAATCAAGTCAAAGAATTGAAATACAAAGAAGCAAAAAACACTCAACCGAAAAAGCAAAAAGCAAAAAAAAAAAATCCAAAAAGTTGAAGATAATGTAAGACTCTGGGACAACTTCAAGCGTACCAACATCAGAATTATGGGGGTGCCAGAAGAAGAGAGAGAGCAAGATACTGAAAACCTATTTGAAGAAATAATGACCGAAAACTTCCCCCACCTGGTGAAAGAAATAGACTTACAAGTCCAGGAAGCCCACAGAACCCCAAACAAAAGGAATCCAAAGAGGACCACACCAAGACACATCATAATTAAAATGCCAAGAGCAAAAGACAAAGAGAGAATATTAAAAGCAGCAAGAGAAAAACAGTTAGTTACCTACAAGGGAGCACCCATACGACTGTCAGCTGATTTCTCAACAGAAACTATGCAGGCCAGACGGGAGTGGCAAGAAATTTTCAATGTGATGAATAGCAAGAACCTACAACCAAGATTACTCTACCCAGCAAAGCTATTATTCAGAATGGAAGGTCAGATAAAGAGCTTCACAGATAAGAAAAAGCTGAAGGAGTTCATCACCACCAAACCAGTATTATATGAAATGCTGAAAGGTATTCTTAAAGAAGAGGAAGAAGAAAAAAGTAAAGAGAAAAATTATGAACAACAAATACAGATCTATCAACAAGCGAACCTAAAAATCAAGTGAATTAAAAACCTGAGGAACAGAATAATCTGGTGAATATAATAGAATCAGGGGCATAGAAAGGGAGTGGACTGATAATTCTCAGGGGGAAAGGGGTACGGGGGGTTCATGAAGAAAATGGACAAAAATCATACACCTATGGATGAGGACAGTGAGGGGGAGGTAAGGGCAGAAGGTGGGGTGGGAAATGGGTGGAGGGGAGCTATGGGGGGGAAAAGGAGAAATAATTGTAATAATCTGAATAAAGATTTATTTAAAAAATAAAATAAAATAAAATCAAGCTGCTGATCAGCTCTTTATCTCTGATCAGTGGCTAATTGCATCCTAACTTGTGATCCTGGCCAAAAGCTGTCAGTTAGAGGACACATTACAGGGACTGTGACCTCTCTGTCTGCTTTTGACAGATCAGCCTCTGGGCCTCCTTTGGGGTTATTGCATTGTTCAGCTTTCTGGATTGCTGCAACTTGCCACAATGGGTTGATAGCCTGACGCTGCCTTTCTGTTTCCCCTGGCACAGACATCTTAGGAAGGCATGGTGGTTATTCATATACTAGTAGCCCTGCG
The DNA here is from genome assembly GCF_963455305.1 of Plecotus auritus. NCBI lineage: Eukaryota > Metazoa > Chordata > Mammalia > Chiroptera > Vespertilionidae > Plecotus > Plecotus auritus. The sequence goes on from NC_137774.1 coordinate 62,854,029, forward strand.
CACGAATCCGTGCACCAGTAGCTTGCTGCCGCCCTCCTGTAGCTCCCTCTGCCTTCCTCCCCCCGCCCTCTGCCCTCATAGCTTGCTGCCCTGCCCCCTCCTGTAGCTCTCCGCCACCCACTTGTAGCTCGCTGCCCCACCCTCCTGCTGATCCGTGATCTGGTTGTTACGTGGTCGGTCATTACGCTTCATGCCGTAATGACCATTTGCATATTACATCTTTATTATATAGGGTAGCTGTCTTTAGAAAGGGATTGATCTTTCCTAGGCTACTCTGTGGGTAAAGGGTAGGAGGTTATGTAGACTCATTTTGAAATTTTTGAAAACTCAGGGTTTCATCCTCTATTAAGCTGCAAGGGCTGCCATTAACTACCACAGAGAGGGTGGCTTAAACAACAAAGATTTAGTTCCTCACAGTTCAGGAGGTCAGAAGCCCAAGATCAAGCTGTTGGCAGAGTTGGTTTCTCCTGAGGCCTCTCTCCTCGGCTTGCAGATGGCCACCTTCTTGCTGTATCTTCTCATGGTCACCCCTCTGTCTGTGTTGCCTATGTCCTAATCTCCTCTCATAAGGACACCTGTCATATTGGATTAGGGCCCACCCAAATGCCTCCATTTTACCTTGATCACCTCTTTGAGATCATGTTCCGAGGTGCTGGGGGATCAGGGCTCAGCATAGGAATCTGGGGAAGACAGCTCAGCCTTCACACAGCCTGACCAGCTCCTGAACATGTTTTTCTGGCTGAATGCTTTTATGCCTCTTTTGTACAATCCTTCCAGGCGAAAGGACTGGTTGAGAATAAGAGGTGATTGAACAAATGTAGCTCCTTGATTGTGGTCAGACCCTGAGCCGTCTGCGAACTCCAAATGGTTGCTCGGGTTCTTTCATGTCAGTGCGAAGGCCTTGTCGCTGCCTGAGGAACACGAGTGAGTGAGAAGGAATGGGCATGGGGGCAAAGGTCTGTGTGTCTTTGTTCTCAGCACATGGCTGGGCTAGGAAAGAAGGAACCTGTCCAGAATTCCTGCAGGACAGGAAAAGGAGGGGACATCTCAACAGGAAAAAGTTCTGCAGTGAAAGTGAAGGGATGCCTGAGAATCAAGGGAATCCAGGCAATGAAGAACACCCTCAATGCTGCAAAGCCAGAAGGAGCTCATACTCTGGAAGACGAGGAAAACTTAGAGAATGAGGGAAAGAGAAGAACAAGGGAGAGACTAGGAAGTACTAGAGGAGAAGGGAGAGCCAGAGAGCCAGTGAGGGCCAGGGGGAGCCAGAGAGCCAGTCAGAGCCAGTCAGGGAAAACCAAAAGAAGAAAAACCAGCCATCAAACCAAGGGCTGCCGGAAAGCACCCAACTGGGGATGATGTACCCAGAAAAGCCAAAAGGAAAAGAACAAGGGGCTGGCTCAGTACCTCAAGGAATACAAAGAAGACATACATGGATATGCATTTGAGCCATGAGGAGCTAAGAGAATTTGAGGATTTGCCTCAGGTAGAGGATGAGGTGAAGAAAACCAGACAGAAATGGGGGTGGGGGAGGGGAAGGAGGCGGTGTTATGTGGATGCAAAAAAGTTTACAGGACCCCTTCTACCCAAGGGGTCCAAGGGAACTCAAGTGGCTGTAGAGCCCCACAAAGGAGCGTTGAAGACATTCCTCTTGTGTAGCCCCCTGTTTGCTGAGCACAGGGCTTTAACATTAGGCGTATACTTTGCTCTAGGTGTCATTCTTGCTGTCCAGCTGCAGCCCTCTATGTTTCAGTAGCAGAGTCTCATCTGTTGCATGGAATAATGTCTATGGTGCATTGTAAAATTAAAAAGAAAGCAGTTTGAAGAACCATCAAAAAAAGAAAAGAGCCTGGCCAGCATGGCTCAAAGTTGAGCATCGACCTATGAATCTGTAGGTCAGAGTTTGATTCCAGATCAGGGCGCATGCCCAGGCTGCTGGCTCGATCCCCAGTGTGGGACATGCAGGAGGCAACCGATCAGTATTCTCTATCATCATTGATATTTCTCTCTCTCCCTCTCCCTTCCTCTCTGAAATCAATAAAAATATATTTTTTAAAGAAAAGGATATATGTACAGTTAGGATTGCTAAGTGGTGTGGCATGCTGACTTTGTAACAGTGGAGAAAAAGCAGAAACCTGGGGAGCCTTGGGAATGGGAGAGCATTCTGATCTTTGTTTATCAGAACTATTCCTGGAAGCTTTCTTCCTGGAAGCTTTCCAGTGCTTCCCCCTGTGCACTGAGTGGACTCTGAGCTCAGACTGCTGAGTCTGTGGTTACACCTGGCAGCTCTGGCTATGACAACAGAGGAAAGTACCTGCACTCTCCATCAGAACACCTTCAAGTGCTATCCACACACCTGAGGTGTATAAACTGGTACCATGGACACGAAACGTGGGAACAGACTCCCTCCAGGCAGCCTTCAGGCAATCCCTGGAAAACCAAGAACTGAACAAAAATTTTAAATATGTTTTTAATTGATTTTAAAGAGAGAAGAAGGGAGAGGAAGAGAGATAGAAACATCGAAGAGAGAGAAATACCAATCAGCTGCCTCATGCACTTCCCCTACTGGGGATCAAGGATGTGACCTCTTGGTTTATGGGTCGATTCTCAAGCACTGAGCCACACCAGCTGGGCTGGATGAATTTTTCATACTGGCCTGGAAACTCTAGGGAGGGAGGTCCCATGGTAGGAGCTACCTACACTGGGGCGCTGTTAACTTCTACTGCCTGACGAATGTCTGTCCTTGGTGTACCCTAACATAATAAACTCATTTCCAGGGGTTTGTGCTTTGTGCCCATCACTGCACTGGCTCGGCCCTGGAGGCTTCAGGGCAGCTGGAACTTACAGGCCACAGCTGTGCTGTACCTGAGTTGATGCCTTGGGCCAGGTAAAAATGTGCCAGACAGGAACTAAGGAGGAGGCCATCTGGCTTTCTAAGATAGACTTTTACAGTTATTGGGAGTTATTTTAATGGCTAAATCCAGGTATAGCGGAGGTCGGTCCTGCAGACGGGTCTCCCCTGTGTGGGGTCCTACAGATAAGAACTTTGCTTCAAAGAAGCCTGGGCCCAGGGCCAAGGGTCAACTGTGTAGAAATGAGTTAATAAAGCAGCCTGAGACTGCTCGCCTTGCAAAGGCCTGTTTGCAAGGTTGGCTCTTGGCTGGCGACTGGGAACTTGGACTTGAGGAGGCTTCTTCTCATTCACTAAATGATGCTTGGCTCCCTGTGCCCAAACTGTGTGCAAACGATGTGCTTTTGCTGAATATCTGCTTTCCCTCTGGGAATCTGGAATTTGGAGTGTGCTAGGCGGAAGGTGCCTATGAAGCCAGCCCCAGTGAAAGCCCTGGCACTGAGTCCGTAATCAGCTCCCATTCTTCTGGGTGGTCACACGCATTGCTGGAGGAATTAAGTGTGTCCTGTGTGACTTCCCTGGGAGAGGACTCGGGGAAGCTTGCATCCGGTTCCCTTCCCACTTTGCCTGTGTGCCCTTGCCCTGGCTGATTCTGCTTCACAGCCTTTCTCTGTAATACATCATATACGGCCATAAGTAGGGCTATATTCTGAGTATGTGTCTCCTAAGTGAATCATCGAACTGGGGAGTTGTCTTGGGGACCCCATACATAAGACACAAGGGAGACACCTGAGGTATCAGTAGTGTTCTCTTTCTCAGTCTGGGTGCTGTTTACATGGGATGTTTAGTTTGAAAAGTCACTGAGCTATACAATTATGATAAGTATACTTTTTCTGTATGTAGAATCAACTTCAATAAAAAGAAAATAGAAGACTATACACCACAGAGATTTTTTTAAAAATGACCTAATTAAAAACAACAACATCACTCCCTTTTATTCAGCAAACATTTGCCACTCCTTTTACCAGGCATTGCACTGGGAGCTTGGGACATGGGGTAGGAAGGACATCATCGTTGCCGCGCAGTTTATTGGGAGGCAAGTAAAGCGTACTTATGATGTGGTTGATTTTTGCTGGGCTCTATCAGAGACACAGTAGGGTGACAGGGGCACAGGGAAAGGGCTTCTAACTTGGCTATTTTGCCACTCCAGGGTTGCCATTCAGGTATCTACAGTAGCCAGGTAGGCACGTGGTCAAAGGTGGCAGGTGGGGAGCTGGGAACTTTGGCAAAATGGGAAAATGTGCAGGCATAGAGTTGCCAGAGGTGCTAGTTTTGTTTTTGTTTTGCAGGAAAAGCCATGGATCTGAATTTTGTGAGAGCTCTTGATTTTTAAGTGCTTTAAATAAATCCAAATGTTAAAATGGGGGCTAAAAAAATAAATAAAAAGTGGGACCAAACAAAACACCCCTGCGGGCCAGATTTGGCATTGGCCTGTCAGTTTGCCAGGCACTGTGCCAACCAGCCATCCCTCCCTCTGACCAAACACTGTGGGTCTACTCTTAGGCACTGGGAAGTACAGCAGTGAGCAAGCCACACCTGCTTGTGCAGTGTGGGGGCTCTGGCATGGAGCTTCTCAAACTTAAGTGTGTGTAGGCATCACCTGGGCAGATTCTACTCAGGAGGTCTGCAGCGGGGCCTGAAAAGTTGCCTTTCTAACAAGCTCCCAGGTGGTGGTAATGGTGGTGGTCCCTGGACCATACTTTGAGCAGCGTTGCTCTGTAAGCCAGGGTCACAGAAACAGCTGTTACTTGAAGGAGAGAAGTTGGGACCTTGACATGAAGATGCAAATGTATGGCAAACATCCTGTTTTCACTTGGATTTTAGTTTATTGGGATTGGCTCGAAAGAGAACTGATGGCATGGGAGGCGGGTTCTAACGCTCTCCCACGCTCTCTCTCGGGTCTCTATTCGGAGTTTATATTCTAGAAGACAGGGTGGGGGTGGAGGAAGGTTTAAGGAGAGCTTCCTGGAGGAGGTACTTCCTGGGCTTCTGGGCTTCCGAGAGGGAGAAACCCAGAACTCCTGCTCGGTTACGGTCCAGGCATCCCACGTGTCTACAGTCCCAGACTCCCTGTCAATCAAGGCACCCCTCCCCCCTCCCCGCCGCTCCGGCTGTGTTGTTTAAAGGCGGCTGCGGGGCCGAGCGCACCCAGAGTGCCGCGCGGCGGGCGGGTTTGGATTTTAAATCCCCGCGGCCAATCAGTGGCGCGTAGACCTTTGTAACGTTCCCGGCGCCGCGTTTGAATTCGAGGAGGAGCCGAGCGGTGTCAGCCTTTGCCCAGACCCTGCTAGATCCGCTCGGGGAGTCCGGGAGCATGAGTGCGGCGGCGGCTGCAGGGAAGCTGGCGCGGGCACCGGCCGACCCAGGGAGAGCCGGGGGCCCCGGCGCTGCAGCTCCAGGGGCTCCAGCGGCCGCCCCGCCGGGGAAAGAGATCCCGGAGGTCCTAGTGGACCCACGCAGCCGGCGGCGCTATCTGCGGGGCCGCTTTCTGGGGAAGGGCGGCTTTGCCAAGTGCTTCGAGATCTCGGACGCGGACACTAAGGAGGTGTTCGCGGGCAAGATCGTGCCTAAGTCGCTGCTGCTCAAGCCGCACCAGAAGGAGAAGATGTCCATGGAGATATCCATTCACCGCAGCCTCGCCCACCAGCATGTCGTAGGCTTCCACGGCTTTTTCGAGGACAACGACTTCGTATTCGTGGTGTTGGAGCTCTGCCGCCGGAGAGTGAGTGTTTCTGTTGGGAGACTGGAGCTGCCCGGGGCCGGGGTGGAGCGCCCGGACCCGGAGCTGCAGGAGAGGCGCTAGAGAGGAGGTGCTGGGAACCTCGAGCTAGCGGTGGAAAAGCTCCTGGGCAGAGCTCGGAGCTACTGGAGGAGGGGGTTTCGGTTAATTGGAGCCCGATTCATGCTGCTGCCAGGGAAGTTGGCTCCTGGACGCGGGGTGTTGGGTGGAGGTGGGGAGCCCTTGTAATGGACGCTAGGGCTTCCGGAGTTACTAAGGGTGGAGTCCGGGGGAATGGGTGCCATGGACCTGGAGCTTCCGGATTGGGCTTGTGTCTGGGAGAGGGTGGTTGGAGCTAGACTTCGGAAGTTCAGGAAAGGGATCTGCTGCTGCGAAAAGACCGGGAAGGGGATTACTGGGGACTCTGAGATTAGGAAGTGGGGCTGGCAGAGGGGTCCCAGGTCAGGGGCTTGGGCAGGAGCTGGTAGGAGAGGGGGTGCTATGAACGGTGTGGCCAGGTTTATGGGAGAACCCAGATCCTAGCTGTTCTGGAAGAGAAATGACGGGGATGGGGGTGGGGTGTCCTGGGCTGCCTTTACCTAATTTTACCGCCTCCACCTGAGGACCTCAGTACCGACCCCCCATTCCTCCTCCTTCCTTTCCTCTTCCCCCCGCCCCCCAGTCTCTCCTGGAACTGCACAAACGGAGGAAAGCACTGACGGAGCCGGAGGCTCGCTACTATCTGCGGCAGGTGGTCCTTGGCTGCCAGTACCTGCACCGAAACCGGGTCATTCACCGGGACCTCAAGCTAGGCAACCTCTTCCTGAATGAGGATCTAGAGGTGAAAATAGGTGAGGTGCTGGGCCTGCAGGGGTTCCGGACACAACAAAGAAGTGGGAATAAAGAGGAGTCTGGGAGAGGGGAAATAGGAAGGAGGCGGGGGAGGGAGGAAGAGGGTGGTAGGAAGTCTGGGCTGTTGATCACTGTAAGTTTCAATGTACATCATCTGTATAGTGCAGTGTGTACTCACCACCCAGAGTCTAGTCTCCTTCATATATTTGACCCTCTTTACTCTTCATCCTCCCCCCATTCCTATTCCCCCTGGTAACTGCCATACTGTTGACTGTGTCTATGAGTTTGTTTTGTTTGTTTGTTGCTTTCTGTTTTGTATCCCACATGTGAGTGAAATCATGGTTCTTGTCCTTTTCTGTCTGACTTATTTTACTTAACAAAATACTCTTCAAGATTCATTCATATTGTCTCAAATGACAGTATTTCATCCTTTTTTATGCCTGAGTAGTATTCCATTGTATATATGTACCACATCTTTTTTCAATTATCCATTGAAGGACATTTAAGTTGTTTCCATGTCTTGGCAACCATGAATAATGCTGCAATGAGCATAAGGGTACAATGTCTTTAAAAATAAGTGTTTTCACCCCGCCTGTGTGGCTCAGTAGTTTGTGTCGGCCTATGAACCAGGAGGTCACGGTTTGATTCCTGGTCAGGACATAAGCCCGAGTTGAGGGCTCCATCCCAGTAATGGTCATGCAGGAGACAGTGGGTCAATGATTCTCTCTCATCGTTGATGTTTATCTCTTCCCCTCCCCCTCCCTTCCTCTCTAAAATCATTAAAAACATTTTTTTTTTCAAAAAGTGCTTTCAAAATTTGGGGGTAGATACCCAGAAGAGGATTTCTGGGCCATAGGGTAGCTCTATTCATTTTTTGAGGACCCTCCAAACTGTTTTCCATAGTGGCTGTACCAATTTATGTTCCCCCCAGCAGTGTATGAGGGTTCCTTTTTCTCCATTTCTCTCTAACACTTATTTCTGACAATATTTTTTTTAAAGAATTTAAATGATTTTTCCATTTTTAAAATTGGGAGGCTGAACATTAAAGTTTTGATTTAGCGCTTTTATTTATTTTTAAAGATTTTAAATTGATATTTAGAGAGAGAGTAAGGGAGAGGGGGAGAGAAAGGGAAGCATCAACATCGATGTGAGAGTGAGACATCGATTGGCTGCTTCCTGCACACCTACTGGGACTGAGCCCGCATCTGGGCATGTGCCCTGGCTGGGAATCAAATGTTTTGGTGTACAGGATGATGCCCAACCAACTGAGCCACACCGGCCAGGACTGCAGCTCTTCTTTTTTTTAAAAAAAAATATATATTTTATTGATTTTTTACAGAGAGGAAGGGAGAGGGATAGAGAGTTAGAAACATCGATGAGAGAGAAACATCAATCAGCTGCCTCCTGCACAACTCCCACTGGAGATGTGCCCACAACCAAGGTACATGCCCTTGACCGGAATCGAACCCGGGACCCTTCAGTCCGCAGGCCGACGCTCTATCCACTGAGCCAAACCGGTTTCGGCTGCAGCTCTTCTTAAACATTCCAGTGGTACAAGGACAGCATTCCCTCGGGGCAGCTCTTTGCTGGGCTGAAAAGCAGCTGTTCCTTTTAGACTCCCTCTGGTTTGCCACAGTCACAATCCCTCCCTACTCCTCACAAACTTGCCTAGTAGCAGTCCTGAAGTTTACCTGCTTGATCCCTTAGTTTCTCTGTCCCTGCCAATTCCCTTTTAGAAGCTTAGCCCTCCTTCCTAAGAGCAGGGGTTAGGGGGGTCATTGAGAGGCCCCCTCCTTGGGCCAGCATGGTGGGGGATTCCTGGGGAGGCCTGGCTGCGTACAAGGAGTAGAGCTTGAGGGCTCAGATGACCCTGGTTCTCGGTGGTCCAACAGGAACCATAAAGGCAGTCGTCTGTGTTGATAGATGACAGAGGCTAGCATCTGAGTACTGCCCCTTCCTCCCTCTGTCCCAGGGGATTTTGGACTGGCAACCAAGGTCGAATATGACGGGGAAAGGAAGAAGACCCTGTGCGGAACTCCTAATTACATAGCTCCTGAGGTGCTGAGCAAGAAAGGGCACAGTTTCGAGGTGGATGTGTGGTCCATTGGGTGCATTATGTAAGTTGGGGGACCCACCTGGCCTCCTCAGGGGCTCTTTTGGAAATCCCACCTGTGAACAGATCTGCCTATGAAAAGGGCAGACTACTCCAAAACAAAACCTAATTCCCCATCTCTTCTTGACACTGGTGTAGGCTGTAGGATTCCTGCAGCCGGGCCCCTTGCTACTCAAAGTGTGGTCCACAGACCAGCAACCCTTTCAAAATGGGGAACCTGAATCAGAATCCAGATTTTAACCAAGTCCTTGGCTGATCTCGTGCGCAAATGTTGTAGAACCACTGATCTAGAAAGCAGCATGGGACGCGAGGGCGTGGGCCAGGAGCTGGAGCTGCAGGAGAGCTGCCTGTGGCCTGTCCAGGCCGAGGCCATCAGAGCTGAGTGGTGGGAGAGCACCTTTTCAGGTGTGGCTTTGATGGCCTGGGACTGGAGTCAGAAGTGAGTTGTGGCAATGGCCTTCGTACTCTTTCCAGTGGAGCTATTTTAAATGAAAACTCCAGGCTTTAAGTACAGAACTCTTAAACACAGAGCTGCCTCTGCAGGAGCGGGTAGCCCCCATCATGACGTGTTCTGTATCGGCTGGCGGCCTCTGGGACCCTAGAACACTGCTGGCTTTTGCTGAAAAATCTTTGGCCCACAAGAATCCTGTTCTCATCACCTCTAATCTACTGAGGCTCTCTGCCAGTGTCCTGGTTTCTGGGCGGCTCCGTGGGCTTGGGAACTGTCCTCAGGGACAGAGGGAGTGTCCAGAGGATGCCTGGCCTTCGCTCTGGCCCTGAGATGATCCCTCCTGCATCTGTGTTTTGCTGAGAACCTGAGCCAAATCCCACCTTGTGCTTACAGGTATACCTTGTTAGTGGGCAAACCACCTTTTGAGACATCTTGCCTAAAAGAGACCTACCTCCGGATCAAGAAGAATGAGTACAGTATTCCCAAGGTGACTAAAAACACTTGGAATTGAACTTGATTATGTTTTGTTACCCCCTCGCCCCCAAAGCTATTTACTGAGCCCAGCTAGAACCTGGGGACACAGAGGTCAATTCCACACCTCAGCCTCAGAGCCTTCAAGGGTCCATGTCTGAAACTGCATACAGAACTGAACATCTGTGCGCAAAAGCATTTTTTCCAGGGTAAGGGAGTTTGTAGATTTCAGAGGAAAAACAAACACCAAAAAGATGGGACGGGAGTAGGAGGCAGGAGAAGTGCTGCATAAGCTTTGGCAGTGGCCTGGACCTTCTGAACTGTGGCCCTGTCTGAGCCAGAGCTGCTGCCTCTGTAGCACCTCGCACGTGCCCTGCATACAGTAGGTGCTCACATTCGTGGATCACTGAGTCCAGTGTGGTGTGAAAATGCACCTGGCACATGGCCGCTTTCCTGTTTAGTGTTCTTGCCTTGTGTGCAGCCAAGAGCCCTGTCCCCATGAAGACAGTCCTAAAGGGTCAGTTAACTGTCAAATGGACACAGCATGGAATGGTTCAGGGTATGGGTCCTCGAGCTGCAAGACTGCCTCCGTGTGGGTGCTGGCTCTAACACTTAGTGTATATTCTTAGGCACATAACCTCTCTGTGCCTCAGTTTCCTCATCTGCAAGGGGCGGTGGTCACAGAGGTCTCCACCCCTTACATGTTTCTGTGAAAGTTAACTGGGTGAATAATAGGGTGTGTTTAGGATAGTTCCCTGGCACACAGTGGGTGTGGAGTTAATGCTAGGCTGTTACTATGCATTTGACCTGTGCTAGGTTATAGCCCACGGAACCGTCTCACCAGGGCTCCGGTCTTGGTACTGTGTCCCCATTTTATAGATGAAGATACTTGTCACAACTGGTGTTGTGGGCAGAACTGGGACTTACACCAGGTCTCTGTGACCCCAAAGCCTGTGTTCTCGAATCTAGTGGGGAGCAGTTGGAATCATGCAAGAGCAAGGTCAGGGACAAACGGCCTCAGCTCCATCTGAGTTTCAAGAGGAAGGAGAATCACCATTCTCATGCTTGTCAACTCAGCAAAGCTGAGAGGAGGAACTGGCATTGTTTGTAGTCGCTGACTGGGGCCTGTGATACCAGGGGTTGCATGGGGAATAGGCTGCAGGTCCTGGTGCATGCTGCACTTGGGGCTTCGACACGTGGCTTATGGCTCTCCCTGTCTCTGCTCCAGCACATCAACCCCGTGGCCGCCTCCCTCATTCAGAAGATGCTTCAGACCGATCCCACTGCCCGCCCCACCGTCCACGAGCTGCTCAGTGATGAGTTTTTTACCTCTGGCTACATCCCTGCCCGACTGCCCATCACCTGCCTCACCATCCCACCCAGGTTTTCCATTGCTCCCAGCAGCTTGGACCCCAGCAACCGGAAGCCTCTCTCAGTCCTCAATAAAGGTAAAACAAGGCCTGGGCAGACCACAGACCCCACCCCACCAAGAGCCTAGGCTTCCCATGTGTTGGTGGCTGGCCCAGAGTGCGGGTGCAGCAGGACAGGCTCTGGCCCCATGGCCTCGTCCTCCATAGGAAGATGCCCTTGGTTCTGTTAGAGCAGTGGTTCTCAACCTTTCTAATGCCGCGACCCTTTAATACAGTTCCTCATGTTGTGGTGACCCCCAACCATAAAATTACTTTCGTTGCTACTTCATAACTGTAATTTTGCTACTGTTAATAAATTGTAATGTAAATATCTGTGTTTTCCGATGATCTTAGGTGACCCTGCTAGCGGTTCGTGACGCACAGATTGAGAACTGCTGCTGTAGAGCCTAAGACCATTGGAAAACACAGATATTTACATTATGATTCATTAACAGTAGCAAAATTACAGTTATGAAGTAGCAACGAAAATAATTTTATGGTTGGGGGTCACCACAACATGAGGAACTGTATTAAAGGGTCGCGGCATTAGGAAGGCTGAGAACCACTGTGTTAGAAAGATAGACCGAGCACGGCTGAATCACACCTGTCAGGCCCAAAGAGCAGAGTGGACTGAACGGCACACTTGAGAAATTCTAATCGTCACTCTTGTGTGGTTCATTAAGAAAAATATGAGAAACTTCACATGTCCACAGAGACCTGAGGGCAGTAGACTCCCGAGCACCCACCAGGTTCGTGTCACGAAGAGTGTGCCACGTGTGCTTCATCTCCTGTTTCGTTCCTCTGAAGTTTTTGAAGTTAATAGCAGACACCATACCATTTTATCCCCTATAACCTCAGTCTGTCTTTAAAAGGATGGACATCTTATCACACCACATGCCACTGATTAGGTTATTATTGTTTCTAGGTCTCCTCAGAGGACAAATTAGGAAATGTGTGTGTGTGTGGGTGGGGGGGTGGCCTGAGTTTATGGTGATATTTCCAATTCACATTTTTTCTTTTTTGTTTTTGTTAATCCTCACCTGAGGATATTTTTCCATTGATTTCTCAAAGAGAGGGAAAGACAGAGAGAAATATTGATGTGAGACAAACACATTGATTGGTTGCCTCCTTCACATGCCCCAACCAGGGCGCAGGCCGGGGAGGAGTCTGTAACCGAGGTACGGAATGGGTCCACAGAGACTCTATCCACTGAGCCAAACCGGCTAGGGCCCAATTCACATTTTTTCAACATTTTATTTAACTTGTTATATTTCAAACTTGGGAAAAGGTGTGAGAATAGACAAAACCTCCTATATCCACTTTAGCCAGATCCACAATTCACATATTTTTTCACATTTGCTTCATCAGTACCCTTTCTTCCTCTCTTCCCTCTCTTTCTTCTGAACTGTTTGTGAGTTATATATCCTAATATTTACAACTTAATATTTCAATGTATTTATCCCCAAACAGAGATTCTTTTACTAAACCACAACACATGGCACAGTTATCAGGTTCAGGAAATTTAATGTTGATACGATCTTGGTTTATAGCAATCTTTCTCTCTGCTGTGAAGTTACTGCTTTTCTTTTGGTAATTTACAAGTGATTCTAATATAATGTTTTAGGGTTTTTACTTCTTTGATTTTATATTTGTATTTCTTTTCTCTTAAACAGAAAATCTTGTCTCCCTACTTTAATACATATACATTTTTCAACATATATAAACTAGTTCCTTTTGTTAAATGAATGTTTTATTTTCTTGCAGTTCTATTTGTCCTGGGAGTATATTTCACTAAAGATAATATAGTATGAAAAAAATCATTTGAAATACTTTTCTGTGTGGATATAGCATCAATTTAATATATACTAATTTAATATATAAGTTCATTTGTTTCATTTATAACCCAATACTGTTATTTTAAGGATTATCTATTTTTCTTTTGGGAATAATTTTTTGACATTTCTTTTACTGGTGATGTCAGCCTTTTTTTTTTTTTTTTAATGTTTTTATTGATTTTTTAGAGAGATAGAAACATTGATCGGCTGCCTCCTGCATGCCCCCTACTGGGGACCAAGCTGGCAACCTGGGCATATGCCCTGACCAGGAACCGAACTGTGGCCGCCTGGTTCATGGGTCGACACTCAACCACTGAGCCACACGGGCCAGGCCAGTGATGTCAATCTTGATCACTTGGTCTTGGTGGTGTCTGATGGGCTTCTCCTCTGCAGCATCACTGTTTTCTCTTGATGATTAAAACGTGCCTTGCCGTGGGCTGCTTTGAGACTGTTTCTCCTCAGACTCTGCCCACCGATGCTAGCACTTCTGGTGGCTCTTGCCGTGGCAGCTGTTACCATGGTGTTCTGACAGTGATGTTTCTCTCCTGCACATTCATTCATGGGAATACTTTCGTAAGGAGGAGCTGGTGCTTCTCTCCCATGTATTTATTTATTCGATTATGTCAGTCTGGACTCATGGGTATTTATTCTTTGGGCTATCATGTAATGGTGTTATTTTAAGGCAGGCGTCCTCAAACTATGGCCCGCGGGCCACATGCGGCCTGCTGAGGACATTTATCCGGCCCGCCGGGTGCTGCTGCCTGTCCTGCTTAGCAGCCAACTCGTCCCGGGCCCGCAGTGCGCATAGGAATTTGTTCATAGTTTTTTTTTTTAAACTATAGTCCGGCCCTCCAAAGGTCTGAGGGACAGTGAACTGGCCCTTTGTTTAAAAAGTTTGAGGACCCCTGTTTTAAGGATTGCTTTTTTTCTTCTTCTTTTGGCTTTAATTTTTGGACATAAAACATTTTGTAAAAACTTCTTATGCTGGAAATTTTCAAACTTACCCAAAAGTAGAGAGAACTGGCCCTAGCCGGTTTGGCTAAGTGGGTAGAGCGTCGGCCTGTGAACTGAAAGGTCCCAGGTTCGATTCCAGTCAAGGGTACATGCCCGGGTTGTGGGCTCGATCCCCAGTGGGGATCTCTCATCATTGATGTTTCTAACTTTCTCTCCCACTTCTTTCCTCTCTGAAATCAATCACTTACGTTTGCCTATATTTATTCCACATGCTCCTCCTTTTTTTGGCTACAGTTTTAAAGGCAAATCCGAAACATTTAACACTTAAGTCTTTACCACAGCATCGTTTTTAAAATTGAAAATCTGATCTGTAAATATTGTAGAGAAGGGTTTCATTTCACGAGGGGAATGAGCACATGGTAGTGGGAAAAGGATTACACTGATAAGCTTAAGACAAAATCATGCTTCTACCCTCAGAAATGACCAATGTCCCATCTCAGTGTGGATCTTTTCAGGCTATTGGTCATATAAGTATATAAAACACATTTTAGGGTGGGAGATCTCTTACATTTTTGTTAAGTGCCTGCTTAATTCATCCTGCTGGTCTGCCATTTACTGAGCCCTCCCATTCTGGATGCTGAAGGTACTTATAATTCTGAGTGTCTGACTCTGTTGGCTGTGGACCTTCCTAAAGGCCTTGCCTGGTGCTGGGGGTACTAGTGAGTACCAGGTACATGTTAGAGCCTGAGCTCTAATAGCCTGACACTGACTGAGTTTACCCAAAGCAATAGCAGCTAAAAGGGGTCTTCTCTGGAGAGAGAGCACCAGCTGTGGCACGGGGTCCCGCACCCTCCCAACCTGCTGCTTTTGTGCCAGCTAATGACCACATCTCATCTCCTAGGCACGGAGAACCCTATGCCTGAGCGGCCCCGAGAGAAAGAGGAGCCTGTGGTCCGGGACACCAGCGAGGCGGTCGACTGCCACCTTGGTGATATGCTGCAGCAGCTGCACAGCGTCAATGCCTCCAAGCCCTCGGAGCGGGGGCTGGTCAGGCAAGGTGGGCACTGCAGCCGTCTGGGGCAAGGCTGCCCCAGGCATCTCACGAGGCCAGGGAGTCTCAGCCCGCAAAGTGTGGGCCTTGTCCAGGCCCCTGTCCTCATAATATGTTTAGTTCCCCCCTTTCCTGTGGATTAAAATCCCAATGAGTTAGCCTGATGCCCAAGGCCCTCCATGGTCTGGCCCTTCCTTTCTGACTCATGGGTTCTGTCCCCCATTTCCCAGCACCTCACTTGCGGCCTGGGTACCTGTCCACACAGTTTCTTCTGTTCAATGAATTCCTGGTTGGCCTTCGAGACGGCTGAAATAACAGACCAGGATGAGCTCCAGCCTCAGAGCTTTGTGCACACTGTCCCTTCCGGAGCATTCTTCCTGCAGATCTCTGCATGGCTCACACACGTGTTTCTCAGATGTCTGTTCTAGTAGCCCCTCCCGAGCATTTCCTGGCACCACTCCTAGCACTGGGCATCCCCCGTGCCTGCTTTATATTATCTATAGCATCTCTCACCCCACAGACTCTGAAGTTTCCATATTGGTTTTCTGTATAAGAGAAGGGGTTATTGCGGTAACTGTGTATAACATTTTGATGTATTTGGAATTGTCTT
This sequence comes from Plecotus auritus, assembly GCF_963455305.1. Lineage (NCBI taxonomy): Eukaryota > Metazoa > Chordata > Mammalia > Chiroptera > Vespertilionidae > Plecotus > Plecotus auritus. The sequence goes on from NC_137774.1 coordinate 62,869,405, forward strand.
CTCACAATATTTGAGTCCTCAAAATTAGAAAGCTAGAGAATCTGCCAGCCACTGACTCACCATGATGGAAGCAACTTAAATATTTTGTTCATATTTATTTTGATTCGTCTCTGTTCCTATGGCTAGAATGCAAGCTCCATGAAGGCTGGGTTTTGCTCATTGCTCACTGAGGGTAAGAGCCTGGTTCTGACCAATCATCTGTCTGTTTCCATCCCAGAGGAGGCCGAGGATCCCGCCTGCATCCCCATCTTCTGGGTCAGCAAGTGGGTGGACTATTCGGATAAGTATGGCCTTGGTAGGTTTCTTCCAGAATGCGTGGGTGGCCCCGGTGCAGCCTGTGACCCTTTGACCTGTTCCAGCCTCTTGCCTTTTTTGGCTGCTAGGTCCTCTCCCAACTCTCCTAGCTTCATCCCAGACCTCCAAGTGCCAGCTCCTCATGTCCCCCTGCTCCCCTTTCTGAGGTCTCCCCCCACTACCATTAGGATATCAACTGTGTGACAACAGCGTGGGGGTGCTCTTCAATGACTCAACTCGCCTTATCCTCTACAACGACGGTGACAGCCTGCAGTACATAGAGCGCGACGGCACAGAGTCCTACCTCACCGTGAATTCCCATCCCAACTCCTTGATCAAGAAGGTGGGTGCTGGCCGGCCCGCGTGGCCCGTGCTGCTGGGAGGGAGATGGGCCAGGGTGGGGCTAACTCTGGACTTCTGACTCTCCAACTAGATCACCCTCCTTAAGTATTTCCGGAACTACATGAGCGAGCACTTGCTGAAGGCAGGGGCCAATATCACACCACGGGAAGGTGACGAGCTGGCCCGGCTGCCCTACCTGCGCACCTGGTTTCGCACCCGCAGTGCCATCATCCTGCACCTCAGCAATGGCTGTGTGCAGATCAATTTCTTCCAGGTGAGCCGGGCCGGGGGAGGACATGGGGGTCGGCGCCTGTCGGGGGCCTCGGGTCTGGCGGGGAGTAGGAGGTGTGGGACCTGTCCTTGGCAGCAGGAAGGGAGTGGAGTAAGGGCCCCCAACCAGCGGGGCTGTTTTCCTTCTGTTCCCCCCACATACACAGCTGGACCTTCAATTCACTGGTCACCATCTGTCCCTCCTTCCCCCCTAGGACCACACCAAGCTCATCCTGTGCCCGCTGATGGCCGCCGTGACTTACATCAACGAGAAGCGGGACTTCCGCACGTACCGCCTGAGCCTCCTGGAGGAGTTCGGCTGCTCCAAGGAGCTGGCCAGCCGGCTCCGATACGCTCGCACCATGGTGGACAAGCTGCTTAGCTCACGCTCGGCCACCAACCGCCTCAAGGCCTCTTCGTAGGCCCACCCCCTTGGGACTGGTGCCCCCGTGACCCCCACCAGCACCTTGGCCCGTTCTGGTCAGCTCCCCTGGCGCTGGTTTTTATAGTGTGCCCCAGCCCTGGGCGTGGAGAGAGCCAGTACAGGTGGGGCTGCTGTGTAAGTTATTTTTGTACATGTTTGCGTGTGGGATCTATGGCCCCTTCCTTCCCTCTCACCCGCACTGTATGTACAGATTATTGCTGTTGGATTCAGGACTGTCCTTTCCCTGCCTTTATGCACATTAAACACATGAGAATCTTCTTTTTCTTGTATTCCGAGGGGTGTTTGGCACCTGGGCGTTCAGCACATCTTTGCTCCAACATCTATCCCCAGGCTTCCAACCCTCTGCAGGAATTTTCCCACGTGAGGCCAGCCTCAGCCCAGGCCTGGCTTCTCAGCCGGCCGGCCTCCGCTCCCAGCAGCTCCTGGGCATGGCTCCCTGGTCCCTGGCGCCGGCGGGTAGTAGGGCAAGAAGAGGCTCTCAGAGGCACAGCTCCTCATGGCGTGGTGCGTGTGGAGGAGCAGGCGCGGGAAGCGGTCTGTGAAGTACTGGACAAAGCTGTCGGGTACCTGGCCTAGCGCCTGCCGGACGTCACCCGGGAGCTCCCTGTAGTGGTGCTTCTGCAGAGTTAGAGCAGGGCCTGGCTCAGTGGCAGCGGAGACCAAGCCTTTCCAAGAGCCAGGCCCACCCGAGCCCTAGACGCACCTTGTTCCTCATGGCACGGAGCAGGTCTCGCACCGAGGTCCCCTTGTAGGACCGGAACCTTCGCAGATCTGTGGGTGGGGAAGTCATGGGCTCAGCGGTCCCCATTGGGCTCCACTTCCAGTCGCCCCCCTCGTGCCCGCCTCTACCTGTCTGCAGCGGCACTGTGATGTGCTTGTGCCAGTTGCCCCGGACCACGGCTGAGCCTCCTGCCTCCAGCGCCGTCACCAGTGGCCCCTCTTCAGACTCCTTCTCCAGCCAGTCACTGACGTCCTAGGCCCATAGAGCTCCTGAGCCTGTGACCAGTCTCAGGGCCAGGAGCCCACCCTCCTGTTATCCCACCAGGTCGTCACCAACCCAGGGGTGGGTACTGTTCTTCATCTCACAGGGGCAAACTGGCTCAGGGACAGTGCTTTGCTCAGGGTCGTGTCCGATGGAACGTGCTACCTGGGCACAGGTTCAGCACGAGTGACCACTAGGGCTGAAAGGAGCAGTTGTGCTCTCTCACAAGGGGCGGCTTGGGGGGGCGGGGTGACGAGTGGACTGGAGCACCAAGATGGCAACGGTTAGGAGTTTGCTCCATCTTGGTTTAGGTAAGGAGCTGGGCTGCCTAGCACAGGTAGACAAGTCCCTTTTCTCTTAGCCAATCTGGCCTCCCCTTGTTGCTCAGGACCCACACTTGGGACTTGCTAGCCTGTTCCCAAGGTTCCCCTGACCTGGAAGAACTGGAGCTGCTTGGCTCTGCTCCAAAAGAAGGGGTGGGCCAGCACCTGCTGAGCAGAGGGGCGCGCCTGCGGCTGAGGGCTCAGCATGGCCTCCACCAGGCTCCGGGCAGCCACCTTGTCTGTGGGGGGGAGGGGGTGGCTTTAGGCCCCCAGCCTCATGCCCTGCTTCCTCCCTTTGCTGGGCCAGGTCCCTCTCACCATGGGCCTCTTCCTCCAGGTGAGCCAGACAGGGAGCCCCTGCAAGGATGTTTGCCTGGCGATAAAGACTCTCTCCAAAGGGGTGGCTGCCGCTGGAGAGCACGTAGTAGAACACGCAGCCTGCAGAGAAGATGTCCACCGCGCTGGTCTGGGCCGGAGGAAGGGGCGTAAGGAGGAAGTCCGCCCGGAACTCTGCCTGGCTAACCTCTCCCAGGGGCGTCTGGCTCAGAGAAGAACTCAAGGATGCTTCTGAGAGGCAGCCCCTTAGCCCTAGGTCCCTCCCCTCTGCACCATTGAAGGGTCCCATGATTTTCACCCCAAATCTTTGCCCCTACTGAGCTTCTAGCTCGGGTTTCTAGGCGCCATTCCTGCACATCTAGCAGGGAGCATCGGGAAGTGAAGCCGGCCAGGTGTGTGGGAGGAGGTGGAGGTGAGGATGATGGGGGGGTGGGGGGGGAGGGCTGTCCACAGCCGCCCTGCACTAAGCTCTGCTGGTTGCCTCCAGTGGCAGAGCTTTCACTTCCCAAGAGGCGCCAGAACTCCAGAAGTGAAAATGTTGGCCACTAATTAAAAAGCGAAAGGACCTGACAGGCTCCTAACCGTGCCTCTGTCCTTGGGTGTGCAGGTGGCCCCCTCTATCTTTCTCTAGACATCAGGGGTGGGAGCAGCTTTGCCTAGTGACTCCTTTTGTGCTGCTGTCATCTATGCCCATGACTGTCACTTCCACACACAAACCTGGGGCCTCAAACTTACATGTTTCTAGGGTCAGGCACTGCGCTTCAACTATGTTTGCTCATCTGATGCTCCCGCCCTCCACCCAGTGCTTCTCTACGCTGGCTGCATGTGAAAACCCTGGCCTTGCCCCAGTGGATGGGGCTGGGGTCACTGGATGTGGGGCCAGGCAGCTGACTCGTTTAAGTTCCCCGGTGATTCTGCAGCACAGGGAAGAGATAAAACCATTCTAGCTCAGGGTTCTTAACCTCAGCACTATTGACACTTTGGGCCTGATAATTTTTATGGGGTGTGGTCAAAGGATATTTAGCAGCATCCTTCGTCTTTACCTACTAGATGCCAGTAACACCCCTCTACCCACCACGTGTGGTTACCAAAAATATCTCCAGACATTACCCAGGGACCCTGGATGGTGGCATAGTCCCTGGCTGAGAACCACTGCTCTAGGTAGGAAAGGATGAATGAGCCCACTTTACAGATGAAGAAGCAAGCTCCAGCTCACACTGTGATGTGGAGCCTGGGCAGGAAGCCCTGGGCCAGGTGATGGAGGACTCACCGGGCTGTTGGGGGGCGGGAGCTGCAGGAGCTCAGGTGCCATCCAGCCCTCTGTGCCGGGGACACCTGAGCGCAGGCTGAAGCTACAGCGGCCGGCTGCCAGCTTCTTGCACAGGCCAAAGTCGGAGAGGACCACCCTGCCTCGGCCTTGGCTCTCAGGCCCCGTGATGAGCACATTGGTTGGCTTCAGGTCCCGGTGCACTGTGAGAGCGGGAGGCAGCTGAGCGCAGGTGGGGAGGCAGGGTGGGAGATGGGGAGCGAGGGGTGGGTGGGTACCTATGTGTAGAGAATGCAGGTGGGCCAGACCAGACATGAGGTGCTGCAGTGCTGTCTCCGGCTCCAGGCCCCAGCAGTCCAGCTCTGAGTTTTCCACGTACTGAGGAGCAGCAAGGGCAAAGTCACTGCGGCCAGGACCCTCCGGCCCTCACCCACACCGCCCTGCGCCCCAGCCTCACCTCCTGCAAAGAGGCAGGGCAGAGCTCCAGGGCGATGTAGTAGAACTGGGGTCCCCGCTCTGTACAGAAGTAGCGGAGCACATTGGGGTGCCTGTCTGACTCTTGCAGCAGCTGGACCTCCCGCCGCACCAGGCCAAAGCATTCACGAAGGAGTCGCTTGACAGCCACTGCCCGCCCCTCAAACTGTCCCCTGGTAGGTGGGGGAATGGAGGTTCAGAGAGGGCAAAGGTTAGGACAGCTCTCCAAGGGATCATGTGGGAAGAGCTGTGGAGAGCCACGTCTCCAGCCTGGCTCCTGGCTGCCACTTACCGGAAAACGAAAGTCCCGCCTGCCCCGCGGCCCAGCACATCCTTTGGGTTAAAGGAGATCTTCCCCACCACAGTGAGCTGCTCAGCTAGGGGAGAGGAGGGCGGGGTCTCAGGGAGCCACCACTGCCCAGCCCAGCCCTGCCCTGCCTTCACCTTTCTTCCCCCTTCCATGCCCAGCCTGGTGCTAGACTGCGCAGGCCCCATGCCTGGTGCTGCACGCACTGTGTGTGTGCTTGGGCAAGTCACTTAACCGTGGGACCTTGGTTTTCTCATCTGCAAAGCAGTACAGACCAGGCACCTGCTCCTCAGCGGGCACAGTCCCCAGCGCTCCCTCTTCTTGTCCACGTGGCGGCTCTGCTCCTTGGCCCAGCTGGCCTACATGTGGGCCTGAGTGTGCAGTCCTCCTTCCAGCTTCCAGCGTGTGCACCTGCTTTCCCTCATCTCTGAACCTTTGCCGGTGCTGTGGGTGCCACCAGGACACTCCGCTCCACTCCCCGCAGCTCTCTCGGGGAATTCCATCTTATCCTGGGGGCAGAGCTTAGCCATCTCTTTAGGGCACTCACTATTCCCCCCACACCTGAGACATGCCCCTCTGTGCTCACCCAGCCCCCTATGTGTCACACTGCCTAGCAGCTACTGTCTGCTCTAGGTTCCGCCTAGCAGTCATGAAAATGCCAAAGTAAAGAGTTTGTGAAACATCGTTGTTTTCCGAATGTATGTAATAGAGGAAATCCAGTATTACATAGAGTGTCTCCACTGAGTACAACAGGCTCCCTCTGGGTGTTTTGTGTTCTTAGATGCTTCCACTGAATGACTGCGATCACTTTGATTATTTTTTATAGTGGTTAAAAAATTAGGTGTTTTATATAACAAGGTGTCCTGGCTGAGCCAGGGCTGGGGTTCAGCATCCTCTCCGCCTCCGAGGATGCCTGGTGATGTGACATGTAAGTACTTGAGAGGACGCCTGGGGCAGCAATAGGACAGTACGGAGTGACGACAGGGCCATTGGACGAGAACCACCTGGGGTGTCTAGGGAAAGACTGCTCAGGTCCAAAGGGCCAAGGAGATGAGTGTGTCAGGGTGCAGTGTACCTACCCAGAGCCTGTAAGTTGACAGGAGCTGCAGCTCAGGGCTTGGTGGGGGGACCTCCTAAAAGAGGTGATCCCTGAGGAAGGATAGCTGTTCCCTTTCCACAGAGGAAGGTGAGCACGTAGGTATAAGTTGGGAGCAGCACTGAGCATCAAGCCACGTGTCAGGTGGAATTTAGCCTGAGTATAGGCTCCAAGGAATGAGGCTGTGATTTGAGCGGTGACCAGGAGATGCCAGTAGCAGTTTATGCAAAGGACTAAAGGACAGCCCCGCCCAGAGCCAAAGAAGAAGTAGCCTGAATTAGTAGAAGGAAACCAATGAGAGCATGGGGAAGGCCCAAGGCGCAGTCTGTGTACCAGAGGAGGCTTGAAGGGATTGTTTATAGGAGCAAATTGAGAAAACAAGAGAATGTTTAGAAAATAAAAAGCTCTAAAGAAGGGAAATGGTACCAAATGGTATCTAGGTAATTTACTGTCACTGTTACCAAATATGATATTATTTTAGCACACATATTAATACCATCACCTCTGTATGATTTTAAATAGTTTTGTTTGTTTGTTTGTTTTTTAGCCCTAGCTGATTTGGCTCAGTGGACAGAGCATTGGCCTGTGTACTGAAGGGTCCTGGGTTCGATTCCAGTCAAGGGCACAAGCCCAGGTTGTGGGCTTGATCCCCAGCAGGGGGCATGCAGGAGGCAGCCAATCAATGATTCTTTCTCATCATCGATGTTTCTATCTCTCTCCATCTCCCTTCCTCTCTGAAATAATAAATAAATACATAAATATATTTTTTAATATATTTTATTGATTTTTTACAGAGAGGAAGGGAGAAGGACAGAGAGCCAGAAACATCGACAAGAGAGAAACATCGATCAGCTGCCTACTGCACGCCCCCCACTGGGGATGTGCCCACAACCAAGGTACACGCCCTTGACCGGAATCGAACCTGGAACCCTTCAGTCCACAGGCCGACGCTCCATCCACCGAGCCAAACCGGTTAGGGCTAAAAATATATTTAAAAAAAACAAATTAAAAAATAAAATGTTTTTTTTTGTTGTTGTTGTTTTTTTAAAAATATATTTTATTGATATTTTACAGAGAGGAAGGGAGAGGGATAGAGAGCTAGAAACATCGATGAGAGAGAAACATCGATCAGCTGCCTCCTGCACACCTCCCACTGGGGATGTGCCCGCAACCAAGGTACATGCCCTTGACCGGAATCGAACCTGGGACCCTTCAGTCCGCAGGCCGACGCTCTATCCACTGAGCCAACCGGTTTCGGCTAAAATGTTTTTTTGAAAAGAATAGTTTTTTATTGATTTTTAGAGAGAGAGGAAGGGAAAGGGAGAGAGAGAGAAACATTGATTGGCTGCCTGCTGCATGGCCCCTACTGGAGACTGAACCACAACCCAGGCATGTGCCCTGACTGGGAATCGAATTGACCACCTTTTAGTGCACAGGATGATGCTCCAACCAACTGAACCACTCGGCCAGGGCTGATTTAAAAAAATTTAATCCGCATCTGAGGATATGTTTTTATTGATTTGAAAGAAAAAGAGGTACCGGAGAGAGAGAGAGAGAGAGAGAGAGAGAGAGAGAGAGAGAGAGAGAGAGAGATTTATCAGCTACCTCCTGTACAAGCCCCAACTGAGGATTGAAACCAGAATCTAGGTATGTACCCTGACTGGGAATCGGACCCGCAACATTTTGGTGCAGGGGACAACACTCTAACCAACTGAGCCACCCTGCCGGGCACCTCTGTGTGATTTAATAATGATGGAGTGATCTCTCCCAATGAGGTGATGTCACTAGGTGTTATCATTTCCATGTGACAGATGGTGCTGGGTCCACACCCAGTTCTGTCTGACCCAGAATCTTTGACGATAATAAAAAAGAATGGCAGACCTTTCTAGAGTGCTCAACTACATAGCAGGCACTATTCAAAATATTTCCCTAACTCATTCAGGCTCAGCTACTCCACTAGTGGCTCCTAACAAACCGACTCTCTGTTCTTGACAAGCCCTTTCTTGTCACTTAAGCTCACCTTCAGGGTCTTCCAGTGGCTGGGTTTGCTCAGAGGGGCTTTGCAGCCTCTTCTGGTCCTGTGGGGTGGTCCCTGGGAGCTGGGGCAGAGCACCTTGTGAGGTGGGAGGGGGGCCCGCAGGTGCCAGGAGGGCCTGCTGCTGCTGCTCCGCCAGCTGCTGCTGCTGAAACACAGGGCGTAGGAGGGCTCAGCCCTGCTAGGCCCTGCCCGTGGGGGTCCTAGCAGCTGTGCCCGAGATGCCCTGCATGGGACTATGAACATAGACAGCACAGTAACAGGGGCTCGGGCACCACTGGGAAGAAGGCAGGGGCAGAATCGGAGCTGCTGAGTGTCTTGGAAAGGAGGGGCAGAGTTCTCCCTGGGCTCCCCTACAACAGACCCAAGGTTGGGTGGTAGGCTTACCTGCCTCATGAAGAAGAGAATCCACCATCCCAGGAGGACTGCAGTGAGGCTGGCCACCAGCAGGTCTTGGGGTCCCAGTCCTAGATACAAGTCTGTGGTGTTCTCTTCAGGGTGCAGCTCCAGGTCCCAAAGTTCCTCCTGACTCAGACTCAGGAGCTGGGAACACACGGGCTTTCACTCAGCACCTGCTGTCACTGGGAAATCCCTAACCCTTTGTCACCAGTATAGGGCTGGGTTTAGTTTAAGGGGCAGTGAGTGAGTGGCCCGCGTGGTGGGGGACAGAGCGCTCTCCGTGGTGCTGAAGGGGCAGCGTGGTGTAGAGCGGGCGCTCTCCATGGTCCTGAAGCATCAGGGTGCCCCAAACCTAGCTGGTGACCAGCATCTCCTGGGTGTCACTAAAAAATACAGATAGTTTTGAGGCAACACAAAAAATGTAGATATCCAGCTCCAGAGATTCTTAATCCATGGGGCTGGAGTGGGCATCCAGTGATTCTAATGAGCAACCAGACTTGAGAATTATTGTTACAGGTCATGGCTGTTCCTTCTTAAAAATTTTTTTAAAAAAATTTATTTCATAGCCTGGCTGGCGTGGCTCAGTGGTTGAGCACCCACCTATAAACCAGGAGTTAGCTGGTTTGATCCCAGTCATGGCACATGCCCAGGTAGTGAGCTTGATCCCCAGTGGGGGGAGTGCAGGAGGCAGCGAATCAATGATTCTCTCTCATCATTTATGGTTTTTTCTCTCTCTCTCCCTCTCCCTTCCTCTCTGAAATCAATAAAAAATAAGTAAAATTGATTTCATAGAGGGAGAGGGAGAGAGACAGAAACATCAATGATGAAAGAGAATCATTAATTGGCTGCCTCCTGCAGGCCCCACACTGGAAATCAAGCCCCTAACCCAGGCATGTGCCCTGACTGGGAATCAAACCTTGATCTTGTTCATAGGTCACCACTCAACCACTGAGCCACGCTGGCTGGACATGGCTGTTCCTTCTAACCCTGAACTACTAGTGATTCTTGTCCAATTCTCTCCTAGGAGAGCATGCTTTCATAGGTTTTCTGTTTTAACTTTCTCACTTGATAACCATTTTGTAACTTTTACACTGAAAAAGAATAAAGAAAACTGTGACCCATGTTTCACAGTTTAGATGACCAATATATTTTTGACACTTCTAACAACAAAAATAGTTTTCCTTTTGGGAAACTGTGTGAGGTCAATTGACCCACTCTAAATGTTATTCATAGAAGGCTGAGGAAAATGTCCTATAGCTGCCCACTCACCTGCCAAGTCTCCCTCCAAACCCTCTGCCCTTTTATGTATTTATTTTTTTAGGTTAATCATCACCTGAGGACATTTTTCCATTTAATTTTAGAGAGAGTGGAAGGGAGGAGGACAGACAGAGAGAAAAACATAGATGTGAGAGAGAGACATTGATTCGTTGCCTCCAGCATATGCCCTGACTGGGGCCAGGGATCAAACCTGCAACCAAGTTATGTGCCCTTGACTGGAATCAAACCTGGGACCCTTCAGTCCATGGGTTAACACTCTATCAAACCAGCCAAACCAGCCAGGGTGCCCTCTGCCCTTTTAGCACTGACCTCCAATAATAGGGCTGGGGCCTGCAGGCTCTTGGAGAGTCTAGTTTCAGCAGTTCTACTCCCTGGGGTGGGATGGACTCTCAGCATGGTGGTGTGCAGGACTGGGGGTGGCTCATGGTGTCCTAAAGGGCAGGGGAAAAGTCCATGGGCTGAAGGTGACCTCAGTCTTCCAGATCAGAAGCCAGGATCACATCCTTCATTGTCATCTATTCCAAATTTGAGCTAGAGAATCTCACCAATGAGCAGCCACTGGCTAGGGAGGGCCACACTGCCTGAGGGGTATCTGACAGCTGTGCTAGGTAAGCCCTCTCGCTCTCCTGAGACTTGAAGTGTCACATCATCTGTGGTGGGGCCATCCATGGAGGCCAGGGTCAGTCCACGAGGCTATGGCAGAAGATGGAGAGTCATGAGTGAGGGGGCTCTCCTGCTCCAGCCCCTCTTTCCAGCCCCTCAGAGACCCCTTCTCACCACTAAGGCCACCCCTGTGTGAACCAGTGCTTTGGAAACATAGAAGCCAGCTTCATCCTTCCCTATATACAACGTCATCCTAGTGGGGGAGAGGAGGAGGAGAGGGATGAGTAATGGTTGTGGGCTGTTTCAGTTGCACCATGTTCTTGTATTGTCCCCTCCCACGTCAGTTCTGGTCTTGGCTATATGACTTGCTTGGGACAATGAGACCATTGCAAATGTGATACAAGTAGAGGCTTTAGAAGTGCTTGTGTAAAGGGGCTTGTCCTCTTGTATGTTCTTTGGAACCCCAAGACCACCATGGAGGAAGCTTAGACTAGCCTGATGAAGTCAGAGAGACCTTATCTGACACCCTCTAGGCAATAGCCCATCAAATATGAGACAGGTGAGACCATCCTAGGGCATCCAGACTCAGCCAAGCCACCAGCTGACTGCACACATTAACTAAATCCTCCCAGACCCGAACACCAGCCAGCTGACTCACAGAAGCTTGAAAAATAATAAATGTTGTTTTGAAGCCCACCCCCCCCCCTTTTTCCTATTTATCCTTTAGGTTTCTATTTAGATGCCCTCTCTTCCAGGAAGTGTCCCACCACTCCCTCCTGCCCCCATCTCAGTGTAGGTGCTCTTTCCGTACATCCCCATGGCAAACCTACCCTCTTATCCCACCCTCTAGCATACCGCAATTGCCTCTTCACACACCTGTCTCCTCTACTAGACTCTAAGATTTCTGTAGGTAGGAACACTGACAGCATTACTGTACTCCCAGAGCCTAACAAGTGACTGATACACAGTAAATGCTCAATTAATATTTGCAGAACAAATTGAATGGGAGGATAATCCTTGATTTTCCCAGCCTGTCTCTTGGCTCCCTAAGATGGGGACTCTAAGGCTCTGAGTTCTTTAAGGCAGGGTGACAGTTAGTCTCAAACAACCAATAAGGCACAGCACCTGCCAAGCAGAACAGATGCCCGCTATAGCACTGGAGTGGAGACCGGGAGGCCCCTCCTCGGCCAGATCTGACCTTGTCACTTGCTGAACAGTGGGGCTATCTGGGGGTCCTGGAATACACAAGGGGTGATGAGGGCACTACTTATTTATTAATAGCCAAACTGGCTGGTCAATAGCCAGCTTGAAATATTTTGACCTCTAGTTCAACTGTACTGGTATGTCATGGTCAGACATCATGCCTGCCCATTGGGCCTGGGCTACAACCCTTCCAGAGGGTCCTCCCCAGTCCCCAGGCATGAGCACCTACAGCAGCTGGATGTCCAAGACAGAGAAGTGGGTGGCTATGTTCTGGGGGCGGGAGGCAGGCAGTCGGATGTGGCCCCAGCGGAGGGCTAGGAAGTGCAGGGTGTCCCGCGCCAGTGTGAGATGGGGTAGCTGGTGCAGGCTGTCCTGGTGCCAGGTGTAGATGCCCATCACAGGCACACCCAAGTCTTGTGTCCACAGCACTGCTCCGCTTCCTGGGTCCACAGTTAGCAGCAGGCCCATCCCACAGGATGCCAGGTGGCTCACGTCTGCCAAGAAAGATGGAGATGTGCTCCAGGAGCTCTGACGGGAGGTACCTCAGAGCATCTTGGGGTGGGGAGCTGCTCTGGGGGTGGACCATCAGGGGGGGGTCACTCAGGTGTGGAGCTCAGATGAGATCACCTGGAGGATTGCAGGACATGGGAAGGTCTGTCATTTCACTGGGAGCACTTTGATCCCTTGGGGTCAACTGGGAGCTGTGTAGGATGTAGGGGTCAGTCAAGGTCATCTGAAGGTGACTTGTGTTGCTTGACAGAGATCACTTAGGATGTGGAGCAGTCAAGTGATCTCCTGCTCTGACTGATGACCACTTAGGATGAATAACAGGGTGACTTGGAGGCATGTGGGTCACTGGGTATCACTTAGAATGTGAAGGAGGTCAGTCAGGGCCCTGGGGGTGCCACTTGTGATGTGTCAGTGTTATCATCTCTCATGTGAAGTGATGGAGTCAGGGAACCAGGGGGTGCCAAGGGGCACCTGCGAGGTAAATCAGGAGGTCTGGTTGGACAGTCATAATATCAAGGAGGTTGTCAGGGTTATCTGGGAAAGGTCACTCAGGATCATCTTTCAGGGGTCATTCAACATTGGGGGTCACTTAGGACACTTGGGGACTGCTCAGGATGTGTGGGTTGCTTGGAGTCTCCCAGGATGTAGGGAGACCTGGTTTGGCTCACTTGGAGTATGGAGGAGTGAAGATGTCAGGGCTGCTCAGGGTACAAGAGGGTCATGCTGGGTGTTGAGGGGGTCATTCAGTATGTGGGGTCCCTGAAGTGGTCAAATGGGTAAAAATGTGGTGAGCTTGGTCATGGATGCCACTCAATGATCCCTGAGTTGGGGACACTGCTCCAGAGAAAGGTGGCACTCACATTTCCCAGGGGAGTCGTCCATGGGGGGCGCTGAGTAGCGGCGGTAGGTGGTGTTCCAGCGCTGGCCGGGGGCCTGGGGGTCATGCATGGTGACCGTGTACTCTGAGGATGTCCCGAAGCAAGGTTACCAGGCATGCCCACGTGATGCTCCTCCCATGCCCACCTCAGTGGGTCTCATCTTGTGGGGGTGGGGCTTCTGAGCACCTAGCCTGGGGTTGAGGCTGGGGGCATCCCAGGAACCAGGTCTATCTTGGTTGCTGCTCTATCTCCAGTTCTTTGTTCGGTGAAATATTCATTGACTGACAAATTGACAGACTGGCCCAACTCAACTTGGATAGCAATTGCCAGGCCTGGATAGAGCAAAAGGGGGGGCTGCCCGGGGCTGGGGAGCAGCTGGGGCCTGACTCACGCGTGCGGCCAATGTAGAGGCGGGGTGTAGAGGTGCCTTCTGTGGTCAGTGTCATCTGTGTCTCCCCTGACTCAGGGTCCACCACAAACCAGGCATCCTGCTTTCGGCCTGTGGAGGCAGAGAGTGTGCCGGCTCTCAAGATGGCCGGGAGAGGGTGTGCGGCCCCGTCAGGACCTAGGTCCCCATCCCTGGTGCTGGGCCGGCCCAACAGGCTGGGGCTGGAGAGGTGCTTACCCGTGTAGAAGACACCATCAGAGCTGCGGCACGGGGAGGCGTGGACCAGCTCGGGGATGGTGAACGGCAGTTTCTGAGGAGGGGAAACATTCCAGGGAGGAGTGAGAGCAGAAGAACTCACACAGCCTATCCTAGCAGTGATTGTTTCCATTTCCCAGAGAGGCTAGTAGCTGGGCTCTGCCTTTGAGAAGCGGGGGAACGGCTGTAGATTTACGGACACCGAGAGACACGACAACCACATGGGCCGGTGACTCTGGTGGGGACCCTGGGCCAGGAAACAGTAAGGGCAGGAAACACTGAGACACTTCACAGAACTAATATGCGCTGCGAATAGGTGATGCTATGCACCATTGTTAAACTTCCTGGCGTCAGTCATTTACACGCAGGCTATGTGGGAAAGAGGCCTTGTTCTCAGAAATACACAATAACAGCTCTAACCGGTTTGGCTCAGTGGATACAGCATCGGCCTGTGAACTGAAAGGTCCCAGGTTCAATTCCGGACAAGAGCATGTACCTTGGTTGTGGGCACATCCCCAATAGGAGGTGTGCAGGAGGCAGCTGATCGGTGTTTCTCTCCCATCGATGTTTCTGACTCTCTAATCCCTCTTCCTTCCTCTCTGTAAAAATCCAATAAATATTAAAAAAAAAGAAAAAAAAGAAATACACAACGATGCTTTAGAAGTAAAGGGCATAGTGCCTGCAACTCGCTCTTGAAAGGTTCAGAAAAAGACATTTTACATGAAAAAAATGCAATATTCTTAGCATTCTATCTATTAATCTATTTATCATCTATCAAGAGCGAACAATAAAGCAAATATGATGTTAAAATTAATGAATCTGGGTGAAGGAAATAAAGAATTTCTTTGTACTATTCTTGCATTTTTTCTTCTAGTTGAAATTAAATCAAAATAAAAAGTTACACACACAGAAAAAGCTCAAAACTGCATATACAGAGCTGTTGCCAGACATATCCCAGAGACACAGTCCTAAGGGAAGAGATTTGGGGGTCCTGGGGATAGAGGACCACCAACAAGAGGCCCTCACCACCTGGATGGGGAAGGCCTGTGTTCCTGAAAGGAACTGAGGGCACCTATTGCGGATGCGGGAAGTTCATTCATTCACTCATTCATTCATTCAAGCCACTGGATGCCAGGATGTCAGGCTGCAGTAGTCCCTCCAGCCACTCGAGTCTCCAGGGTGGTACAATGTGCAGATGATACAACCCCCCTAGTAAGCAAGGAAGACAAGAAAGAGGGCGCTGGGAGATGAGACTGGAGAAGTGAGAAGTGAGCGTGTGCAGGATGAGACTGGAGAAGTGAGAAGTGAGCGTGTGCAGGATGATACTGGAGAAATGAGAAGTGAGCGTGTGCTGGGTGAGGCTGGAGAAGTGAGAAGTGAGCGTGTGCAGGATGAGGCTGGAGAAGTGAGAAGTGAGCGTGTGCTGGGTGAGGCTGGAGAAGTGAGAAGTGAGCGTGTGCTGGGTGAGGCTGGAGAAGTGAGAAGTGAGCGTGTGCTGGGTGAGGCTGGAGAAGTGAGAAGTGAGCGTGTGCTGGGTGAGGCTGGAGAAGTGAGAAGTGAGCGTGTGCTGGGTGAGGCTGGAGAAGTGAGAAGTGAGCGTGTGCTGGGTGAGGCTGGAGAAGTGAGAGGTGAGTGTGTGCTGGGTGAGGCTGGAGAAGTGAGAAGTGAGCGTGTGCAGGGTGAGGCTGGAGAAGTGAGAAGTGAGTGTGTGCTGGATGAGGCTGGAGAAGTGAGAAGTGAGTGTGTGCTGGGTGAGGCTGTACAGCCTTCCCATTATGTGCTGAGCCCTGGCATCCTCTGCAGAACACTCAAGATTCTGCCCAGACTGTTGATCTGTCCCCTCAGTGCTCTGCCTAACAAAAGCCCTGGGCTCTCCCACCTCCAAGTACTGAAGGAAACACACCATCAATCCCTGCTGTTTCTGGGTCCCCAAGGTGTACAGGCTGCCATCAGCTGGGTCTGAGAGAAAGGCCGTTCTGTGAGCAGAGAGGAATTGGGGGGAAGGGGAGGTTGGATGCACGTGTCCTGGTTTCACAAAGGTGCCCTTTCCCTCCAACTTCCTAGCGAGTAGGAGCCACCCTTGCAGGACGCACCACAGAGCTCTGGGCCCAGTGCTCCCTTACGTCTATCATGCACCCCCACCCCCATCCACACTCCTTCCAGACACCATGGCCATCTCCCAGATGCCCCCTCTTTAAAAGGCCTAAGGTTCACTTACTCTGTGACGTACATTGGCCCTTGGATGATGGGATCTGCAGGGACAGGGACAAGGAGCATGAGTTGCCCCCTCTGGACTCCCCACCAACAATCATATCTCCTACTCACTGGGTGCTTACAGAGTGCCAGGCTCCAACCCAAACATGTGACATGCGTGTACTGTAATCTCCCTGAGAGCTCTGTGAGGGAGGGCCATTACCCCTGGCTTCATTCTACAGTGAGGACCTTGATGTTCAGAGAGGTAGAGTGACTCTCCCAAGGCCACACAGCTGCTAAGTGGCGAAGCTGCCTGCAGACTACTGGCTTGTGGGATTCTAGACCCCATGTTCTTACCCTCTATGTCATAGTGACACCACTCTAACTCGGGGTCCAGGGAGGAAGGAGTGACTGCCCCTTGCTCACCATCCCTCAGTGTCCACTTCACGTCCCCTGTCTGCTTGCTGAGTGCGTGGAGACTTCCATCCAAGGTGGACACAAGCAGGAGGCTCTCCGGCCTGAGGGTCTGGACCTGCAGTGGGAAACAAAGTCACTCCTCTGAGAGGCCTGGGACGATCCCTTGCTCTTGCCCCAGGCAGGGTGGGCTCCTTGGTCCCCTGGAGACAGAGAGAGAAGGAAGGATGACTGGGGAAGCTGCTGGCTCCACCCACTGATCTCCTTGACCCTAGAGAGGGACTCATTCCAGCGGAGCCCAGACCTCCCAGCTCCCACTGTGTCCAAAGTGCCTCCCTGCCCCCTACCCAGTTCCTTCTGGGTTCCCAAAGAAGATGGAAGGCCTTTACATCAAAGGCACTGCCGCTGGTCCTTAGGCCCTGGGAAGCCAAGCTGTTATTCTCACCTTTGTGCAGGTGAGGGAGAAGCTCAGGAAGGTAAGGCAATGGGCCACGCAGGTAGCTAATGGCAGGACTGGGACTTGAACCACCATCTCTGACATACCAACAGCGGTCTCTTTCTCCTTGGCCACACAGTCTGCCTCTGAGTTCGGCCCCTTCCTTCTGCCTCCCCAGGCCAGCTCAGCGCTTTGAGTGCCAGGCTGCACGCCCCCCCAATCGAGGCTGGGGTGCTGGGGGAGGCTGGAGCGGCCCTTCCACCTGGCCCCTGCTGGGCCAGCTCACCGCTCTCGCCCCTCCTTGAACAAACAGGGTGAGGCTGAGCTCCGGCAGCAACCCTAACATCCGGGTGGCCCGCCACCCCTGCAGAGCCACGTCCGCTCCAGGACCCTGGGTTCGGGTGGAGAATCAGGAAGCTGCCAGCCCTCTGGTCTGCCACCTGCGCGAGGACTGCACCCGCGTGGGAGGAGCCGCGGGAGAAGGGGCTGCAGACCCCTGGCTCACAAAGGACTTTTGTTTGACCGCAATCGCATTTAAAATTAGTTTTTAAATTAACTGCCAATTAAAATATTGGAAAGGTTTTACTTAAAATCTGGATCTCTGATTTTTCACATTTTTCTGGAAACACCAGATCTCAGCGCACTGGGCTCACATTCCCACTTGGCAACCATGGGGTGGACTCAGAGCTGGCGCTGGGCGTGGGGTGCCCACTGACGGATCCGTTACCTGTCCCGGGGGCTCCAGGCCGGAGAGCTCAGCGCTGGCGGCGCCACCCCGCCACGGGGTCCGGGCTGGGCCTCCTGCCTTCCAGGCATTTCTGTGCGCCTCCCTTCCTGCGCCCCCCCCCCTCCCGCGGGCTGCCGGAGGCCACACCGCGCTCCCTGGTTCTCAACCAGGCCGTTCTGGGGGAGGGAGGCACGTGTGACCCCTCGTAATGGCTGTAACACTGGGCATGGGGCGCATTTCTCCGAGGACTCTTAAGTTGCCCCATTTCCCTAGGCACCTGGGATCCCAGGAGTTGGGGGAGGCCCTGCCTCAAAGCCAGCGCCCACGCCCACCCCCGTCCGCAGTGCGGGAAGCGGGGTGTTGGGCCTCCAGCACCTTTCCACGCCGGCAACTCCCCAAAACGGAGACGTTTTCATCGCAGGGACCCACGGGGTCACCGGGCTGAGGAGGGCCAGGCGCCCTGCTGCCCCGCGGCTCCAGCCCCCGCGCCCCCCGCGCCCACGGACCTGACCTGGGAGGCGGCGTCGCCCCTTCTCACCTGCAGCGCCGGCGTCCCCAGCAGAGCCGCCAAAGGGAGCCAGAGTCGGAGCCCGAGCCCGAGCCCCAGCCGCCCGCCAGCCCCGCGGGCCGTGCTCGCCATAGCAGGGCAGCAGCGTCGGCCGGTCCCTGGGCGCCTCCAGGCGACAGCGCGGCAGTTCAGCCCGGAGACTCCGCCAGGGCCGGGCCAGCTGGGTGCGCAGAGGCTGGCGCACCCCTCCCGCCGCCCTGCCCTCACACCCGCCGGCACCCGGCCCCTCGCGAGGCCAGCGCGGGCTCTCCGGGAGTTAGCACCCGCCAGCACTGCCGAGCATTGCACACGCAGCTCCAGTTCATCCCACCGCCGCGGAGCCCGGAGCAAACACCCAAACATCAGGCTCAAACTGCAAGTCAGGGTCGCGGTCCGCCCTCGGGGCTGCGCTCTGCGAGGGCGTGGCCTCTGCGGGAGGATGCCAGGCCGGCGTGGGGACTGACTCAGGCACTCATTCAATCAGTGCTGGTCCTGCCCGCCGGCGACCAGGCGCGACGGAGCTGCCCCGCAGACCGGCAGGTCCCCCGCCGGGGGTGCTGCACGGACGGCCTGGTGGCTGCAGACCCACCGGCTGGTCCAGGGTGGTCTCCAGGGGTCCAATCAGCTTTCAGTTTGCCTGCCGCATTTCTCCTTCATCTTGTATAAAATCCTTGCCGATTTGAGGAACAGAAGCCTGGCTCTGTCACCTTCTTCTCGCCCCCTTGTCCTCCTTGGCCCTCCTCACCTCACCCACAGCCGGGACCCTCTGCCAGCTGGCTCAGAGCCTTCCCCTCCGCCTGGTGACAGTGCCTCTCTAGTGACCGAACCCCCCACCCGGAACCTCCTCACAGCTCGGAATGGCTTTGCCTTTAGTAGCCTTCCCACCCCGCCGCTGCCACCCCTTCATCCTCCCTATACCGGCCCCTGACCTAAACGACAGTACTTCAGCCCCTCAGTCTCTCGCCCAGCCTTCCAGCCCAGCCCTCCCAACTGACCACCCGACCGGCACCCCCGTCCCAAGCTGGGTTTCCTAGAAGCAGAGCCCAGGGGACTTTGAGGGAAGTGGGATGGAGAGGAGAAAGAAGCGAGCGGCATGGGGGCTCGGCTGGAGGGACCTTTAGCCTGCGCCCACAGGCCAGCTTTGGTGCTCCCTGGCCTGCCAGCCTGGGGCTGCTGGCCTCTCCCAGGGTCTGGGTATGGTCTCCCAGGTACGGCAACTCCCATTGGCTGAGCTCTTAGTAACCAGGCCCAGCAATTAGGGGCGGGTGCCGTGGTCTCTAAAGGGGAGGAGGCAGGCAGCACCAGTGTCTGCTATGACTGGTTTCCTCGCTCTGCCTCCAACCCAACTAAATCCTGTTCTGGAAAGATGTTACCAACCTTCTTTTCTGTTCCTATTCCAGAGCCCGTTGGCCGGGGCACCCACTGATCCTCCACCTGTCCTCTGCTCACCAACCCCTCTTCATGTTCCCAGAGACCTTAGGGATTGCTGCTTCCAAACTCAAGACAACACTCACATGCCTACCTACGTTTTTATTTGTTATTCTTTTAAAAATATATATTTTTATTGATTTCAGAGAGAAAGGGAGAAGGAGAGAGATAGAAACATCAATGATGAGAAAGAATCATCTGTCAGTTGCCTCCTGCACCGCCCCCTCCCCCCCAATGGGGACTGAGTCCAAAACCTGGGCATGTACTCTGACGGGGAGTTAATCCCCGACCTCCTGGTTCATAGGTCGACGGTCAACCACTGAGCCACATCCACTGGGCTGTCTTTTTGTTTTGTGGGTAGTTTCTTTTTTTAAAAAAATATGTTTTTTATTTATTTTAGAGAGAGGAAGGGAGAAGAAGAGAGAGAGAAATGTTGATGAGAGAGAAATATCGATCGGCTGCCTCCTGCATACCCACTAATGAAGATTGAGCCCACAACCCAGGCATGTGCCCTGACCGGGAATTGAACCAGCAACCTCTTGGTGCATGGGATGAGGCTCAACCAACTGAGCCACACTGGCCGGGCTTGTGGGTATTTTCTTACGCAACACAAAAGATGTAGAAGCTATAAAAGAAAAAATATATATATTTGTAACATCCTATATAATCCTATATAATAAAAGCCTAATATGCTAAGTGTCCAGTCGGCCATTCAACCAAACAAAGCGTAATGCTAATGATATGCTAAGGCCTCTCAACCGCTCGCTATGATGTGCACTGACCACCAGGGGACAGACACTCTGACTGGTAGGTTAGCTTGCTGCTGGGGTCCGGCAGATTGGGACTGAGCGAGATGGGCTGGACATGCCCTGGAGCCTTCCCACAGTTCCTCCCTGGCTGGCCAACTTCCCACGTCTCTCCCCGCCCCTATCATGCACCAGTGGGGTCCCTTGGCCTGGCCTGCGCCCTCTCGCAATCCAAGCTGAGGGACTCCCCCACCCTCGAGTGCATGAATTTCATGCACTGGGCCTCTAGTAAAAGCATAATATGCTAAGTGTCCGACGGATTGGTTGACCATTCGGTCAATCGGTGGACCAGTTGCTATGACGTGCACTGACCACCAGGTGTCAGACACTCCAACAGGTAGGTTAGCTTGCTGCTGGGGTCAGGCTGATAGGGACTGAGCAAGAGGGCCGGATATGTCCTGGAGCCCTCCTGTGGTCCCTTCCAGGCTGGCCGGCCCCCATCGCCCTGATTGGGAGTGGGCAAGATGCCCCAATTGGCCCTGATCGCAGGCCAGGCCGAGAGACCCCACCATGCACGAATCCGTGCACCGGGCCTCTAGTATAGAAAAGAAAAAACATTAGAAGGGCAAAAGATACCATATATAAACACGTGATTAGAAAAATATGAGCAACACAGAAGATAAAGATTAACACATACACACTGCTTGTATACACTTACAAGAAAAAAACAATCCCAAAATATGCAAAGGCTTTGAGTAGGCATTTACATCAGAACCACTTTAACCATTCAAAAATACATTCAAAATCACTAGCAGTCAAGCCCTAACCGGTTTGGCTCAGTGGACAGAGCGTCGGCCTGCGGACTGAAGGGTCCCAGGTTCGATTCCGGTCAAGGGCATGTACCTGGGTTGCGAGCACATCCCCAGTAGGGGGCGTGCAGGAGGCAGCTGATCAATGTCTCTCTCTCATCGATGTTTCTAACTCTCTATCCCTCTCTCTTCCTCTCTGTAAAAAATCAATAAAATATATTTTTTTAAAAAAATCACTAGCAGTCAGAGAAATGGTTAAACAAAAAAATTTAAAAGTAACAAGTACTTAAAAAGTAACATATCACGTTATGCCCATATATTGGCAAACATTAAAAAGAAGGCTGCATGATGGCAGGGTGCTGATAACTGTGGAAGCTGACTTGTGAGTATTTGGGGGCTCATCATACTATTTTATCTACTTTTAAATGCGTAGGAATGTCCACAATAAACAGGAAAAGCACCTCAAGCACACAGAAGAAGGCCATGCCTACTGCTGCCAGGGCTTGGTGAAGAGGATGCTGTCATATGGGGCTGGCAGAAATGTAAATTTTCACAGACTTTTTAGAATGCAATCTGGAAACAATTGTTTAAAATAAAAAAAGCAAGACCCATTTGACCTGGAAAACTCAATTTTAGGGACCTCTCCCATAAAAATATATTTTTACATAAAATATATCTTAAAATATATATTTTTTAAAATGCTTATAATGGCCCTATCTGGTTTGGCTCAGTGGATAGAGCATTGGCCTGCTGACTGACGGGTCCCGGGTTTGATTCTGGTCAAGGGCACATGCCCAGGTTGCGGGCTTGAACTCCAGTGGGGGTGGGTGCAAGATGATTCTCTCTCATCACTGATGTTTCTGTCTCTCTCTCCCTCTCCCTTCCTCTCTAAAATTAATTAAAATATATATATATTAAAAATGCTTGTAATGGTAACAGTATAAGGGTGCTTATAGCAGCATTGTTCTTTTTTTCCCTCACATTTATTTTTTTTAATTTCTTTATTGATTAAGGTATTACATATGTGTCCTTATTCCCCCATTACCCCCCACCTCCCATTCATGCCCCCAGCCCCCTGTTGTCTGTGTCCATTGATTAGGCTTACATGCATGCATATAAGTCCTGTGGTTGTTCTCTCCCCCTTACCCCCACCCATCCCTACCTTCCCTGAGACCGCAGTCTGACACCCTATCCACTGAGCCAAACCGGTTTTGGTGTCTTTTGGTTTTTTTATGTACAATATCATGTCATCTGCAAATAAGCACAGCTTTATTTCTTCTTTTCCAACTTGGATGCCTTTTATTTCTTCTTCTTGTCTAATTGCAATGGCTAATACTTCCAGTACTATGTCAAACAGGAGTGGTGAGAGTGGGCATCCCTGTCTTGTTCCTGTTCTTAGGGGAAATGGTTTTAGTTTTTGCCCATTGAGTATGATGTTAGCTGTGGGTTTATCATATATAGCTTTTATTATGTTGAGGTATGATCCTTCTATTCCCACCTTGTTGAGAGTTTTTATCAAGAAAGGGTGTTGGATTTTGTCAAATGCTTTTTCTGCATCAATTGATATGACTATGTGATTTTTATCTCAATTTGTTTATGTGATGTATCACGTTTATAGATTTGCGGATATTGTACCATCCTTGCATTCCTGGGATAAATCCTACTTGGTCATGGTGTATGATCTTTCTGATGTTCTGCTGGATCCGATTTGCTAGAATTTTGTTGAGGATTTTGGCATCTATGTTCATGAGAGATATTGGCCTGTAATTCTCTTTCACTGTGTTGTCTTTATCTGGTTTTGGTATTAGGGTGATGCTGGCTTCATAGAAGGAGCTTGGAAGTGTTCCTTCCTCTTGAATTTTTTGGAATAGTCTGAGGAGGATAGGTTTTAGTTCTTCCTTGAATTTTTGGTAAAACTCCCCTGTGAAGCCATCTGGTCCCGGGCTTTTGTTTGCTGGAAGCTTTTTGATGACTGCTTCAATTTCTTCCATAGTTATTGGCCTATTGAGATGTTTAGATTCTTCCTGATTGAGTTTTGGAAGGTTATATTTTTCTAGGAATATGTCTATTTCCTCCAGGTTGTCCAGTTTGTTGGAATAGAGTTGTTCATAGTATTTTTTAACAATCCTTTGTATTTCAGTGGGGTCTGTTGTTATTTCACCTCTTTCATTTCTGATTTTGTTTATTTGGGTCCTCTCTCTTTGCTTCTTGGTGAGCCTGGCTAGAGGTTCATCAATCTTGTTTATCCTTTTAAAGAACCAGCTCTTGGTTTTGTTGATCTTTTGTATTGTTTATTTTGGTCTCAATGTCGTTTATCTCCACTCTGATCTTTATTATTTCCTTCCTTCTGCTTACACTGGGCTTTTCTTGTTGCTCTCTTTCTAATTCTTTGAGTTGTAGGGTTAGGTAATTTATTACCATTATTTCTTGTTTTTGCAGTAGGCTTTTAGAGCAATGAACTTCCCTCTCAAGACTGCTTTCGCTGTGTCCCATAGATTTTGGATTGTTGTGTTTTCATTGTCATTTGTTGCCATGATGTTTTTTATTTTTTCCTTGATCTCTCTGGTAACCCAGTCATTGTTTAATAGCATGCTGTTTAGTTTCCATGTGTTTGATTTTTTTTGGATTGCTTTTATTGTAGTTGATTTCCAGTTTTATGCCACTGTGATCTGAGAAGATGCTTGATATGATTTCTATCTTCTTGAATTTGAAGAGACTTTGCCTATGACCCAACATATGGTCTATCTTTGAAAATGACGCATGTGCACTTGAGAAGAATGTATATTCTGTGGCTTTGGGGTGAAATGTTCTGAAGATGTCAATTAATTACATCTAGTCTAGTGAGTCATTTAGGATTGATGTTTCTTTGCTGATTTTTTGTTTAGAGGATTTGTCCAATGGTGATAGTGGGGTATTAAAGTCTCCTACTATGATTGTATTGCTGTCAATCTCTCCTTTGATATCCTGCAGGAGTTTTTTTTATGTATTTGGGTGCGTATATGTCTACCAGAGTTATTTCTTCTTGTTGGATTGCTCCCTTTAGTATTATGAAGTGGCTTTCCTTATCTCTTGTTATGTCCTTCACTTTGAGATCTAATTTGTCAGATATAAGTATTGCTACCCCAGCTTATTTTTCATTTCCATTCACCTGAAAAACCTTTTTCCATCTCTTCACCCTCAGTCTGTGTGTGTCTTTTTTTTTGAGGTGCGTTTCTTGTAGACAGCAGATATATGGGTTGTGTTTTCTTATCCAATCCATTACCCTGTGTCTTTTGATTGGGGCATTTAATCCATTTACATTTAAAGTTATTATTGATAGGTACTTATTTGTCGCCATTCCTATTCTTTACACCTGTGTTCCTTCTTTGCTTCCTATTTCTTTTTTTTTTTACAGCAGACCCTTTAGCATTTCTTGCATTGCTGGTTTGGTGGTAATAAATTCCCTTAGTCTTTTTTTGTCTGTGAATCTCCTGATTTCACCTTCAATTTTGATTGATAGCCTTGCTGGGTACAGTATTCTTGGATTCAGACCCTTCCTTTGCATGACTTTGTATATTTCATTCCATTCCCTTCTGGCCTGATGAGTTTCTGTTGAGAAATCAGTTGCTAGTCTGATGGGGGTTCCTTTGTAGGTAACTTTCTGTCTCTCTCTGGCTGCTTTTAAGATTCTTACTTTGTCGTTGGTGTTTGCCAATTTAATTATAATGTGCCTTGGTGTCGGTCTTTTGGGATTCATTTTGCTTGGGACTCTTTGAGCTTCTTGGAATTGTGTGGGTTTTTTTCTTCCCTATATCAGGGAAGTTTTCTGTCATTATTTCTTCAAAGAGGTTTTCTATTCCTTGCTCAGTTTCCTCTCCTTCTGGCACCCCTATTATGCGGATGTTGTTTTGTTTCGTGTTGTCCCAAAGTTCCCTTAGGCTCTCCTCCTGCTTTTTAATTTTTTTTTTTCTAGAAGCTGCTCTACTTGGGTATTTTTTCCTACCTTGTCTTCTATCTCACTGATGCGGTCCTCTGCTTCTTCTAGTCTACTCTTGATGCTTTCTATTGAGTTCTTTACAGCAGCGATGTCATTTTTCATTTCTTCTTGGTTCTTCTTCATTTCCTCTTGGTTCTTCTCATATTGTCGAATTTGTCTTCCATTCTTTTCAGCCACCTTATGACCATTTCTCTGAATTCTTTCTCTGACAGGTTGCTTGCCTCCATTTCATTTAATTCCTTTTCTGGTGATGCCTGCTTTTCTTTCATATGCGGGCTGTTTCTTTGTCTCCCCATGGTCTGTCTTCTCTGGGTGTCTGGTTATGTAGTTCTCTCTCTCCTTTCCGTGGTGGAGTGTAGAGCTCCTCTGAATCCGCGTGTTTGTGCCAATTGGGGACCGGTGCTCTGGGGTTCGCAGCTGTTTGGTGGGTGCCGCAGTTGTAGATTTTCAGGCTTCTGATAACATCCACTTTCCCCTTCAAGATGGCACAGTATCCGTGTCCGAGCCGGTGGCTCTGGGAGAAGACCCAGCAGCAGTGACCGGGCAACCCCGTCCAGCAGTCCCCCACCTTCTCCTGGAGTATAGCTGTCCCTTAACTCACCAACAGACACTCCCCGTGCGACTCTCAGCTGTTCTTTCTTTCTGCTCAGGGACAAGGTTCGGGACACGTCTGTCTATTCCACTGCCATTTTTTTTCTCTCAGCAGCATTGTTCTTAGAAACAGAGCAAGCACCCTTCCACTGAGAAACTGCTCACCTCATTACAGACTCTGCAGTTGAGGCAGCTGCTATGAACAGTAGTGTGTTCATTCGCTGGAAAGATGCTTCCAGGACTTATAATTGAGTAAGAATTGCAAGGTGCATACATTATAGGAATCTACTATTTTTGACAATGAACTCACTTTATTCCAAAGGAAAGGGGCCTGAACTTGTCACCATGAAGATTCCAAGTAGCGCCTGTCGGAAAGCTCATCCTTTAGTTATGTGTGGCTGACTGTTATTATAGGAGCCATTTCTGTAAAGCCATAGAGATGCAGATTATTTTATATGAGCATGGATAAAAACACAGAAGCAATATATCGATTTTTTAGCAAAGGTTTTGTGGTAGACTGGAGGGGATATGGTATACTAATGAAGGAGTAAAACCAGCAAAAAAAAAAAAAGTTTTTTAAAAAGCTGTTAAAAAACACACCTCATGGCTCTATCCCATTTATGTAAAAGTTGCTGTGCACACGTGCTGTGAGAGTCCTTAGCCAAGTGCAGTAGCTTGGTATACCATGCACAGCAACTGCAACGCCCATGTCCCACACCCCGCCAGTCTGAGCATTCTGCCCGCCAGAAAGCCTTCACAGCTCCATCCTCTGAGTGTCAAGTAGCATTGCTGAAAAAATATAAGGCCCTCTCCTTGCATCACATACACTGAGTGGCCAGATTATTATGATCTCTGAACTCATAATAATCTGGCCACTCAGTGTATATGTATATTTATTAGAGGCCCAGTGCATGAATTTGTGCATGGGTGGGGGGGTCCGGCTAGCCTGGCCAGGGGGAGGGGATATGGGCAATTTGCCGGCCTGCCTGCTGGTCAAACTCCTGGTCGAGAGGACAATTTGTATATTAGCCTTTTATTATATAGGATATACACTGAGTGGCCAGATTATTATGTGTTCAGAGATCATAATAATCTGGCCACTCAGTGTACATTACCTTCCTTAATCCACGAACTAACTTTCCAGGAGGGTTTCTTTGCTCCTGTTCCACAGAAGACCAAGTAAGTTTCATAGAGGTTAATTCACCCAAGTTAACAAAGTTGACAAGTTCTTACAAACAAAGTCAGTGAAGTGGCAGAGATTCAGACCTATCTCTGCTTGGCCCCCGAGGCTGTGAGCGTAACCTCCGTTCCTGCCGCCATGTGCTTGTGTGTGGAGCACCTCCTCCAGGGAGAGGAGCCCCTGCAGTTGCTGGGCCGGTTAGGGTCTGCACTGCAAGGAGACAGCCAGCTCCGGGCAGAGCACGCCCAGGTCCGAGGCCACAGCCCCAGCTGGGGTCCTCTGCCCAAACGGTCCCTGTACCTCCTGCTCCTCCCACGCTGGGCGCCAGGAACCCACAGGCTCCATTTGAGGAGGGCGAGTCAGCTCCGGACAGCGTTTGGGGGACTGTCCTGTGGGTCTGCCTCCAGTGGTCACACTTGGAAAGCAGGCTGAGGGTGCCTGTGGGTGCCCCACAGAGCAGGCACACTCACCCCTGGTTTTGGATCAGGGATTGGTTATCATGGAGGTGCCGGGAAGAAGGGGCAGGTGACCGGAGGCACCAGGAGGCTCCTGTCTCTCTTGACCTGGGTGCTGGTTGCAGGCACACACTTTGCCTTTATTTCATTGGTGTGCTGGGGTCGCTTTGCAAGCGCCCATCGTTACATTTTACGGAATTTTGTGAGCTGTCAGTTCATTATGGCCGCCATTACAAATTAAATTACATAAACTTACAATTAAATATGTTACATTTAAAACAAAAATAATAAATACTCTTGATTATTTTTCTGTTCTCTCTGCCCTGGAGGTCATGTACATCTGTGGTATCTGTATGTGGAATACTATAGAGTGGTGCTACTGTGCATCACGTCCCAATCCCATGCTCAGTGACATCACATTAGCCGCTGACGTCAGCTATGGTGGGATATTTACACCATGGAAATCAGCAGGCACTGTAGATCAGGGCTGGGTTTATTATTTTGTTGATTGCCTAGATTTAAAGTGATGAAGAAAATATTAATAATGCAGATTCAACTTAAAAGTGTATTTATCTGTGACTGGCAGAACAAATCAAGGAAACAGTCTTCCAGTATTCAAAACCTCTTATCTGATTCAGCCAAGAAGGTGCTCGTATCACTGAAGAATGAGTGAAGTTCTGAAACATGGTTTTGCGTTTCTCTTCCTTGTTGTTAATGTAAACAAAAATACCAACCACCCGAGCATGTCAGATCTGTGTTTAGAGAGCAGGTTGTTAAAAATGTACCCACAGCCCTAGCCGGTTTGGCTCAGTGGATAGAGCGTCGGCCTGGGGACTGAAGGGTCCTGGGTTCGATTCCGGTCAAGGGCATGTACCTTGGTTGCAGGCACATCCCCAGTGGGGAGTGTGCAGGAGGCAGCTGATCGATGCTTCTCTCTCATCGATGTTTCTAGCTCTCTATCCCTCTCCCTTCCTCTCTGTAAAAAATCAATAAAATATATTAAAAAAAAATAAAATAAAAATGTACCCACACGTGCAGCCCGTGTGGCTCAATGGTTGAGCGTTGACCTACATATGAACCAGGAGGTCAAGGTTTGATTCCCGGTCAGGGCACATACCTGGGCTGTGAGCTCAATCCCCAGTGGGGGACCTGCAGGAGGCAGCCTATCAGTGATTCTCTCTCATCATTGATGTTTCTGTCTCTCCCTCTCCCTTCCTCTCTGAAATCAATACAAAAATATATTTTAAAAAATATACCCACACACCACTGGGTATATATACTTCAATAAAAGGTTAAAAACAAATAGAGAAGCAGGCCAATGGACATATGGTCAAAGTAGGATGGCTTCCTACACAACAGTTTTGTTTAATTTTTTTAAATATATTTTTTGTTGTTGATAGAATTACAGATATCTCCCATTCCTCCCCCTCGCAGCCCTTACACCCCCCCAGGTAGTTTTGCTTAATTTTTGTAATAAAATATATTGTAATAAAAACCTCATTCCCCAAACACAATCCTTGCCACGTCAGCTTCAGGCTTACTGAGCAACTATGCTGTTGTGTAGTATCTATTTGTGTACAGGCACTGTGATGTCCCACCACTATTTTCCAGCCGCAGTGAGTGTGTGTTTGTGTATGTGTGTGTATATGTGTGCATGTTTGGGGGTGTGTATTCATGTGTACATGTATACGAGTGCATGTGTATTGTGTATATGTTACGTATGCATGGTTATGTGTGTGTGCATATATGTGTATGTGTGGGCATATGTGTGAGTGTGTATGTGTATGCATGGTTATGTGTGTGTGTTTTATGTAAAATAATTTGGTTCTAGCTGGATCTTTGATAAAAATATTTGCCTCTGAGTTCATATTTCCTCATTAAAATCTTAAGCAAGTCCAGGAGGTCTAGGGGTGGCCACAAAACCTGATGACAGCAGGGGGCAGTAGAGTGCAGCAATTAAGCATGTGGGCTTTGCCACTAGCTGGCTTTGCCACCAGGTAGTTCCATTCATTTGTGATTACACATCTCTTTCAATGAGAAAGTTGCATTGGTAAATTATATACACAATTTCTGTCCTAATATTATAGATGTACATATTATAAAATATAACAAAATTGAAATTAAAAATAGAGAAAAATGGTGAAATTAAAAACTATTGAGGTGTAATTGACAAAATGCACATATTAAAAGTGCACAATTTGATGCTTTTAAAATATATATACATTTTTATTTATTTTAGAGAGGAAGGGAATGGGAGAGAGAAATAGAAACATCACTGATGAGAGAGAATCATTGATCGGCTGCC
This sequence comes from Plecotus auritus, assembly GCF_963455305.1. NCBI lineage: Eukaryota > Metazoa > Chordata > Mammalia > Chiroptera > Vespertilionidae > Plecotus > Plecotus auritus. Next base: position 62,898,897 of record NC_137774.1, read on the forward strand.
GCTTGCACTCCCCACACTGGGAATCGAGCCCACAACCCGGGCATGTGACCTGACTGGGAATCGAACCGTGACCTCCTGGTTCATAGTTTGACACTCAACCACTGAGCCATGCTGGCCGGGCACAACTTAATGTTTTGATATATGCATATACCCATGAAACCACCACACAATCAAGATTGTGAACATAACCATCATGTCCAAAAGTTTCCCAGTGTGCCTTTGTAATTTCTCTTTCCCGCCATTCCTACTCCTCTGTCCGCCATCAGCCATGGAGCTGCTTTCTTTCACTACGGATTGATTTATATTTTGTGGAGTTTTATATAAATGGCATCATACAGTTTACACCCTTTTTTGAGGGGGTCTGGCTTTCACTCAGCATCATTGTTTTGAGTTTCAAGATAATTATGGGTTAAAGCATTACAGATGGAACATAGTCATGCACTGCATAATGATGTTTTGGTCAATGATGATCATATATGATGGTGGTCTCATAAGATTATAATGGGGCTGAAAATTTTCTATTGCCTAGTGTCATCATAGCTGTCCTAGGGCCAATACATTACTGTTTTGGGTGGGTCTCAGTCTATTGGAAGTAATGCCCTCTGCTGGGAATGCCTGTTTCACACAGACATCTTCCCTTTCCAAACCATCGTTGCAACTGGATTGACCCTTGTGCTTCTTATCACAATTGCAAAATACCCTTCAGCAATAACTCTTAGGAAACTTCAACAGCCAAAGAGTTTATTACTTACAGGCCCTAGAGCATACAAGACGCCCACGAGGTCCCAGGTAGAGAGAGCATGCTCAGGCCTGGGGTTCTGTTTTTATTGGGGTCGAGGGTGGAAGCCTAGGGTTTCACCAGCTCACTCCTTACTGGTGCATGTAAAACCTAAGAGAGCATTTAAAACAGGCAAGAGAAAAAACAAGTGGTCAGTTATCAAAATCAACCAAAATGTAAAACTAAGGAGCCTCAGTGTGGGGAGGCAGCCTGGTTCTTTGTCTGGTCCTGTGGCAGCCACTGTGTTTATTTGAGACAGCCTTCAACTATCTGAAAGTCCCCTCCAGTGCTATTGTCCATCGTGGGCCGTGTCCTCCCTCCCACCTTCCAGGTAACCTCTTTGACCAGTTTCTTAGGTATCTTCCAGATTTTCTTATGCAAATTATATATATACTAGTGGCCCGGTGCAAGAATTCGTGCAAGGGTGGGGGGTATGCCTCAGCCCGGCCTGCACCCTCTCCAATCTGGGACGCTTCAAAGGATGTCCTACTGCTGGTTTATAAGGATCGGGCCTAAATCGGCAGTCAGATATCCCTCTCGCAATCCGGGACTGCTGGCTCCTAACTGCTCACCTGCCTGCCTGCCGGCCTGCTCGCCCCCAACTGACCCCTGCCACTGGCCTGCTTGCCCCCAAATGCCCCCCCCCCCGCCAGCCTGATCACCTCCAACTGCCCCCTGTGCCAGTGTGTTCACCCCCAACTGCTCCCCTGCTGGCCTGCTCACTCCAAACTGCCCCACCCCCGCTGTCCTGATCACATCCAACTGACCCCCACTGACGGCCTGGTTGCCCCCAACTGGCCCCCCTGCTGGTCTGCTTACCCCAACGGCCCCGCCCCCCACCAGCCTGATAACCCACAACTGCCCTCCCCTCTTGGCCTCTAACCACCTCTACCTCGGCCCTGCCATCATGGCTTTGTCCAGAAGAACGTCCGGAAGGTCTCCCAGTCTAATTAGCATATTACCCTTTTATTAGTATAGATAGAGGTCTGGTGCACGGGTGGGGGCCAGCTGGTTTGCCCTGAAGGGTGTCCTGGATCAGGGTGGGGGTCCCGCTGGGGTGCCTGGCCAGCCTGGGTGAGGGGCTGATGGCTGTTTGCAGGCTGGTCACGGCCCCCAGCGACCCAAGCTCCCAGCCCCCCCTCTTTTCCTTTCCTTTTCTTTTTTTTTTTAGTGCCTTCTTGAGCGGAGGCCAGGGCCGGCTGGAAGCAGGTATCTGGGATTTATTTATCTTCTATAATTGAATCTTTGTAGCCTTGAGCAGAGGCCAGGGCCCACCAGGGCCCGCCAGGGCGGGCAGGAAGCTTGGCTTCCTCCATCGCAGGGGGCAACCCAAGCCTCCTGCTTGCTCCAGCTCCATGGCCGCCACCATCTTGGTTGGGTTAATTTGCATACTTGCTCCGATTGGCTGGTGGGCGTAGCGGAGGTATGGTCAATTTGCATGTTTCTCTTTTATTAGATAGGATAACTAGAGGCCTGGTACATGAATTTGTGTATGGGTGGGGTCCCTCAGGGTGGCCTGTGGGGATCAGGCCCCAGCTTGCGCCTCCAGTCTCACAGCTGAGCAGCCCCGCCTTGGCCTGGTGCCACCCGCTCACCTGCTCCACCATCCCGCCACGGTCCACTCTTGTTGAGGTCCATCAGGGTCAGCAGTGCCTCCACTGCCGCTGCTGCCAGCACTGTGTTGTCGATGCCAGTTATGTTCTGTGCCGCCCCCTGGTGGTCAGCACACATCATAGCGAGCAGTCGAACGACCGCCCAAGGGGACAATTTGCATATTAGGCTTTTATTATATAGGATGAATTTCCCAACCTTTTACAGAAAAGATAGCATATTTATTCACACTGTTCTGCAATTTACTTTTTTCATTTAAATCATCTTGGAGATTTCTCTTTATCAGTTTGTAGGAAGTGTTCTTTTCTCTTTTTTTACAGCTTCTTTTTAGTTATCTACCTTCTATACACCTAGGAATTGCAAGGTCAGCTAGGTCATTCTTGCACTGTTCCAGGGATGACTCCTGCTGTCATGTCCTCCAGAACTGTCCTACTTCATGCCCTTTCCCAAAACCGATTCTCTAGCCTTTTCTCCCCTTTGGCTTTAGTTCTGAGATTCCTTCCCCAGATGGGAGAAATTGTCCTAAGGGTCTATCAAAATGATGGCTTGGTACTGTTGGGTTAAAGCCAGGTGTCTCCATGGCCATCCATTAGCCTCTGAGGCACTCAAGATAGTAAATCCACTGGGTTTCAGTTTAAGCCAGTCTTCACGCAAATTCTCGTTTCCCTGGGGAACTTGAAAGGGAAAATGTATTGGTTTTCTGAGCCCAGAACTATAGAGGACAGAAGTTATAATCTAGAGCAGATTTGCAAACAATGGCCTGTGGGCCAGACTAACCACCTGCCTGTTTTTATCTGGCCCACAAGCTAAGAATAGTGTTTACATTTTTAGATAGTTGAAAAACCCCACAATATTTTGTGACACCTGGAAATGGTGTAAATTTCAAAATTTAGTGTCTCTAAGTAAAGTTTTACTGGAGCACAGCAACGTCCATTTGTTTAAGAATTGCCTGTGGCTGCTTTTTGCACAACAGCAGAATTGTGTAGCTGTGACAGAGACTGTGGGATTTACCTAGCCTCAAATAGTCAGACCTTCGCAGAAATGTGCCAACCCTTGATAGAGCTAATCCGCACCACGGCCCTGTAACTCCAGCTTGGCATTTGAGTTGTGAACTTCCATGCATAAATATATTGATTCTTTTTTTAAAATTATATTTTTATTGATTTCAGAGAGAGGAGAAGGAGAGAGAGATAGAAACATCAATGATGAGAGAGAATCATTTGATCGGCTGCCCCCTGCACACCTCACACTGGGGATTGAGCCTGCAACCCAGGCATGTGCCCTGACTGGGAATTGAACCATGACCTCCTGGTTCATAAGTCGACACTTAACCATGGAGCTGTGCCGGCCAGGCTGAATATATTGATTCTTACTACCAGACTTACTTTCTTCACTTAGCTGGACAGCCACCCTCTGGATTGTCCTTCTCCTTCACTGGCCACTCCTTCTAACCTCCTTTGTCAATTCCTTCTCCTCTTCACAAATTCTAAATATTGGAGGGTTCCCAGTGCTTAGTCCTGGGCCTTCTCTTCTCCCTTCATTCACATCATAGATGATCTTATCAAATTTCATAGTTTTAATACCATCTACACAATGATAGCTCCCAAAATGTATAGTCCTGTTAATTCCCCAAGGAGATATAACAATTATACATATACTAGAGGCCCGATGCACGAAGATTCGTGCAACAATGGGCCTTCCTTCCCCTGGCTGCCGGCACCGCCTTCGCTCCAGCTGGAGCTGCCTTTCTGCCTTCGTTCCGCCCAGAGCCACCTTTCCACCTTCCTAGGCTGCTCAGAGGCCCAGAGCTGCTGGGATGGTGCAGAACACCTGCATCAGCGCCATGGCGATGACGCAAGCATCCAACCCCGCCCCCGGCCACTCAGTGCCTGTGTATGCAAATTAGCCCACCATCTTTGTTGGGTTAATTTGCATACACACTCCTGATTGGCTGGTGGGCATCACGAAGGATGGTCAATTTACATCTTTCTCTTTTATTAGTGTAGATATGCAACAAACAATAGAGCCTCCAAACTATATAAAGCAAACATCAACAGAATTGAAGGGAAAAATAGGCAGTTCTACAATAATAGTTTGATAATTCAATACTCTTACTATTTGATAGAACATCTGGACGGAAGATCAATAAGGAATAGAAGACTTGAAACAACATTATAAACAACTAGACTAAATAGACATATAGTAGACTCTACACAACAAATGGCAGAAAATACATTCTTCTCAATGCCCATGGAACAGTCTCCAATGCTATTCCACAGAACAAGTGTTAATGCGTTTGAAAGTACTGAAATCTTACAAAGCATTCTTTCTGGTTATAATGGAATGAAACTAGAAATCAATAAGAGAAGGAAAACTGAAAAATTAACAAACATGAGGAAATGAAACACACTCTCAAACAAGCGGTGGGTCAAAGAAATCACAGAGAAAATTAGAAAATACTTTGAGATAAATGGAAGTAAAAACACAACATAGAAAACATATAACCCTTGTCCCAATTTCTCTCTTGAAATCCGCACTCCCACATCTGAATGTGATATTTGTATTAGGATGTATAATGAGCAGTACAAGGACTTTACATTTTTCTTCCTTTGAAAGGTACTCCTTTCTTGTTTCACTATCTCAGCTATGGCACCTTCCAGTTGCTTAGTACTAAAACCTTGGAGTTATCTTTGATGCCTCTCTTTCTCTCACTTCTTCCATCCAGTACATCAGCAAATCTTGTGGACTCTCCTTTCAAAATGGGACCCAAATTTGACCCCTTTTCACAACCTTCACTGCCACACCCTGATCACCCTCACCTCTCACTTGAACTGTTGTGGCCCCTCGGCCGCCAATCTACACACAGCAGCCAGAATGATTATTGTGATGCTGTCAAAACAAAAATTGCTTTATCTCATTTTCCAGCTTAAAACCCTACAACTGTGTCTTAAAATAAAATAGATAAAATAAAACCTGCAGCCCAAAAGACTCTGCAAGAGCCGAAACCGGTTTGGCTCGGTGGATAGAGCATCGGCCTGCGGACTGAAGGGTCCCGGGTTCGGTTCCGGTCAGGGGCATGTGTCTTGGTTGCGGGTGCATCCCCAGTGGGGGGTGTGCAGGAGGCAGCTGGTTGGTGTTTCTCTCTCATCGATGTTTCTGACTCTCTATCCCTCTCCCTTCCTCTCTGTAAAAAATCAATAAAATATATTAAAAAAAAAAAAAAAAAAAAAAAAGACTCTGCAAGACCCTGCGAGGCCTTCTCCAGTTCAAGATGGGAACAAAATCTAAGAGTTATTCTGCTATTGGATGGTTTTGTTTAGCATTTAAACCTCTATTCTATCTGAAATTAATTTTAATATAAGAAGCTTTATTTCCCCCCAAAAAAGGCAGATGTCCCAAGTGTTTTTTATTGAGTAATCCACATTTCCCTACTGATTTGAAACATGACTTTTATCACACGCTAAATTCCCATATGTATTGGGTCTATTTCTGACTTTCTTGTGATTCTTATCTGTCTATATACAGTATATTCCTGCACTATTTCCACATTTCTTATTGGACCTTTAAATGTATTTAAAAATCCGTTAGAGCTAGTTCAACCTCCAGAGCTTTCCTGGCTATTCTTGTCTTCTTTTTTAAATAGCTTATTGGGACATAATTCACATAGCATACAATTCACTCTTTAAAGTGCACAATTCAATGGATTTAGTGAATAGACAGAAATGTACAACCATCACCGCAGTCAATTTTAGAACATTTCACCACCTCGGAAACAAACGCCATACCCTTTAGCTATAACCCCCTTTCCCTCTGGGTCCCCAATTCCCAAGCAACCACGAATACACTGTCTCTATAGATTGCTTATTCTTGACATTTTATAATAAATGTAATGATAAGATATGTGGTATTTTGGGACTGGGTTATTTCCTTAATGTAGTGGTTTCCTGGTTCATCCATGTATGGCATGTGTCAGTACTTCATCCCTTTTTAAGGCTGAAAAATGTTCTATTATATAAACCTGTTACATTCATTTATAAGTAATGCTGCTATGAATATTCATGTCCAGGTTTCTGTTTGAGCACCTGTTTTAATTCTTTTGGGTATACACTTAGGAGTGGAATTGCTCATAGGGAAGTTCTGTCTACTCACTGAGAAATTTTCAAACTGCTCTCCACAGCAACCACGCCGTTCTATATTTTTACCGGCAATGCATGAGGATTCCACGTCCTGGCCAGGACTTGTTATTTTCAATTGTTTTTGTTTTGTTTTAATTTCCAGCCAGTCTAGTGGGTGTGAAGTGATATCTCAGTATGGTTTTATTTGGGTCTCCCTGATGACTAATGATGTTGAGCACACTTTGTGTGTGTGTGCTTATTGGCCATTTGTATATCTTCTTTGGAGAAATATGTATGCAAGTTTTTGTGCTCATTTAAAAATTGGGTTCCTTCCACCTGGACTTGGGGCTTTTGCTGCCATGGCATCCATGGGGACGATGGCATTTTTCTCCTCTCTGCTGTCCCCTCATTTCTGGAGCTCCCGCGTGGGACCTGGATCTAAGAATTAAAGATAAATGTGCTGTCTGACTGGATTTTCTTACTACTTGCTCTTCTTACTTTAATTATTTCTGTGACTACTTCATGGCTAACTCATTTAAATCTTTCCGAGTTTATCTGAAAGAAGAAAAGAAGAATGAGAAGAGGTGAAAGCTTGTGAGAAATAAAACAAGAGGCACAGGGTGAAAAGGCCAGCAAATACCCCGAGAATGTTCTGAAACCTCACTAGGGAAGGAGAGAGCAAAACTGGAAAAACTCTGTCAGATGACCTGAGCCCCGAAGTCAGGCAATGGTCACAAACCCGAGGGGAACGAGGCTAGTGCTCACACACTGATGAAGAAGCAGCAGAAATGGAACGCCTCTGCCTTTTACCCACGTTTCCCCACGTGCTGGACAGACCCAGCAGGAGGGGCCTGATTCACCCAAGAACCTCCTGAAAAGCTGACGAAGTGGTCACTTGCTCTCCAATGTCCAGGGGGAATGTCCTGAGGGAAGGTGCTAAGCATTGCCGTGCACAGGTCTTATCTGACTGGGTGATGGAAACTGGGCAACACAGCCCTGGGCAGCCTTTCTGCTTCCTTTCCCAGGAGGCGTGTGTAAGTGGAGGGAGGCTGGTCCCGGCAGGACAAGGAGCGACCGTGGATACTGTACCATTGTGGGCGAGCAAGAGCAGAGCAACTAGTTAAGAAATGAGAACTACCCATCTACACTAATAAAAGAGAAAGATGCAAATTGATAGTACCTTCGCCATGCCCACCAGCCAATCAGGAGTGAGTATGCAAATTAATCCAACAAAGATGGTGGGTTAATTTGCATATGCAGTGGTGAGGGGTGTGGGACGTTTGCATCATCACCATGGCGACGACACAGGCGTTCTGCACCACCCCAGCTGCTCAGGGCCTCTGGGCAGCATGGGAAGGTGGGGCTGGAGCAGAAAGAGGCAGCTCCAGGGCCGGAGCGGAAAGGCGGTGCCAGCAGCCAGGGAAAGGAAGGCCCATTCCTGCATGAATCTTCGTGCATCGGGCTTCTAGTTCTACATAAAATCAGTTATGCCATGACCTTACAGGATAATAAAGGATTCACTGTAAAGCCACACCACACCTTGATTGAGCTCAAGGCAGTAAACACTTTAATATTCATATTCATGGTAATATATGGACATAAATGGTTAGGAAGGGCGTGCTCTCTGCATATAATAATATTTGGAATGTGCCATTTTATAACATACCAGAGAACTGGGTAAAAGTATCTACCAGAAAAATAATTTACATTTTTCCTAACTGACATAATTTATGTTGGAAGATAAGGTCATATGACTTTGGTTTCTGCCTCTTCAATCCATTTTACCACACTATCATAATTTCAAAATTAAGCCAACCTCTTCAAATTTTTGTAAAGAAGGTTTATTCTGCAGTATTTCTTGAAGTTGAACTTTTATCGCTTCTTGGCCTTTTGGCTAAGATCAAGTGTAGAAGTTAAACTTTAAAGAACTTTCAAAGCTCTGTAAGCTTTAAAGTTCTTTTAGATAGGTTTGCATGGTTTGCTTAACTAATGTTTGAGATTTATATAAGTTCCAGGTGGACCAATATTTAAAAAACAAAGCAATGAAAACATTTTTTATAGTTGGGATACTTGTCTTTTTTTTTGTTGAGTTGTAAGAGTTCTATATTTTCCTGACTATTCTTGTATCTGCATTTCCCTCCACTTAAATCTTAGCATTCCTTCATTGAGAACTGCTAGCACATTTTATACAGCTTAAAAGCAAAAAAACAAACCTCAGCCTGAATCCAGTCCACTTGGTTCTGCAGATGAAATCCTCCCCAAACATCTCCCCTTTCAATGCCCCGAAAAGATGTGGCTACGAATATCGTGAAGCTGATGTAAACCCTACTTGTGTGCGTGAAGAGGAGTGGGTTCCAGCAAGTCTTCCTGTAGGCTTGGGGATGGGAGTAGTTAATTACTCTCTGGCCTGATTTACTTCAAGTGGTGCTGACTCAGAGGTTATAGCTGTAGAGGCTCTTTCCAAGATCAGCATCCCACGCTGGCCTGAGGTGATTATTGCAACGTCCCAGGGACCCATACCCCCTTCTAGTTCAGAACCTAACCCCAACTGCACTCTCAGCCTAATCCCAGCGTTCTGGTGTGTGTGTGTGTGTGTGTGTGTGTGTGTGTGTGTGTGTGTGAGAGAGAGAGAGAGAGAGAGAGAGAGAGAGAGAGAGGACCAAGCATTCCTTCTGCCAGTTGCTTAATCCTTGGGGAACCAGAAAGAGAAGCAAGTACTTCTTAGATCAATATTTTCAAGGCTTCTCTGATGCAAGTCTCTGCCTGGGGCTGGAGCTTCAACTGTTTCTCCAGCTTTTCTCTCTCCAGGACGGATATGAACTTGAACCCTTGTAATGCGTGGCCCCTGGGGAATGTGTATATGTGTGACTGTGATGGGGGAGGGGCAGGGAAGGATAAAGTCACACTGGACACCTGGGGTGCTTGTTCTTTTACAGCCAAGTTTCTCAACCTTTCTTTTTTCATTATTGTCCCCACTTAAGGAACAGTTTCCCCTCTTAATTACCCCTCTCCTTAGAAATTTTAACATGGCTGACATACTATACATCTAGTCATAAACTGTATGTATACCTGTGCTTGATACATAAAAAGAATAAAAAAATTTTGCCCCCTTGGGGGCCATGTGGTTCCCCACTCCTGCTTTACAATAACTCACATCTGACTCTCTGGGCAGCCTCCGCCACGTGAAAGCAGGAAAACAGCCCTAGATGGTTTGGCTCAGTGGATAGAACATCGGCCTGTGGACTGAAGGGTCCCGGTTCAATTCTGGCCAAGTCACATGCCCAGGTTGTGGGCTCCATCCCCAGTAAGGGGCGTGCAGGAAGCAGCCCATCAATGATTCTCCATCATCATTGATGTTTCTATCTCTCTCTCTTCCTCTCTGAAATCAATAAAGATATATATTAAAAAATAAAATATATATATATATTTTTTATTTTGTTTAAAAGCAGGTAAACTGTTTAGCAGGTGCTGTGGAGTGTGTGTGCTAATGCAAGCGAGCGCTTAGCAAAGTGCCTGGCACAAGCGGTGTGCTTGAAACCTGAGAGCCCATGTTGTTGCTGTCACACGGTTCTTTCTTTCACACATCACAGTCTGTGGATTCCCATCATCTCTGAGGGCTGGCCAGAGGTCTGAGTCAGTCCCAGTCTGGGGCATCTACCAGAGCCCTTGGGGCTCAGAGGGAGTGGCCTGGGCTGGGTGGGGACTGCAGCACCAGGACAGCGCTCTGTGCTCCATTTGAACTTGGCAGCTGCTCCCAGCTGCAACCAAGGGGCGCCAGGCAGCAGCGAGGGCCTAGAGGTGTCAGACTTCTGGTCTCTCGGGAGAAGCAGGGAATCTGGTTTGGTTCAGTCTCCTGATTGGAAAGCATTGACTCATTAAATAACAACAGCGTATGTGGACCACACAAAAGAGACGAACCAGTGGCCTAGCTGGGTTGCAATGCAAATGCCCAAATGCAGTGCTCCTTCCACTTAACCCAGCGCCCACTCTGCGCCTCGGGACCCTCCCCCTGCCCCCCTTTTTGGGAGTCCATGATACCTCTCCCTCTGGCCCTCCTGCCCAGGAGGGGCCCAGGCTGGGGCCATTCGGGACTGGACCTACACGGCTGACTCCGCTCCCTCTTCCAGAAGGACCTGTATTCTGTGCGCAGAGGAAGAAGGTCGGGACCCCCAGCCCTACTCGCGGGCACCGGGAGCCCGGGGCTGGGAGGGTTGGGCCCGCGGGAGGCGGCCAGACGGCGGGGCTGAGCGTGGGAACGCGGGCCGGGGAGGGGCGGCGGGCAGGACCCGGAGGGGCGGGCGGGACCGGCCTCGCCCAGCCTCGCCCAGCCTCTCCCGCGCCGACCTCGCACCTGGGCCTGAAGCAGCCGCGGTTCGCGCCGCCCTCTGACCCCTCCACTCAGGGCGTTGCCTTCCTTTCGCCGGGTCGGAGGGAGGCGGGCCGCCGGGGTTCAGGAGCTTGGATCCCCGCCAGGCCTGTGGCCTTCGGTCCGGGGCACCCGGCGGCCGCGCTGGGCGGGAGGACAGAGCGTCCCGGTCCTGGCGGCGCGCCATGGGCTCCGGCGGCTCGCGCGCGGCGCAGGTCCCCGACGCGGACAGCATTCGGCGGGAGACCGGCTGTGAGCGGGGCGCCGGGCTGCGGGCCGGGCCGGGCGGGGGGCTGATCGCGGGGCGGGGTTCCCGAGCTCGGGCACCAGGGGTCCGCCGGCCCGGATGCAAGGGGTGGCGTGGCCCGGGTGGTCCCATAGGGGAGCGCGGGGCGAGAGAGCCTCCCGGGTGCGCGCACGCCGCTTCCAACCTCCGGCCGCGCCAGGTCCGAGCAGCACGCACCCTCCGGCCGGCGGGCCCTTGAGCTCCCGGTCCCGGGCCTCACCCTGTCGCCTTCCCGCCCACAGTCTCGCAGGCCACCCTGCTCCGCCTCTACCACCGGTTCCGGGCCCTGGACAGTAACAAGAAGGGCTACCTGAGGTGAGGGGGTGACCTGTGACCTCCCCGTGCCCCTTTGACCCTCCATCTTCCGTCTCCATCCTCCCTCCCTCCTCACTTTGAACCTCCTTTCCAGCCGAGTGGACCTGCAGCAGATCGGGGCCCTGGCCGTGAACCCCCTGGGGGATCGCATTATAGACAGCTTCTTCCCTGATGGGTGAGGGGAGATGGAGGGAAAAGCTTGGCACTGTGAGGGGAGAATGGGTGGCACTGTGAGGGGAGAATGGGTGGGGGAGAATGGGTGGGGAAGAATGGGTGGGGGAGATTGGGGGGGAGAATAGGTGGGAGAGATTGGGTGGGGGAGAATGGGTGAGGGGAAATTGGGGGGGAGATCAGGTGGGGGGGATTGGGTGGGGGGAGAATGGGTGGGGGGGAGAATAGGTGAGGGGAGATTGGGTGGGGAGAGAATAAGTGGGCGGTGAGTAGGTGGGGGAGATTTGGTGGGGGAGAGAACGGGTGGGGGAGATTAGGGATGGGGGCAGAAGGAGGGCCAAGGCAACCACTGCCTCCGCTTCACCCCTCCCCCACCCTCCCAGGAGCCTGCGAGTGGATTTCCCCGACTTTGCCAGAGTCCTGGCTCATTTCCGACCTGTAGATGATGAGGACACAGGAACCCGGGACCCCAAGGAACCCGAACCCCTCAACAGCAGAATGAACAAACTTCGCTGTGAGTTGGTAGGGTCCCCCCAAGTGAGACTCCAGATTTTCCACACCAGTGAGGGCCCCAGGCACTTCCCACTCTCTTTGTGAGCCCTTATGACCTCCCTGCCCCTCCGTGATCTTCTGGACCAGAACCAAGGGAAACCCACCTTCCTTTCCCCTCCACTTTCTTCCCAGTTGCATTTCAGCTCTACGACCTGGATCGAGATGGAAAGATCTCCAGGCACGAGATGCTACAGGTTGGGAGGACACAAGAGCAGAGATGTGACGTGTGCAGGGGCGGGTGGTTGAATGGAATGGTTGTTGGGGATGGTTTGGGGATGCGGATGATTGGAGTGTGGCCTGGGCAATGGGAATGGGTGGGGTTGGAGTGTGGGTTAGTTGAGAGATGGGGAAGCAGTTGGGTATGAGGTTGGGAATAGATCAGTGGTTCAGCTGGGGGTGATTTTGCCCCCTGAATGACATCGCCAATATCTAGAGACATTTTGGTTATCACAACTGGGGAGCGGGGTGGTGGGACTGGCACCTAGTGGGTGGAAGTTAGGAATGCTGCTAAACATTACACTACAAAGGATAGCCCCTCCTCCCCCAGCAAGGAGTTATCTGGCCCCAAACGGCAATGGTGCTGAGATTGAAAAACTGGGATACATGTAATGAAGTGGGGATTTGGGAATGGTTAGAGGATGGGGTGGAGGCTGGGTTCTGAGACTGCAGTTGAGTAATGGGCCTGGGCATACTGTTGAGGTGAATGAGGGATAGTGAGGGTTTACATTGAGAAGCAGTAGGGGAAACTATTGGTGGATATGGTGGGAAGGGGGTGAACAAAGGATGAGGAATGGGTTATGAAATTGTTAATAACTTTGTAACTTTTGGGGTGATATGGACAAGGTTGGGGGAGGGTGCTAGTAGTCCCTGTGCCTCCTCTTTATGGCCGTCTCTTCCTCCACCTCCCAGGTACTCCGGCTAATGGTTGGGGTACAGGTGACAGAAGAGCAGTTGGAAAGCATTACTGACCGCACTGTGCAGGAGGCCGATGAAGATGGGGATGGGGCTGTGTCCTTCCTGGAGTTCACCAAGGTCAGAATGCCCTTGGGGCCTGAGGAGTTGGAAGTATGAGTTCCTAGGACAGATGGACATGGGAAATGAAGCCTGAAGGAGGAGGGCAGAAAGAGAGGGGTTCCCTGGGGGCCTTGGGGATGGGAGAGGAAGTTGGAAGAATAGAGGGCTGGAGTTCAAGTTCTCTTAACTACCACCCATCTCCACCAGTCCCTGGAGAAGATGAACATTGAGCAGAAGATGAGCATCCGAATCCTGAAGTGACCTTCTTTGTGCGTCTGGCCAGCTTGAAAAGACCAGTTCTGCCTGGTGTTTATTCTCAGCCCCCATGGAGGATGGGCTCCAATAAACTATTCTTCTACACTGAACTCTATTTAGGCTCCAGGCGACAAAGCTGGATGGGTGTGTACTAAAGTCCAACTCATTTGATCTCAGATCTATAAATCAGCCAACAATATTTTGGATGCAAGTGACTGAAATCCCAAATCAAAGGGACTTCAGTTAAAAAGGGGTGTGGTGGGCTCATGTAAAAGTCTGGAAGTGTCCTCAGGCAGAGCTGGAGCTGAGAGCTCAGATGATGCTCTCTGACTCAGTTATTCTCCATTTCTCTCTCATTTGTGTGTGTGTCGGCTTCATTCTAGAAGGGTCTTTCCTCCTGGTGGAGACGGCCACCAGTGGCTCCTGACCTCCTCAGTAGTCCAGTGGGAACAGGTTTTCTTTTTCAACAATTTCTAGCAAAGAGTGTCATTAGTTCCCTGGGGCCTGGTCCCTTCTCCAGGAGAATGGAATGTTCTGATTGGCCAGACCTGTGTCATGTGCTAACTGCTAGAGCCAGGAAATTTTAGGTGCTGAGGACTCAGGATGGGGTAAGGGATGATTGCTTAAAGGACAATGAAGTGCTGTTAGCTCTTGTCTGTGCTGGTCAGACAGAACAAGAGCTATCCATCACTGTTAAGTTGACCATGAGGTCTTCTTAAATGGGTTTTCACTTGGTCCCATGGGTGCATGCTGGTGTGATTTGGGTGAGGGGAGGAGAGAGATAATAAATTATAAATAAGACATACCTTTCTATAGTATGAAATCAAAGTTTTTGAGAGTAAATCCTTTGTTTTTAATGGTAAGATGTTTAGATTGACACATCACAAAAGGAGTGTGAAAGTGACATAAAATTGTAAGATCCCAGGTCTGTAGCAAAGCACCTTGGCCGTAGCTATGGGAGATGCTGGTTGTCCTGGCCATTCCCTCACCCAAGACTGTGCTAGAGTTGTCTTGTATCAACACGTGAGAGCCAACTGTGCTCATCTCTCCCTAACTCTGCCTTGAGTAATGTCGCACCGCATCTTGGAATTGGCTGTGGTGGGAACGCACACACTGCAGACATTGGCAAAGGCAACAGGCAGGGCTTTGCGGCCTAGGAGAGCCTGTGGTTAGCACACCAGCCAGGCTTCACCTACCGCGTGTGCCAGTGCTCCCGACCCCAGCTTTCATGAGCTATAATTGGTATGCAACACCACATAACGCACACAATTCGATGAGTTTGGACATAATCAAGGTTATACACAGTCATCTCCAAAAATTTATCCCTTTGTTTTTTTAGTGTTTTTTTCTGTTTTGTTTTTTGTATTTATGTGGTAAGAACACTTACCATGAGGCCTACCTGCTTAACAAATTTTTAAGTGCACAGAACCTTATTATACAGGCACTACGTGGTACAGCAGAGCTCTGGAACTTACCGTGTGTAACTGTAACTTTATATCCATTGAACAGCGGTTTCCTATGCCCCCTGCCCCATCCCCTGGTAACCACCATTCTGTTTACTTCTATACCTTTTACTATTTTAGAGGCCTTATGTAACAGAAGCCATCCAAAAGAATGCTGTGGCTGCCTTATTTCACTTAGCATAATGCTTCCAAGTCCCCCCATATTGTCACAAAGGGTAGGATTTCCTCTTTTTTGTTTTTGTAATCCTCACCGGACGATACTTTTCCATTGATTTTTGGAGAAAGTGGAAGGGAAAGAGAGAGACTGAAACATCAATGTGAGAGACACGTCGATTGGTTGCCTCCCACACGTGCCCTGACCAGGGTGGGGATCAAGCCTGCTACTGAGGTACATGCCCTTGATTGGAATCCAATCTGGGATCCTTCAATCGTCGGGCTGATGCTCTATCCACTGAGCCAAACATACACTGGAACAGTATGCGCCACATGCATCTGTTGATGGACATTTGGGTTGTTCCCATGTCCTGGCTGTTGTGAATAAGGCTGCAGTGAACATGGGGTGCAGTGTCTTTGAGACCCTGATTTCATTTCCTTTGGGTAGTTATACAGGAGCAGGACTGCTGGATCATATGGTAGTTTTGTTTTGTTTTATTTTATTTTATTTTATTTTATTTTATTTTATTTTATTTTATTTTATTTTATTTTATTTTATTTTATTTTATTTTATTTTATGTTAATCCTCACCTGAGGACATTTTTCCATTTATTTTTTAGAGAGAGTGAAAGGGAGGAGGACAAACAGGGAGAGAGAGAGAAACGGCGATGTGAGAGAGACATCCATTGCTTGCCTCCGGCATGGGCCCCCAACCAGAGCCAGGATCGAGCCTGCAACCAAGTTACATGCCCTTGACTGGAATTGATCCGGGACCCTTCAGTCCGCAGTCTGCAGTCCGCAATCCGCAGTCTGACACTCTATCATCCACTGAGCCAAACCAGCCAGGGCTATTTTAATTTTTTTGAGGATCCTCAATGGCTTCTTTCCACAAGCATGGGTGACACTGCCCAAGGGCTTTGCTGGCTATGCATGCACGCAGCCTGTGCAAAGGGCCGGTTGAAGCGCCAGGGAGCTACTGACCCTTGGAGCAGGCCTCAGCCAATGGCAGATAGAAATTGTGGTTAATACTGTTTCTTACCCTCAGAAGGGACAACTTACAGGCACGCTCTCTTCAGTCTCAGAAACCTCCAGCAGGCAGGGCCTCGTTTGCCCCAGTGCTACCCTGCTTGTGAGAGCCCTGGGCTGGCCCCGCTGGTCCTGTCTCCCTACCGCCAGTGCTTCCTGGGTCACTTCACCAGTACTCGGCTCTCAGTGCCTTGTCTCCAGCGCTTCTGGACAAAGCCCACCTCAGACGTAGCGCACCTTCTAGAATGCAGGCACACACTGCCTGTGCCTGTGGAATGCTGTGAGAGGGCTGTGTTGGGGAGTGTCTGACTCCTGGCATTTTCTGACGTTGGGAGTCTGAGGTCACAGGGTAGGACTGTGCACAGGGTAGGGCCTCTGGTACCGTCTGGGGTAGGTACTAACCTGTTTCAACGTTAGTGTTTCAGTTGCAGGGTGATTCTGACAGATGAGTCTCCTAGTTGAGGGGAGGAAGCAAAGAGGGTATTTGATTTCTGAGGGAATTTTGTGGTTTTGGTTAGGACTGTCACCTGAATACAGACTTTGTGATTGAGGGTGTTTCTGGGTCTATTAAAGGGCGGGGGGGGGGGGGGGGAGAGAATGGGGGGTATAAAACTTAGAGTGGCTCTTGTTTCCAGGCAATGTGGGGAAGATTTGAATATAAAGAGAAATAGAGGAGAGAGATGATAGATGGTGGCTGACTTTCTTTATAACTGGTCTATTTTTCCCATTATAGTGTTTCTCAAATTTTGTTGATGATAAATATCATGAATTAAAATGTTCAGATCCTTGGCCCCTTTTGAGAGCTCCTTGAGTCTCCAGAAAAATCTATCTATCTATCTATCTATCTATCTATCTATCTATCTATCTATCATCTATCTATCTATCTATCTATCATCTATCCATTTATTTATTTATGTTTGTAAGAGAACAGTTAATTTGGTAACTCACAGAGGTAGAAGTAATTCCTAGATGAAATGGGCTTAGGAAGCAATTTATAGAGGTAAAGGACAGGCTGTTGAGCTCGGGAGTGAGGAAGGTGATGTAAGGTGCCTGGGGGGAGGGGGAGAGGGGGGGAGGGAAAGGGGAAGGAAATGGGAAAGGCACAGGTGTTCTCCCAGGAGGGAGAGCACACCAGGTCTTCCATCCTATGGGTTTTAGAGGTGGAGATTTTAGGGGAGATCCCAGGGGAAGATCTTACTAAAATAGTCAGCAGTTTTCCAGGTGTGTCCTTTCAGGGTTGTGGTCTCCACTGATTGGCCGGCACCAGGGCAGGGGGTCATTATTCAACGCAGCTGGTCCTGGAGCTGAAATAACAACTGAGGCCTAGATGTTATCTCTAGGGAAGGGGTCCAAACCACATGACCATTGATATGCTAGGGGAGGAAGAGTCACCCTGGGCCCGAGGCCCAAACCCTACAATTGATTGTCCTGTTGCTTGGCACCTGGGGCTTTCCACCCTGGTGACCTCCAGTACCTGGTCCATGTCCTTACTGTGCTCATGTCTGTCTAACTGCCTGCAATATCCCCCTCAAGGACCTTACCTCTGAATTATTTCTGAGAAAAGGGGCACAGGGTCTCTTCTGTAGCTGCTTCCTGCTGAAAAGGGGTGACGTTTTTCTTCAGAGCCAAGAGATCCTCGCTCTCTGTCAGCGGGGCGATGAGGCCTGGGCAGGGAAGGAGGTGGTGATGGTGTCTAGAGGTGGTATTTCCTGAGTATGACTAGGGCTTGTAACCTGGTGGAGACAAACTCTGTTATAAATCGTATTGGGGCAGCCCTAGCTGGTTTGGTTCAGTGGATAGAGCATGGGCCTGTGGACAGAAGACTCCTGGGTTCGGTTCTGGTCCAGGGCACATGTCTTAGTTGTGGCCTCCTCCCCAGCCTGGGTGATATTTCTCTCTTTCCCTCTCTCTAAAAAAATAAAAAATATATATTATTAAAAATATTTATTGGGGCAAAAGCTAGAATGACAAGAATTTTGAAAAATGGTCCAGTGGAAAGAAAAAAACATTTAATTCTCACTAATCCAAGTCAAAGGATTTGAGAAAAATGAAACATTAGTTTGGAGGGTTGTGGTCAAATATTTAAGAACACTAGAAAAATTCAGGATCCAGTTCAACTCATAGGTGAAAAATAAAACTTTGAAGACAATTAATTGAAGTAGAGGCTAATATTGATAACTATAGAGTCTATTGAAACACATTTTCCCCCTAAAATCACTGTCATTTTTATTAAAGAGTCAAATTAAAAGCAATGTATTTACTGTATTAAGTTTAGTTTCAATTTGGCCTGTCATTTATATAACTTCTTTTTAACATTTCTTTTTACAAACCTTCTATAACATTCACAAACCTTTCTACAACTTTCCCAGATCTTTTTACTCATTCAGAAACAACCAGCTTTAAAACAATTCACTTTATTTTCCCTTCAAAATATATTTCCATACCTTATACATACTATTACCAAAACCATACAATTTCTTTCCAACTTAATTTGTACTTTGAACTCTTAGAAACCTCAATTTCCAATAATAAACAAAAAAGCAAACAACCAGCATTTCTTAGATGGACTTTTATGAAGACATTTTAGACACACTTTTAGCTTTAAGAAACATAACTTGAACAAAGCACAAGACATAATTGCTAGTGTCATTGAAAGAGGAATGCAGGAGGCCAAAAGTAGTAAGGAATTGCAAACCAGGTCATCTGGAAAACCAGATGGGCTGAGCCCCAAAATGGTGCTAGCACCCAGCGGTGGGGAGTCAGAGATTTTAAAAGACTCTAGGCAGGCTTTTTCTGGATGGAGAACTCTCTGGGTGGGTCCGGATCCTAGAAAGGTCCCGAGGGGAAGGATAATGGCCTTAGCAAGTGGAATGTGGTCTTAGCAAATGGAATGTGGTCTAAGCCAGCGGTTGCCAACCGGTGGTCCGTTGGTCCGTGGACCACTGGTGGTCCGTGAGGTCCGAAAGGTTGGCGACTGCTGGTCTAAGTGAAAGGGAATGTTGGCTGTAAAGTGATCTAAATGTCAGTTCCCAGGCATGGGGGTGCTGATTCAATTATTTGATCGGACCTAACAATTATATCGACAGTTCCAAATTCATTTTACAGACTTTCTACAACAAGCATGTCAAACTCAAAGGCTAACACGGGCCAAATAAACAAGGTTTAAGTTTATGTGGGCCATAAAAAAACAAAAGCTTCAATTTTCATAGAAATGTAGGTTTATTTTGATAGAGACATGCTGAATACAAAGGGCTGAAATAAATGGGTAATCATTAACATAAAATAATAAAACATTTTAATAAAAATTCATATTTTTTCTTGAATATTAACTTACCAGACACTGAATAACTGCACAAGTTAATAAGCGTAACACAAATAAACCTATTTTTCTTGTTCTCCCAAAGTGAAATATCTCCTGTTGCACTCACCAAAGAAGTCAGTCCAAAACTAATGACGTGGCAATCTGCTGCTAAAATATTTGCTGCTGGTATTAGTGGTGAGAAATGGTGCGCCTGCGTGTAAGGCGCATAAGGGAAATGAATGCAACATGATTATAATAATCAGTCATTAGCAAACATCGTAGTTTGTTATTAATAATTATGTACAACAGGATATTGTAAAAATTAAGTTATGAAATTTTTATTAAAACGTTTCTTACATACTGTTATATTGGCTGGGCCGCAAAAATATTCATTGTGGGCTGCATGTGGCCCACAGGCCGCGAGTTTGACATGCTTGCTGTAGGCTGATACATATTACCACATGGATGAACCTGGGAAACAAGCGGCGGGTACGGCACCTGGTGCTGACTGGTGGGGTCAGACCCGACCTGGGATCAGCAGCCTCGGTGCTTGGGTTCAGGCTACAAAAGAATTCAGAGCCAAGACCCAAGCTGTAAGAGAGCATTTATTTGGTAAATCACAGAGGTAGAAGAAGTAATTCCTAGAAGAAATGGGCTTAGGAAACAAGGTATGGAGGTAAAGGAAGGGCCCTTGGAGCTTGGGAGTGAGGAAGCTAATGGTTTAGAAACACTGACCTAAAGCTTCCAGCCAGCCTGACTCCTAGTGACAAGCGTCCATAAGAGGTTCCCCAGTGTCCACAAACGCTGAACAGACCCTGTGCCACAGGCTCTCAGGAAAGGCCTCCCATCTACTCCTACTCCGTGCCAACGACCAGTGTGGGTCACTGGGGGATCCCCAAGACTGCACTGCTGTCCTGGTGGAAGGGGGAGCAGCGGGCATGAAAGCGCCCTGACCCCTCCCTCACTCAGGAGGGGGAGACTTGGTTCTGCAGAAGGAGCAGCAGTCTGGCGGCCAGGGCACAGGCTGTTTGGACCTTACTCTCTGGACATCAAGCCCAGAAATGCCTGTGGATTTGTTTCTGGGGGTCCTCAGGACACCAGTGGGGAGCCCTGTGCTGTGAGCACAGATGCCAAATCTCTGGTTTGTTTACCACCCTCATTATCACCATACAGTTCCTGTGATCCGTGCCATTATCTACTTATTATTTGTCGATGAAAGGGCTCATTTAAAATGTATACACTGTATACACAGTATATATGAGTTTATAAAGGAAATTGCATATCATCCCCGCACATTAGAAATCAGCCCCAACTGCCAAAAATAAAGACACACACACACCCCCAATATAAAAAAGGGAGATTAGCCCAGCCACGCCTATGAACCAGGAGGTCACAGTTCAATTCCCAGTCAGGGCACATGCCTGGGTTGCGGGCTCAATCCCCAGTAGGGAGCGTGCAGGAGGCAGCCAATCAATGATTCTCTCTCATCATTGATGATCTCTCTCTCCCTTTCCCTTCCTCTCTGACATATATACATATATATGTGTGTGTGTGTGTGTGTGTGTGTGTGTGTGTGTGTGTGTGTGTATATTTTAAAGCGAGATTTGCAAGTGCCTGCCCCAAACAGAGCTTCTCTTTGTGACCCAAAGGGTGGCAAAAGAACTGCAAAGGGAACACCTTTCACTGTGTGAGTCAGTGTGCTTTATTTATTTATTCATTTTTGTTCTTTTAATAAATATTTTTTTAATTGTTGATAGTATTTCAGATGTCTCCCATTTCCCTCCCCACCCCCAACCCCAGGCTTTTACCACCCTATTGCCCTGTCCATGGGCTATGCATATCTCTATACATAAAAGCCTAAGCGACCGAACGACCTGTCGATTGGTTGTTATGACATGCACTGGCCACCTGGGGCCAGACACTCAATGCAGGAGCTGCCCCTTGGTGGTCAGTGCGCTCCCACAGTGGGAGCACTACTCAGCTGACTAATGGGCGCCAGACTCAGGGCTCATGGCTGGCAAGTGCCGCTGCGGCATGCAAGCCTCTCCCAATCAGGATTGACTGGGCGCAAGCCCGAGGCAGGCATAGCAGGGCCAGGATGAGCCGGAGCAGTAGGCAGGAGTGGCAGGTGGCATTGGACTGCCGGTTTTGGCCCTATGGCTGCAGGCCAGGCCGAGGGACCCCACGGGTGCACGAATTCATGCACTGGGCCTCTAGTAGCAATATAAGTGCTTTGGTTTATATCTTATTGTCCCCCCATTTCCACACTGAGGTATGTCAGTCTGTTCCATGCCTCGATGCTTCAGGTCTTATTTTGTTGGTCAATTCATTTTGTTCATCAGATTCCACAAATAAGTGAGATCATGTGATATTTGTCTTTCTCAGTTTGGCTTGTTTCACTTAGCATAATAGTCTCCAGGTCCATCCAGGCTGCCCCAAAGGGTAAGAGACACCTCCTTTTTACAGCTGCATAGTATCCCATTGTGTAAATGTCCCACAGCTTTTTTATCCGTTCATCTACCGATGGGCTGTTTCTAGATCTTGGCTATTGGAAAATACATTGCTCTGAACATAGGGGTGCATATATTTTTTTCTGATTGGTATTTCAGGGGTTTCAGGATATATTCGCAGAAGTGAGATCACTGGGTCAAAGGGAAGTTCCATTTTTAATTTTTTGAGGCAACTCCATACTGTTTTCCATGGTGGCTGCACCAGTCTGCATTCTTCACTAGCAGTGCACGAGGGTTCCCTTTTCTCCACATTCTCACTAGCACTTGTTTGTTTATTTATTGATTGTAGCCATTCTAAAAGGTGTGAGGTGATACCTCAGTGTGGTTTTAGTTTGCAATTCTCTGATGTTTAGTAACTTTGAGCATTTAAATATATATATATATATATATATATATATATATATATATAATATTTATTGATTTCAGAGAGGAAGGCAGAGAGATAGAAACATCAATGATGAGAGAAAATCATTGATAGGCTGCCTCCTACACCCCTCACACTGGGGATTGAGCCACAACCCAGGCATGTACCCTGACTGGGAATCGAACTGTGACCTCCTGGTTCAACCACTGAGCCATGCCAGCTGGGCAACGTTGAGTATTTTTTTCATATGTCTATTGGCCATTTGTATGTCCTCTTTGGAGAAATGTCTATTTAGGTCTTCTTCCCATTTTTTAATTGGGTTGTTTGTTTTCCTTTTGCTAAGTTGTATGAGTACTTTATATATTTTGGATATTAATCCCTTATCAGATGTATCATTGGCAAATATGTTCTCCCATGCAGTGGGTTCCCTTTTCATTTTGATGGTGGTTTCTTTTGCTGTGCAGAAGCTTTTTATTTTGATGTAGCCCCATTTGTTTATTTTCTCCTTAGTTTCTTTTGCCATAGGAGGGCAAGAGTCAGTGTGATTTAAAGCTGGAGTGTTACCCCCAGGAAGTCACCTTGTGTGCATGAGGGGTCTGCTTCCCACACATGGGGAGCTGCTGGCTGCGGGCAGCTGTGAGGAAGTGGTTCTGGGAGTCTGCGTCCTGTGGGACCATTGTGGAGGCAGCCTCGGTGGCTGGACATCCTGTGTCTCAGGCTGCCTGCTGGTCAGACAGGGATCGGTAGAGCTTGGCCAGGGAAATGGAAGCACTTCCCCAGGTAAGGTCCCGGGACGAGTGGCAGGGCTATTGGACAGATGCTGTACTACGGAGCTGGAAATGCTGAAAGCAACTGTCTTCTGCTGACATTTGTGTGCAGACCTGGTAAGACTGTGAGCTTGGAGAGCTGGGGCAGGGGTGGGGCCGGCTTGAACTTGCCCACATGCTGGGCTGAGATGACAGAGTCCTCAGGGGAGGGTACTGTGCTGTGCCGAGGTGCAGCAACGCTGGGTCTGGGCCCTGGATCCTCACTGGAGAGGGGCCCAGAGTGCTGCGGCGGGTACTGGAGCTGTCCCCTCTTGCTCCACCAGAGCTGCTGGGAAGGGCTGGGGCTGAGCTGGCATTTTCTGAAAGAAGCCATCTACATATCCTGGAGAGAAGATGGGAGCTCCAGGAGAAGCCCCTTTCGTTGCCAAGGTGACTGACTGAGACAGTGTGTGCAGGGAGCCCGAGGAAGAGGAGCAAGCAAAGGACCCAAGTGGTAACACTGGGGGGACCTATGGTGGCGACCATTGCCTCTTCCTAGCTGACCAGGAAGACAGTCAGAATTCTGAACCGACTCTCAAATAGAAGGAAACTAAGTTGCCCTCAGCCCCACCCAGCCAACGCCAATAAAACTCTCGATATTTACCAGGCAATGTGCAGACCTGGCTCCTGCGATAGCCCTACCTGAGAATGGGTGTGGTTCAGTAGAAATAACTTGAGTGTCAGAGCTCTGAGACTGTGTCTGGGCCCTTTTAATTATTCTCCGTACAACCTTGGGGAGGGCACTTTGCCCTTCAGACCATTCTGTATTGTTACTTCTGGTCACTGAGTCGGCAGGTCCTGCACGCAGGCTCCC
The DNA here is from genome assembly GCF_963455305.1 of Plecotus auritus. Taxonomy (NCBI): domain Eukaryota; kingdom Metazoa; phylum Chordata; class Mammalia; order Chiroptera; family Vespertilionidae; genus Plecotus; species Plecotus auritus. The sequence continues at coordinate 62,922,797 of NC_137774.1, forward strand.
TGTGTGAAAGAGGCAGGTACCAATAGCAGCGACCTGGCAGAGCTGCTGTGTCTTGTCCTTCCCCTACCCTCTCCATCCCCACCCCTGTTTTACTTCCGCGGAGGCCCCTGCGCCTTATCTGTCAACTAGAACTCTGGTCTATGATACGCTTTTTTCCGCTGTTAACCAGTTTATGGAAGAATAAAATTTTATTGGTTCATATAACTGGAAGAAAAGTCCAAAGGTAGACCAGGAAAATTTGAGTCCTCAAGGCTCAATGGTGTCATCAGAAATGAGTCTTTTTCTGTCTCAGCTCTGCTTTTCTTTGTGTTGGTTTCATTCTTAAGCAGCAACCCCAATGAAAAGAGCTCTCCACACAGTCCTGCCCAAGTTCCCAGAAGTGAACCTCAGCCCCTCACTGCAGCCAGGTGGATGTACCATTCTGATGGCCAGCCTGGTCACATGTTCACCCCAGAAACTGGAGAGTGCAATCTCACTTGAATCAAATGTATTGTGTGTGTGTGTGTGTGTGTGTGTGTGTGTGTGTGTGTGTGTGTGTGTTGTGCTGATTTCCTAAAGAAAAACTGTGTGTGTCCCCACCACGTCCCATGTGGTTCAGGGTTCAGGTTCAGGGTTTGGGTTCTGGAGGAGGCTGCACACAAATGAAAGAGATTAGACAAGAAAGTATAAATTTGGGAATATTGGGGGCCAGGCGGGAGCCCAACTCAAGGGGAAGGACTCTGCTTTGCTCTGGCCTAGCGATCCCTTTTATTCAGGTTTTGGGATACACCCATAGCCCTTAGGCAGGCAATTCCAATGATGGCCCATGAATAAGAATTTACATAAGACTAAAAGGTGCAAGTTGCTTCAGCTACCATTGTCTCAATTAAATAGTGGGTGGTTGGCTCTGACCTTTCAGAGCTTCAAGGTTGACCAGCCTTCCGGGTTCCTTGTCCACACCTCTCTGCTAGTGAAGGCAATGGGTGGCTTCCAACATCTCCCCTGTTTTTCTTAAAAAATCTTGCATCTGCAGACTAGAAATAATCATATGAGAACAAAAATGAGACAAGCAATAGTGGTTATGCTGAGAGGCAAATGAATCAGTCTGTAGTAAGTTTCCTTCTGGGCCAACAGTTCCTTGAGTCCCAATTTCAATGTCCAACAGTTCCTTATGTGTACATGTCAGCAATGATATGCTAGTTCTTGATGGTGGGCGAATGATGGTAATGAGGTCCAACCTTCTATGGCTTGGTGCTGGGCAACCTGAAGTGACGCACAGCTGCTGACTGCTAGTATGGCAAGGTGTCTTCACCATCTTCATTTCTGGACTGTTTCTCCTCTTGTCTCCATGGCTGGAGCATTCCGGTCAGTTTCTCTCTGGGATCCGCTGTTGCAGGAATCCACATGGTCTTGGAGTTGTTTTCTGGAAATATACAAACATATTCTCAACCAAAGGTTAATAAAGGAATTTTTTCTATAAATTAGGCTTGGGATCCTTTTTATTTTTGCCCAAAAAAATTTCCTTTGGCTTATTTTGACACCATGTGTGTTCATGGGTGTCTTGCTATCAATATTACAAATGAAAATTAATTTTCCAAAGTAAAAATTTTTTTGATATAATTTACTTACAGGATATTATTCTACTATCCCCCTTTTTTGATTTAAATATTAGGAGGCTTTTGGAAATTTTTACAATGCAGTCTTGATAACTTTTAATTTTTTTGCATAGAAATATGACTGCTTTGGATTCATTGCATATTAGGCAATTTTACTATGAGATGAACTATCAATAAAAAATTTTTATTTAATACTTCAGGAACAGGTTTTTGTCCAGTACAATTAAGTTTTCTTGAATATTCACTTATTTCAATTAGCCAATTTAAATTAACCTGAAATAAGGTTTATTTTTTAACTTCACTTGTCCTAGGTTATGGACAATAAGTGATATTAATTGCAATTAGTCTTTGAGTAACTTTACATTAGCTATATTCAAGTAGGCAAAATCACAAATTATTTACTTCAGTTTATGAGGCCAAATAGACTTTCAATTATATAGTTCTTCAGATGTTTGAAGAAAACCTCTATTTCCTTCCAAAATAATTTTCAGGCTTCAGAGAGTTTCATTTAAAACTCTGTCTTTCTTTATACAATAAGCAACCTCCAGGGCTGCTGCTTAATCCTGGCAGCTATTGCCAGGCCATGTCACATGAAACAACTTCTCTTAAGGTTATGGTGACTACTAGTACGGATCAGATTTAATATTTTAAAAATCTATGGTTTACCCTGTAAATAGTAGTGAAAGAGATATCAAAATTTTAAAATTTCTCCTTTTTATTAAGCTAGAACTTTATTTTTAAAGAGTATCCCCTTTGGCTAATTAGCATATACAGAGAGATCATGGGAGGTCTCAGTAACTTTATTCAAAGAGAGGGATTGGCCTTTGCTGTTTCAAGATGGCGGCCCCCATGGGAGCAGCAAGACATGTGGCCATCATGGCGGCTGCCAAGGCAGGCAGTCCTCATGGTGACTGTACAAACTGTTAAAGCCAAAACTACACTGCAGACAAACAGAAATCTCACTAGCTGTTTCTGGTCTTTTGATATAACTTAATTTATATGAGACTTGATTATATTTTAAAAAGCTAATTTATAAAGTAATTAAAGTAGGTATCTTTAATTAAAAAGCAAAGCAAGTAAATTTAGTAAATGTTTACGTCTGATTCACAAGGCACAAAGGTTGCCCCACCTCCATCCTATTTAAAAATGCAGGTGGCTATGGGCTTTTTGTCTTTTTAAATTGTTTTAAAATTCTGCTGTTAAAAATTTGGTTTTATTTAGAAATTTTGTTTTGTCCTCCTCAGAGGCCAAAACTTTCATAACATTTATAAGTAAAATATAATTATTAATTTTTATTTGATAAAGCTTTCCATGCAATTTCAAGTATATTAGATAAGTTAAATTTAAAAATATTTCCTTTAAGAAGAGAGAATAACTTCTTTTTTTTCTTTTTTTTTTTAAATATATTTTTATTGATATTTTACAGAGAGGAAGGGAGAGGGATAGAGAGCCAGAAACATCGATCAGCCGCCTCCTGCACACCTCCCACTGGGGATGTGCCCGCAACCAAGGTACATGCCCCTGACCGGAATCGAACCCGGGACCCCTCAGTCCGCAGGCCGACGCTCCATCCACTGAGCCAAACTGGTTTTGGCGAGAATAACTTCTTGAAAACATTTCAGGGCCCGTGAAAATGTCTTAAAGTTATTATTCCTCGGCTAGAGCCTTGAAATTTTTACTTGGAAAAAAACATCATATATATATATATATCTATATATCTATATATGATTTAAAGATTATAATACTTTTTATAACTATCTTAAGATATCAATTAAATTTAAGCTGGTTTTTGCATTAAAAATTTTGGTTGGGATCACAGAATTAACCCTTCTTATTTTAATTAGACCAACAAACATATTTTGAATTCCTAATTATTAGAGAAAACACAACATTTTTTCAAAGATAAATTTTTATACTTTAGGCATTTAATTACCACAACTATTTCTCCCAGTTTAATTTGAACCTTGAACTTTTAGAGCTGGCAAGTCAAATATTTAGCATTTCTTTAGATTAATAACACATATTTTTAAGAATAAATTTCAAAAATACAATAATTAACTTTAAACCGACCATGTTTTTTCTCTGCCAGGGGAAGTTGAGTAGCAAGCTTGTAGGTATTCAAATGCAAAATTGTCCTTAAAGAATGGCTACTGGCAGGAAGCTGATTTACCTGTCTGTTGGGGGAAGGGTGACCACCCCTTCCTCCATTAACAAAGGGCGTAGCCAGTCTTTATCTGGGCTACTTGATCTTTATAATATATTTTTAAACAATTTTTGAGTTTCAAATCCAATTCCAATTATTTTAAGGCATTTACTTTGGATAAATTCTTTTGTAACACAATTCACTGATTTTCTTGAAGGCCTTAAAATTAACTTTTGAACACGCTTCATTAGCATTTTAAAAACCACTCTTTATTATGGAAATGCCAATCTGCTGCTGGAACCAGCCTGTGTTCTTTCCTTTTGGTCAAATCAGCCGTTTATCTCAGGAAAAAACCAGTCTTGGGTTTTTCATTTCTGTAGCCCCTGTAAAGAGTCAAGTCCAGTTTAAGACCTATCTAATATCTGAAATTGGACCGTGCACACATTTTTTCTTAAATTAGCTTTTCCCTTTACAAGTGCACAGATATCCCCAACGCATTTCTAAATTTTTAAGGCGAGAAGACTTTTTCATGGCCAGAAAGGAGACTTTAAATTAGCATACTGGGAGAGTGGCCTTCCATATTGGATTGCCACGTGTCTCCCTTCCCCCACATCCTGCTTGCTCTGGGGGAAGTTTTCAGTAACAGATCTGGCTGCATATCTTTTCATGCTTAATAGATAAAGACAGATTTTAAATTTTTTCTTTCTTTTTTGCTTTCCAAAGTAATTACTAGCACCCAATTTGGCCAAATTTTGCATTTCCCTGCAAGTTCTTCTATAATTTTTAAACAAAACTTTAAGTAATCTCATTGCAGGAGAGCGGATAGCCCTGCCCTCTCCTGCCACCTTTGAATTTCTCCGCACCAGAGGCGGTTTCAGCAGCGGAGTTTCATTTCTTATTACAGATTTTAGATTCCAAATACAAATTAAGATTTTAATTTGAACAAGAAACCACATTCCTTAAGCATGCAAACCAAAAGTCTATAATAAAGTTTACTTTATAACCTAATTCTTCCCCATTAGCCTGGCTGAAAAATACGTTCCCATCCTACTTACAGATCACGACTTCTGCAGCTGATCCTGGGCTTTGCGTGCGGTGAATTTCCCTCACCTATATGGTGATCTTTTCCCCACCTTTTCGGTGAATCTTCCTTTCTTCGCTCTAGGCGAAAATATCATCCCCTCCAGAGGTCCCACGCCAAAGGCGCCAGTTGTGAGTACCCTATGTTGGGCTGCCAGTTGTGAGTGTCCCCTCCACATCCTGCGTGGTTCAGGGTTCAGGTTCAGGGTTCGGGTTCTGGAGGAGGCCGCACACAAATAAAAGAGATTAGACAAGAAAGTATAAATTTGGGAATACTGGGGGCCAGGCGGGAGCCCAACTCAAGGGGAAGGACTCTGCTTTGCTCTGGCCTAGCGATCCCTTTTATTCAGGTTTTGGGATACACCCATAGCCCTTAGGCAGGCAATTCCAATGATAGCCCATCAATAAGGATTTACATAAGACTAAAAGGTGCAAGTTGCTTCAGCTACCATTGTCTCAACTAGACAGTGGGTGGTTGGCTCTGACCTTTCAGAGCTTCAAGGTTGACCAGCCTTCCGGGTTCCTTGTCCACACCTCTCTGCTAGTGAAGGCAATGGGCGGCTTCCAACAAAAAACCAGAATGCTGTTACCAGAAGAAGAGGGCTATATATCGGGCAGGCAAAATCAACAGATAACTATATGCTAATTAGTTTGGTTTGCTACAAATAACAGAATTATCAACTAACAGTGGCTTTAACAATTAAGATAATTATCTCACATTATAAGTATTTTTGGTGGTAGGCAGTCTTAGAATTGTTTAATGGGCTAACAATTTTAAGGATCCAAGATCTTTCTGTTGTTGTTGTTAATCCTCACACAAGGATACTTCTTCCATTGATTTTTAGAGAGAGTGGATGGGATGGGGAGAGACTGAGAGAGAGAAATATCGATTGGTTGCAGGGCCGGGGATGGAGCCTGCAACTGAGGTACGTGCCCTTGACCAGAATCGAACCCAGGATCTTCAGTCCACAGGCAGATGCTCTATCCACTGAGCAAAACCAGCTAGGGCAAGGATCCAAGATCTTATTTACCTTCCACTCCTTGGTATTTTTGGCTTTTAATTCTCAGGATTTTTTACTCATGGTTTCAAGGTGGCTGCTGTAGCTCTAGCCATTGCATCCTCATAGGATAGAGTCTAGAAAGGGTGTCTGAGTGGCTAGAGATACACAATTCCTTTTATGTCCCTCTATTTTGATCACTGAGGAAAATCTTCACCAGAAGTATACCCCACTCAAAGACTACCCTTTACTTGTCATGGGTCAGAACAAGAATACCTGTAGCTGTCGGGGATGCCAGAAACATATGTGACATTTTCAGACTCTACTGTGAATGGAAAAGGGGCCTTTTACTACACCTGACAAGCTCAGGGGGGCCTGCATGGCAGGACTCACAAACTCAGTGGCCAAAAGTAACAATGCAGAATGGTCTGAACATAAACATTCCCAACTGCTCAGCTCATGGCAGGTGGTCATGTCCCAGGCCTATAGCTTCCTTAGCAAAGATCAGTCTTTACCTCAAGTGAGCCCTGCCACTGTTCTAGGAAAACATGCCTTCGAGATGTCAGAGTAACTTTCTGCCCCAGACCCCTTGCGGGCAAACCATCAGCACCGCAGCACAGACCCCAGAACCCCGCATCGTCATCTCACTCCCGAATACCATCTCTATGTGCTGTGAACGTTAACTAACTATGCTGTGCCTGCCAATGTGAGCAAAGCATGTGTTCCTCCACTTAGCTTTGTATTCATTTAGTCTTAGATTTCCCGGTTTGGCTACCCACCCCCCGCCCCCCACGCCTCCTTAGCGGCCACCAGTGGATTTCCTGTAACTCTCTTTTGGTATCCCCTTTGATTCTAATGTATAAAAGAAACGGCAAACCTGCCATTTTCCGGAGCATTTTCTCAATCCCTTGAGATCTTGCTTTCAGGCATGCCCTAAAAAATTTGGCTCAAATAAGCTCTTACAAAACTTTCCTATGGGTTTGGATGTTCTTTCATGGGCATTATTGTGGAAAATGAGCTTTCCGAGTAACGATGAAAGGGGAGAGAGTAATGGCGTGCAGTGCCTCACGCTAGGAGTGGCTGTGGCCGCAGAGAACCTGTACCTCATCTCCATGGCTTGTAACAGCAGGAGGGGACTTCTTGCTTACTCGGTACCGATGCTGCTGGCTGTGGGTCAGTTGCAACTCTGCTCCACGTGACTTCATGCTGCAGGACCCAGGCTGCAGGAGCAGTCCTGTCAGAACATGCCATTCCCATGGGAGGGAAAGCCAAGTAGCTGCAGGGAACAATGGCTAGGCATCTGTGCTGACCCGCATGCGCCCTGTCTGCTTGGACACCCTGGCCAAAGCAGGTCACATTCTCACTTGAGGTCAACAGGCAGGAGAATCTACCCTCCCAGGAGTCACTGCCTGTCATGTGATGCGTCACGGTGCAGCAGATCACCCTAATTCATGGTGGCTCAAGACAACTGCCACTCTATGGAACTGACCTGGTGACTGTGGGCCAGGGCTGCGGCGGGGCTCAGCGGCAATCCTGCATGTGTGTAGTAGACTGAGGCCACCTGTGGTGTTCCGCAGGCAGACAGGGCTGCAGGTCCAACTTGACTTGGCTCACAGGGGTGGCACGTGGATAGGGAGACCTGGAAGGCCGGGCTCCCCAGCACAGCTATGTGAAGGCTGGGTGTCTTCCCTGGCAGCCAGGGCTCCCAGAGACAGGAAGTGGAAAAGCCTGGGCTTCAAAACTGGACCACTTCACTTCGGCCGTAATATGTGAAACAAAACAGTCACCGATCTTACAGGTGAGGCAAGGCCGACTCCTCTGGAAAGGAGGACGATTAAAGAACAGGTGCCGTCTTTTACTTACCACGCATGGCCACAGGGAAGGAGGTAGGCTTTAGAGAGGAAGGGAGAGGGAGGGAGAGATAGAAACATCAATGATGAGAAAGAATCATTGATTGGCTGCCTCCTGCATCCCTTATTGGGCATTGAGCCCCCAAATGGGGCATGTGCCCTGACTGGGAATCGAACGGTGACCTCCTGGTTCATGGGTCGACTCTCAAACACTGAGCCATGGTGGCCGAGTGGGAAGTAGGCATTTAAAAAGATCAATAGGAAGATGGGCCTTACCTTATCAGTTAACCTTCATCATGAAAGCAAAATAAAGAAAACATACTTATGTTAAATAATCAACATATGTCATATGTTTAAATATGTGTTTAACCTATAGGTTAAATAGTTACATTTATTATGAAAACAAAATAATTAAACTAATTGGGCCGAAACCGGTTTGGCTCAGTGGATGGAGCGTCGGCCTGCAGACTGAAAGGTCCCAGGTTCGATTCCGGTCAAGGGCAAGTACCTTGGTTGCGGGCACATCCCCAGTGGGAGGTGTGCAGGAGGCAGCTGATCGATGTTTCTCTCTCATCGATGTTTCGAACTCTCTATCTCTCTTCCTTCCTCTCTGTAAAAAATCAATAAAATATATTTTAAAAAATAATAATTAAACTAATTGGGATGTTGCTACAGAAAGATCAATGGGACAAAAAAGAAAGTACAGATATACTTATCTATAACATATATAGATATATATACACATACATATATATACACACTTTATATAGTATGACATAATATGCTTACTTTAAACCCTCAAATCACACCATAAAATGAAATACAATCATCCCTTTTTTGTCTCCAGTTTTTTTTTAAAATAATTCTTTATTATTGAAAGTATTACATATGTCCCCCTTTCCCCTCCATTGACCCCCCTCCAGCCTGCCTCCGCCCCAGGCCTTCACCACCCTATTGTCTGTGTCCCTTGGTGATGCATATATGCATACAAGGTCTTTGGTTGATTACCTCCCACCCACCCATCCTCCCCCTCTTTCCCTCTGAGATTTCACACTCTGTTCCATGCTTCCATGTCTCTGGACCCACTCTGTTCATCAGTTTATTTTGTTACTTAGATTCCACATATGAGTGTGATCATCTGATACTTATCTTTCTCTGACTGACTTATTTTACTTAGCATGATACTCTCCAGGTCCTTCCATGCTGTCTCAAAGGATAAGAGATTCTTCTTTTTTACTGCTGCACAGTAAGATACCTAGGAATAAACTTAACTAAGGAGGTAAAAGACCTATATGCGGAAAACTACACGACACTGAAAAAAAGAGATGGAGGAACACATAAACAGATGGAAGAACATAGCATGTTCATGGGTTGGTAGAATCAACATCATTAAAATGTCCATACTACCCAAAGCAATCTATAGATTCAATGCACTCCCCATTAAAATACCAATGGCATATTTCACAGACCTAGAAAGAACTCTCCAAAAATTTGTCTGGAATAAAAAAAGACCCCGAATAGCCACAGCAATCCTGAGAAAGAACAAAGTAGGTGGGATCAATACCAGATTTCAAGCTGTATTACAAAGCCACTGTTCTCAAAACAGCCTGGTACTGGCACAAGAACAGACATATAGACCAATGGAATAGAATAGAGAACCCAGATATCGACCCAAACCACTATGCTCAATTAATATTTGACAAAGGAGGCATGAACATACAATGGAGTCAAGACAGTCTCTTCAATAAATGGTGTTGGGAAAATTGGACAGATACATGCAAAAAAATGAAAGTAGACCACCAACTTACACCATACACAAAAATAAACTCAAAATGGATAAAGGACTTAAACATAAGACAGGAAACCATAAAAATACTAGAGGAATCCACAGGCAGCGGAATCTCAGACATATGCTGAAGCAATTTCTTCGCTGATACTGCTCCTAGGGCAATGGAAACTAAAGAGAAAATAAACAAATGAGACTACATCAAAATAAAAAGCTTTTGCACAGCAAAAGAAACCATCAATAAAACAACAAGAAAGCCCACTGTATGGGAGAACATATTTGCAAATGTTATCACCGATAAAGGTTTAATCTCCAACATGTACAGGGAACTCACACAACTTAATAAAAAGAAGATAAATGAGCCAATAAAAAAATGGGCAAGGGACCTAAATAGATACTCTTCGAAAGAAGACAGAAGGAAGGCCAAAAGACATATGAAAACATGCTCAAAGTCACTAATTATTCAAGAGATGCAAATCAAAACGACAATGCAGTACCATCTCACACCTATCAGAATGGCTATCATCAACAAATCAACAAACGACAAGTGCTGACGAGGATGTGGAGAAAAAGGAACCCTCGTGCACTGCTGGTGGGAATGCAGACTGGTGTAGCCACCGTGGAGAACAGTATGGAGTTTCCTCAAAAAACTAAAAATGGAACTCGCATTTGACCCAGTAATCTCACTTCTAGGAATATATCCCAAGAAACTAGAAACACCAATCAGAAAGGATATATGCACTCCTATGTTCATAGCAGCACAATTCACCATAGCTTAGATTTGGAAACAGCCTAAATGCCCATCAGCAGATGAGTGGATTAGAAAACTATGGTACATCTACACAATGGAATACTACGCTGCTATAAAAAAGAAGGAATTCTTACCATTTGCAGCAGCATGGATGGACCTGGAGAGCAGTATGTTAAGTGAAATAAGCCAGGCAATGAAAGAAAAATACCAAATGATCTCACTCATTTATGGAAAATAAAGAACATTATAAATAAAGAACCTGATGAATAAAAAGATAGATACAGAGGCAGTAAAGCATCGAACAGACTGTCAAATTACAGCAGGAAGGCTGGGGAGTGTTGGGGAGGGGGGAAAAGAGATCAACCGAAGGACTTGTATGCATGCATATAAGCACAACCAATGGACACAAGACACTGGTGGGGGTGGGATGAGGGCATGCGACAGGGGGTAGAGGAGGCTGGGGGAAGGTCAATGGGGAAAAAAAAGGAGATATATGTACTACTATGTGTAATACTTCAAACAATAAAAAAATGTGAAAAAAAAAACAAAAACAAAACAAAATAGTAACATGCTAATTGACCATACCTTTGCAACGCCCACCAGCCAATCATGCGTGAGTATGCAAATTAACCCAACAAAGATGGTGGATTAATTTGCATACGCAGGTGCCATGGCGACGATGCAGGCGTCCGGCACCACTCCAGCCACTCTGGGCCTCTGGGCAGCGTGGGAAGGCAGAAAGGCGGCTCCGGGTTAGAGCGGAAAGGCGGCTCCGGCCAGAGCGAAGGCGGTGCTGGCAGCCAGGGGAAGGAAGGCCCATTCTTGCACAAATCTTCATGCATCGGGCCTCTAGTTCCACAGCTTTTTTATCCACTCATCTACTGATGGGCACTTGGGCTGTTTCCAGATCTTAGCTATTGTAAATTGTGCCACTATGAACATTCTTTCTGATTGGTGCTTTGGGTTTCTTAGGATATATTCCTAGAAGTGGGATCACTGGGTCAAATGGCAGTTCCATATTTAATTTTTTGAGGAAACGCCATACTGTTTTCCATAATGTCTGCACCAGTCTGCATTCCCACCAACAATATACTAGGGTTCCCTTTTCTCCACATCCTCACCAGCACTTGACATTTGTTGATTTGTTGATGGTAACCATTCTGACAGGTGTGAGATGATACCTCATTGTCGTTTTGACTTGCATCTCTTGGATGATAAGTGTCTTTGAACATTTTTTCATATGTCTCTTGGTCATTTGTATGTCCACTGTGGAGAAGTGTCTATTTAGGTTCTTTGCCCATTTTTTAATTGGATTGTTTGTCTTCCTTTTTTTAAGTTGTATGACTTCCTTATATATTTTGGATATTAACCCTTTATCAGGTATATCATTACCAAATATGTTCTCCCATACAGTGGGTTCTCTTTTCATTTTGTTGATGGTTTCTTTTGCTGTGCAGAAGCTTTTTATTTCGACATAGTCCCATTTGTTTATTTGCTCCTTAGTTTCCTTTGCCTTAGGAGATATACCTGTAAACATATTGCTATGAAAGATGTCTGAAATTTTGTTGCCTATGTTTTCTTTTAGGATTTTTATGGTTTCACAACTTACATTTAAGCCTTTTAACCATTTTGAGTTTATTCTTGTGTATGGTGTAAACTGGTGATCTAGTTTCATTTTTTTGCACATATCTGTCCAATTTTCCCAACACCATTTATTGAAGAGACTGTCTTGACTCCATTGTATGCTCTTGCCTCTTTTGTCAAATATTAATTGAGCATAAAGGCTTGGGTTGATTTCTGGGTTCTCTGTTGTGTTCCATTGAACTATAAGTCTGTTCTTGTGCCAGTACAGGCTGTTTTGGTTACGGTGGCTTTGTAGTATAACTTGAGATCTGGTATTGTGACTCCTCCAACTTTGTTTTTGTTTCTCAAGATTGCTGCAGCTATTCAGGGTCTTTTTTGATTCCATATAAATTTTTGGAGTATTTGTTCTAGCTCTGTGAAATATGCCATTGCTATTTTAATAGGGATTACATTGAATCTGTAGATTGCCTTGGGTAGTATGGCCATTTTAATGATGTTGATTCTACCAATCCATGAACACAGTATATTTTTGCACTTCTTTTTATATCTTCTTCTATCTCTCTTTTTTTTAAATATATTTTATTGATATTTCACAGAGAGGAAAGGAGAGGGATAGAGAGTTAGAAACATCGATGAGAGAGAAACATCGATCAGCTGCCTCCTGCACACCTCCCACTGGGGATGTGCCCGCAACCAAGGTACATGCCCTTGACCGGAATCGAACCCGGGACCCTTCAGTCCACAGGCCGACGCTCTATCCACTGAGCCAAACCAGTTTCGGCTTCTATCTCTTTTTTCAACGTCCTGTAGTTTTCTGAGCACAGGTCTTTTGCCTCCTTGGTTAAGTTTATTCTTAATTATCGTTTTTTTTATTGCAATGGTAAATGGGATTGCTTGTTTAGTTTCTCTGAGAATTCATTATCGGCATGTAAAAAAGCCATCAATTTTTGGGTGTTGATTTTGTATTCTGCAACATTGCCAAATTCACTTATTAAACCTAAAATTTTTTTGGTGGAGTCTTTAGGGTTTTTTATGTACAATAATATCATGTCACCTGTGAATAATGAGAGTTTTACTTCCTCCTTTCTAGTTTGGATGCCTTTTATTTCTTTTTCTTGTCTGATTGCTGTGGCTAGGACTACCAGTACTATGTTGAATAGGAGTGGGGAAAGTGGACATCCCTGTTTTGTTCCTGTTCTTAGAGGAAGTGTTTGTAGTTTTTGCCCATTGAGTATGATATTTGCTGTAGGTTTATTATATATGGCCTTTATAATGTTGATATATGCTTCCTCTATTCCAACTTAGCTGAGAGTTTTTATCAAAAATGGGTGTTGGATTTTGTTGAATACATTTTCTATTGATATGATCATGTGATTTTTGTTTTTCAATTTGTTTATATGATGTACCACGTTTATTGATTTGCAAATATTGTACCAGCCTTGCATCCTTGGAATAAATCCCACTTGGTCATGGTGTATGATCTTTTTAACATATTACTGGATGCGATTTGCTAATAATTTGTTGAGGATTTTAGCATCTATGTTCATCAGGGATGTTGGCCTAAAATTCTCTTCCTTTGTAGTGTCTTTATCTGGTTTTGGAATTAGGATGATGCTGACCTCATAAAAAGAGTCTGGAAGTGTTTCTTCCTCTTGGATTTTTTGGAATAGATTGAGGGGTATAGGTGTTAGTTCTTCTTTTAATGTTTGGTAAAACTCCCCTGTGAAGCCAACTGAACCCAGGCTTTTGTTTGCTGGGAGTTTTTTTAATCACTGCTTCTATTTCATCAGTTATTGGCCTATTCAGGATTTCTGATTCATCCTGATTCAGTTTTGGGAGATTGTATTTTTCTAGGAATTTGTCCATTTCACCACATTGTCCAGCTTGTTAGCTTTGTCTCCAGTTTTATTTTCTTTCTTTGTGTGTGTTGTTAATCCTCACCTGAGAATATTTTTCCATTAATTTTTTGAAAGAGTGGAAGGGAAGGGAAGAGAAACATTGGTGTGCGAGAGATACATTGACTGGTTGCCTCCAGTATGCTCCCTGACTATGGCTGGGGATCGAGCCTGCAACCCAGGTATGTGCCCTTGACTAGAATCAGATCTGGGACTCGCCAGTCCATGAGCTGATGTTCTATCCACTGAGCCAAACCGGCTAGGTCTGCAGCTTTATTTTCCATGGTTTTAGTTAGTCACAGTCAACCACAGTCTGATAACATTAAATAGAAAACTCCAGTAAACCCTGGCTGAGCAACTCAATTGGTTAGAACTTCATCCCCATATGCCATGGTTTTGGGTTTGATCCCAGGTCAGAGCACATACAAAAAGCAACCAATAGTGAGAATGTGGAGAAAAAGGAACCCTCGTGCACTGCTGGTGGGAATGCAGACCGGTGCAGTCATTATGGAAAACAGTATGGAGTTTCCTCAAAAAATTAAATATGGAACTGCCATTTGACCCAGTGATCCCACTTTTAGGAATATATCCTAATAAACCTGAAACACCAATCAGAAAGAATATATGCACCCCTGTGTTCATAGCAGCATTATGTATCTATATAAAGAGGAAATATGCAAATTAGGCTGGGACTCTGTAATGAGTCACGACCAGACAGGAGGAGGTTGCGAGTGCAGGTGAGGCCTAGAGCAGAGACGGAGTCAGAGCCAGGGGGGCTGGCAAGCCGCTGCACTCAGCTCGGGCTGGCCCCCTGGAGCTGGAGCGGACATTAACAGAAACAGGGGGGCTGAGCATTTCCATAATGGCTGCACCGGTCTGCATTCCCACAGCTGAGCTCAGGCCTGGAGAGGAGATGGTGGGCCCACCTTCCGCGGAAGTGGCGCGGCTCCCTCCCAGCTCCCGTGGGCACCAGCGGCTGGCTTCTGCCTCCCTTGGAAGCTGCATGGCTCCTGTGGAAGCAGCGTAGCTCCCGGCGGTGCACTGCAGTTCCTGCCGGCTCCCGTGGAAGCAGCGGGCGGCCTACTGCTCGTGATATCCCGCGATGGGCTACTAGTTTACAATAGTTAAGATCTGGGAACAGCCCAAGTGCCCATCAGTAGGTGAGTGGATAAAAAGCTGTGGTATATTTATACCATGGAATACTATGTGGCTGTAAAAAAGGAGGATCTCTTACCCTTTGATACAGCATGGAGTGACCTGGAGAGTATTATGCTAAGTAAAATAAGCCAGTCAGAGAAAGACAAATATCACATGATCTTGCTTATCTGTGGAATCTAATGAACAAAGTAAACTGATGAACAAAATAGGTCCAGAGGCATGGATGCCTGGAACAGACTGACAGAACTCAGAGGGGTGGGTGGGGGAGGGGGTAGGAAGAGATTAACCTAAGAACTTATATGCATGTATGCACAGCCCATGGTCACAGACAATAGTGTGGGAAAGGCCTGGGTGGAGAAGGGCAAGTGGCGGGGGGGGGGGGGGGGGGGAGCATCTGTAATACTGTCAACAATATAAAAACAACAAAACTAAAGTAAAAATGGGGTTTGCTAGGGAGTGGGGCAGTGTCAGGCGGCTGTTGTGGGCTTCCCACGGCCCTCCCTGTTTGTTTGCCACCTTATTTTCTCCCAAGGGTAGGAAAACCTGTGAGGCGGAGGGCAATCAGAGGGCAACAGCCAGTGACTGTGTCGATGAGTGGAACAACAAATTGATGCTTCTCTGCCTGTCTGTCTCTTCCCCTCTGTAAAATCAATAAATAAAAACTGAAAAAAAAAAATCCCAGAAATAAACAATTTGTATGTTTTAAATTGTAAGCCATTCTAAGTAGCGTGATGAAATCTTGCGCTGTCTCTGGTCAGAATGAATCTTCTACCCGTGACATGGTGAAGAAGGAAAAGGAAATGTGTGCCTGTTTTGCTGCCAGAGTGGCGGCCCCAGTGCGTGATGAGTGCTTAGTTAGGATGGAGAGGCATTCATTCGGTTTGCGGGAAGAGGACACAGACAGGAAACATGCTCCGATTGCCCGCGGTGTGTGGCGCCTGGAGACATTGAGTCTGGAAGACTTCAGCAAGGGGCCCCCTGAAATGAGTGACAGCAAGCCACACCCTGCAGGTGAGGCCGCTCCAGACCCGGGAGCGGCCCTGGCATCATGCCCTCTCACAGTCGCGTGTCCACAATTTGCTTCAGGATGCTGCATACTATTCTGTTTTATTACTAGTTATTTTCGTTCACCTCTTACTGCACCTAATTTACAAATTACACTTGATCATAGGTGTGTATGTACCGGGGAAACATGCTACATGCAGGGCTCGGTACTATCTGTGTTCTCAGGCTTCCATGGAGTCTCAGGCTGTGGCGCTGGCAACAAGCGGGAGCCACTAAAACAAGTGGCTTAGTGAGGGTGCACGTGGGTATTAACGTAACCCGGAAGGGTGCAAGGCTTTTCTAAGAAAATCATCAAGAAAAGTAGTCATCATGCTAACTGTGTAGAAATAAAGAAGTTTCTGTACATGTAAAGCAACCTTTCAAGGCAAAGGAAAACAGAGACTTGTTTACATTATACACATCAGGTAAGAGCTTAAAATCTTTTACATACAGATAACTTTCTCAAATCCATTAGAAAAAGTTGAACATCATATAGGCAAGGGTATGAGCAATAAAAATTTAAAAAGAAACATAAATGTCCAAAAGCATATAAAATTATTGAATTCTAAGTAAAACCATGGTTCTCTTTAGGATCAGTCTGGTTTATATATCACAAGCCTTAAACATGTCCATACCTCTTTGACTCAGAACTCTCATGTCTAGGAATTTATCCTAAGGTAAGAAATACGGATGTATGAAACGATTGACCTACCAGATTGTCCACTTAAGTGTTATTTATAACAAAGTGGAAAACCAGAGTCAGTCACTTGTGTGGAGGTGGGCAGGGCTCCCCCGAGAAGGAACCTGCGCTCCGGTGGCAGGGCCGCTGGCTGCTGGGCCGCTGGGCTGCTGAGCCTGGCTTGCAGTCTGCAGCCATCTCTTCGCAGCAGCCCCAGTGGAGGGCTGAGCAAGATGCAAGGGTCTGGCAAGTTCGGCTCATTTGGGGGTCTTCTGTAGTAGGAGATTGCGTTCCAGAACTCCCGTTGGGTGGTCTGAGGTTCTCTCTGGCCAGTCCTGCCTCCTCCCCTGTGGAGAGCTGCTACAGCGTTTGGACAAGTTCAAGCCTCCGACTAATGAGAGGGCATGGTCCTCTCGTGGCACAGCCACATGCAAGTCCCAGCTTGGAGTGCAAAGGCCTCCAGCACAATTATAGCCAAAGGCTATGGCTGTAAGCTTGACCTTATGGCCCGAACCTGTGGTCCCAGGTGGCTAAGTGAGGTAGGCTAAGGGAGGTGCAGCAAGTGCTGCCAAAACAAAGCTTGATAGAGTTCAGGTGCATGTAATTGAGTAAATTCAAAACCCGGGAGAACATTGTATACATCTTGATGACGCCCTTACTTTGCCTCGTGGAATCTGGCTATAAAATAAAGACTCTCTCCATCCGAGAGCTGTGTCCCACCCAGCACCAGCTTTATTCTCTTGTCTGTCTTCTTTAATCCTTCACTGCCCCCCGCCCCAGGTTCACCCCTGGCTGTGCTGAGTGTGGCACACTCCCCATTTCGCTCCCAGTGTGATTCCGTCAACTATACTCCTTACTCCATGCAGTGTCTGCCTCTACCTTGTAATGATAGAGGCACAATAGTAATGGCAACTTCTTATTGAGCCAAGCCCCCACAGCATTACCTCATTTAATTCTTACAATAAACCCCTGAGTTAGGCATTTTTATGAACCCCACAGTGTGGATGGATGGGAAGTAATATTCTTGTGGTCACGTCGCTCCTAAGTGGTCAAGTCCATGGTGCTCTAAGTCAGTGCACCATTCTGTCTGCTAGGAAATGTGGTTTCTAATCCCATTAGTGTTTCTTTTAGTGAAGCATTCTCCCTGACTTTCTTCCAGTTTTACATATGAATTCTCATAAGTATATTTGTGTATACTTACTTGACAGTTAAAAGGTCTGCTTGTCACTCCCTGGCACAAAAGTAATTCACAAAAGTTATTTAATTTAATACTCAGATCATCAACTTCTCTTTGAAATCCCTACCGACCCCTTCCTTTCCCGACTCTGAGCAATATTTTCAGATTCAAGTGAATGATTGCTTAACGAGTTATGAATATTCATGAATTCTCTGACACATCAGGTACTGAGCTAAAAGCAAGTGTTACAGGGATTAGCAAGACAATCCCATTGTGCCCTAGCTGGTTTGGCTCGGTGGATAGAGCGTCAGCCTGTGAACTGAAGGGTCCCGGGTTCGATTCCAGCTCAGGACACATGCCCCGGCTGTGGGCTTGATCCCCAGTAGGGGGCATGCAGGAGGCAGCCAATCAATGATTCTCTCTCATCATTGATGTTTCTATCTCTCTCCCTTTCCCTTCCTCTCTGAAATCAATAAAAATATATTTTAAAAAAAGACAATCCCATTGTTATAGGGCTCATATTCTAGACAGGGAGGTAGATAATACAACAAATTAATATATAAAAAAGGTAAGTTCAGCCCTAATCAGTTTGGCTCAGTGGATAGAGCACTGGCCTGCAGACTGAAGGGCCCCAGGTTTGATCCAGTCAAGGGTACGTACCTTGGTTGCAGGCTTGATCCTCCCTCCCCAAACCCTCCCCACAAGCGGGAGGCAACCAATTGATGTGTCTCTCTCTGTCTCTCCCCCTCCCTTCCACTCTCTCTAAGAATCAATGGAAAAATATCCCTGAGTGAGAATTAACAAAAAATAAGAAAGAAATAAAAAACATAATAAAAAATAAGTTCAAAGAAAGATAAGTGTTATAAAGTAATAAAGCAGGATGATTTTATAGGCAGTGGTTGAGGGTGGGTGGGACTCATTTAGGTAAGGTGGTTGGTGAAGGCCTCTTTAAGGATGTGATACTTGAGGTGGGGCCTGCAGGCTGAGAGCAAGTCAAACATGGAAAGGTCAGGAGGAAGAGCCTCCAGCCAGAGGGAAAGCAAGTGCAAAAACAGAAAGAGTTCAGTAAGCCAGGAGAGAGTGGTAAGTTATATATTGGAGAAAGAGCGGGAGCCATATTATATATATAGGCCATTATAGTGAGTTTGAATTTTATTCTAAGAGAAATGGGAAGCCACTGGAAAGTTTTAAGTGGGGTTGTAACAATCTGTTGTAATTTTTAAAGAAGTCATTTTGGTTGTTGTATGAAGAATAAATAAGGGGACAGAATAGAAGCAGTTTTGACAGTTCTTCAATAACTTAAACATAGAATCAGCATATGACCCAGCAATTCCACTCCTAGGTATACACTCAAAACCACTGAGAACAGGTGTGCAAACCTTGTATTTGGATGTTCACAGCACCGTTATTCACAGTAGCCCAAAGGTGTAAGCAGCCCAAATCTCTGCCAAAATTAGCAAAATGTGCTATAGCCACACGATGGAATATCATCTGGCTGTAAAAAGGAGTGGAGTGCTGACACATGTTGCAACCTGGACAGACCTTGCAAACATTATGCCAGTGGCAGGAGGCCTACAGAAAAGGCTACACAATGTCCCATTCTACTGACATAAGCTGTCCAGGATAGGCAAATCCGGATAAACAGCAATCAGATTTGTGGTGGGGCAGGAGGGTTTTTAGAAAATATATTTTTATTGATTTCAGAGAGGAAGGGAGAGGGAGAGAGAGAGATAGAAACATCAATGATGAGAGAGAATCATTGATCGGCTGCCCCACACTGGGGATCGAGCCTGCAATCTGGGCATGTGCCCTGGCCGGGAATTGAACCATGACCTCCTGGTTCATAGGTTGACGCTCAACCACTGAGCAACACTGGCTGGTCAGGAGAATGGGTTTTGAATGCTTAATGGGTGTAGGTATTTCGTTTGGGATGATAAACAAGTTCAACAACTAAGATGGTAGCGGTGGTTGCACAGCATTGTGAATGCATATAATGTCACCGAATTGTAGAGTTTAAAGTGCTTAAAACGCTAAATTTTGTTAAATGCACTTAATAATAAGGACAGATTTACCCAAGGGCTGTTAAAAATGCAGCTTCCTGGGTCTCTTCTCTAGAGATGGTGATTTAGCAGGTCTGGAAGGCCCCAAGGACCTGCTATGAAAATGTTTTTAATATTTTTTCTTTTTAAAAAAATATATGTGTTTTTTTTTTGTTTGTTTGTTTTTTTATTGATTTCAGAGAGAAAGGGAGGGAGATAGAAAAATCATTGAGAGAGAATCATTGACTGGCTGCCTGCAACCCAGGAATATGCCTTTGGCCAGAATCGAACCTAGGACCCTTTAGTTCGCAGTCTGACGCTCTATCCACTGAGCCAAACTGGCTAGGGCTGAAACTGTTGTTAAAAGAGTGGAAGCAGGAAGGTCAGGTAGGAAGAGGGATGTCTTGGACTGGGATGGTGAATGTGGAGGTTAGATTTGTTTAGAAAGACGTGGGACATATTTGGGAGGAAGAGTCAACAAAACATGCATGGCTTGAATGTGGGGGAAAGGAAAAGAAGAATCAAAGATGTTTCATAGGGCGTCACCTGGAGCACCTGGTTAGAGAATGGTGCCACCTATAGGGCTGGGAGGTCCAAGGGGAGTCATAAGTTTGGGAGGAAATGAAGAGTTTTGTGCCCACTTAAGCACAATGATACCTCTTCTTGGAGACTGCAAGATACCTACTGTAGCCCATCTATTTCCCCTTTCTTTAATGATAGAAAACTGGTTTTATTTGGAGTGGCAAAGTGCCCAGCTAAGCATCAACATTTCTTAGTTTCCTTGGATAGTCAGTGAGATGTGAGTAGGCCTGCAAGCTTGCGGAAGAGGAGTAATTCAGCTGCAAAAGACAGCCCTCTCATCTTTTGTTCTTTCTCTTCTGCCTGCGTAGGGCATGAACTCCACAGTCTCAATGTGCATGCAAATAACCTTGACCTTGAGGTCTGAAAATATGTGCTGAGAATATGAGGAGCCTGGATCCCAGAGAGCTCTGTGGAGCTGCCACACCAGCTCTCGTCTTTCACATCACAGAACAAATCCTAAGTTGTTCAGTCCAGAGTAACTGGGTCTCTGCTGCTAGTAGCTGAATACAGTTCCCATCTGGCACTGTGCCAATGCTAGAAAAAAATTATTCCCCAAGTTTGTGCCTTAATTCCCATTCTCCTCCAAGCCAAGTATTGGAGAGGTTGCCTAGAAATGGTTTATCCATAATATGTAAATCCAGTACGTTAAAAATATGTTCTGAACCTGCTTTTGGCCCATTCTGCCTAACCAACATATGCCAGCGATATACAACGAGCACTGGCATTTTTAACGTGTCATTTTTGTGTAATCTCTGAATTTTGATGTTTTTTTTTTTTTTAATATATTTTATTGATATTTCACAGAGAGGAAGGGAGAGGGATAGAGAGCTAAAAACATCGATGAGAGAGAAACATCAATCAGCTGCCTCCTGCACACCTCCCACTGAGGATGTGCCCGCAACTCAGGTACATGCCCTTGACCGGAATCGAACCCGGGACCTTTCAGTCCGTAGGCCGACGCTCTATCCACTGAGCCAAACCGGTTTTGGCTGAATTTTGATGTTTTAAGCGCCACGCCCTGGATGTGAGCTAGAAGTAATAACGTCGAAGAGATGGGCTGGGTTCTCTGTGTGCCAAGAGTTACACTGAGCTCTGTCCACAGCTGAGGACAGCTCCTTGGTGCAGATGGACACATTGTTGGGCTTTCTAGATATTTCCTTACGTCCACAATAGGGCGTTTGCTGGGGACTGAACACTGAGTATTGTTTTTTAAGCTCTAAAAATGGCCATTTGAAGAATTACACACAATACATGTAGCCACTTTTACAGAGAACACCCAAGAAACTGCCAATATTGGCTACTTCTGAGCAGTGGGAATGGCAGTCAGGGGAGGGGAGACTCTTATTTTCCAGATTACACATTACAGAATTATTTTTAACACGATAGGTTAAGAGAGACCGTTCTGGAGCCCAGAGTGTGAAGTTTAGAATCTCATTTCATTGCCTCCTGGCTCAGTGTCCCTGGAAAAGTTTACTTACTTTGGAAATCAGACACTAATGTGTGCCAGGCACTGTTCTGAGCTGTAAAACTGTAACTCATAAGTCTCCAGCAGCCCCTCGGACAGGAACTATTTCACAGGCGGGGGAACCAGGAGGCATGACAGCGTGATGACCTTGCCCAAGGCATGCAGCGCAGGGAATGGCTGGGGCAGGATTCCATCCCTAACGCCCCGGCACCTTGGTTGTAAGGATGAGCCCAGCTGCCCTGCCTAAGTGTTGAGTCTGCCTGCCCTCACTTCTCTCTAATACAGCTACAACCTCAGTCACAGCACCTACCTCAGAGTGGGGTTAGAGATGAAATGTCCTCCCCACGTTGCGTTAGGGTTGGTCCCTGGTGACCAATAGAATCCTGCAGAAGTGAGTTCCAAGATGGGAATGGGAGGCATGGCACCTCTGTCCTGGTCTCTGTGCCCTCTCCTGTTACAACTCGGGGAAGCTGTGCTTGTGGTGAGCGAGCCTGTGGCGGGAGGCGGGAGGCGGGGGGCGGGGGGCGGGGGGCGCGGGGCTCCTCTGCCCCTGTGGAGCCTTCAGGGGACTGCGGCCTCGCGTGGTGACAGCCTCAGGCAAGATGTGACCCAGACGCATGTTTTTGACCCTTCGGAACTGTGTGAGATAACAAATACTTGTTGCTTTAAACTGCTCATTTTGGGGTGACTCATTACACAGCAATGGCTAAGCTATTCCAGCTCTCACCTGGGAGGCTCCCCGTTTCTTGCTTCAGTCTGAAGAGGCTCTGCCTCCTGCACACTGTGGACCCGCCCCCTCACTGCAGGGCCTCCTTCCTGGCCCCTGGGCCGCTGCTTTCCTGCCACAGCTTCACTCCGCTGCGGTGGAGCGCACTCTGCAGGGCACCCCGAGAGGACACATTGCTAGGAAATGTTTCCAGGGCCCACAGGATTGACAATGTCCTTAGTCAATGTCCTTAGTCTGCCCTTACACTTGATTGTAAGACAGCAGGGTCTGGAATTTTAGATTAAAAATATGTTTTCACTCAAGAATTTATTTTAATAAATAGGTGTCATTTTCCTCCCAGCTTCCTATGTTGCTATTGAAGAGTATGTGTCTTCGTATGTAGCTGTTTTTGTTTTTGTTTTCCCTTTATGGAAACTTTTAGGAAGCATTGTAGTGGGGGTTAAAAATGCAGATTCTAGCCCAGCTGGCGTGGCTCAGTGGTTGAGGGTCAACCTATGAACCAGGAGGTCACGGTTCGATTCCTGCTCAGGGCACATGCCTGGGTTTCGGGCTCAATCCCCAGTAGGGGATGTGCAGGAGGGTGATGAGTCTCTCTCATCATTGATAGTTCCATCTCCTTCTCCCTCTCCTTCCTCTCTCTGAAAATCAATAAAAACATATTGTTAAAAATGCAGACTCTAGCCCTGGCTGGTGTTGCTCAGTGGTTAAGAGCATTGGTCCGTGCACTGAAGGATCAAGGGTTCAATTCCCAGTCAAAGGGCACGTACCTGGGTTGCAGGTTTGATCCCCAGCCCCAGTTGATGTGTCTCTCTCACATAGATGTTTCTCTCTTTCTCCCTCCCTTCCACTCTGTCTTAAAAAAAAAAAAAAAAAAGATGGAAAATAAATAAATAATAAAATAAATAAAAATGCAGATTCTAGAACCAGACCATCTGGGTTTAAATATTAATCCCAACAATTACTGTCTGTGAGACTCTGGGAATTTTTTTAACCCCACTGCTGCTCAGTTTCCCACTCTGTAAAGTGGGGGTACCTGCTTTATATTGAGTTGTTATGATGCTGCCCTACAGCCACTGACACAGCTGCTTCCCAGATGGGTCAGCGCCAGGGACCATTTCTGGAGGAGGGTCAGTTGGCAAGTTTTTTTTTGTTTTGTTTTTAAATATATTTTATTGATTTTTTACAGAGAGGAAGGGAGAGGGATAGAGAGTTAGAAACATCGATGAGAAACATCGATCAACTGCCTCCTGCACACCTCCTACTGGGGATGTGCCCGCAACCAAGGTACTTGCCCTTGACCTGAATCGAACCTGGGACCTTTCAGTCTGCAGGCCGACGCTCTATCCACTGAGCCAAACCGGTTTCGGCAGTCGGCAAGTTTTATTTGTGTGGAACAGATAGTAAATACTTGTGGCCTTCTGGGTACGAGCTCTCTGTCACCACTACGCAGCTCTGCGGTTGCAGAGCATAAGCTGACGGACAAACCGTAAACGATGGGCGTGGCTGTTTCCAGTCGTGCTTTATTTGCATGGGGGCAGGCTGACGTGGCCCTGACCAAGGCGCTGTTCCCTCCCTTTTATGCGCTTCCCGTTGACTCCCCTCAGAGGTCTAGGGACGCCCCCTGGTGGACACATCTCAGAGTAG